>NC_092336.1:455605833-455964166 GCF_046630445.1 Rutidosis leptorrhynchoides | reverse complement strand
CTATTTCGTAAAACATTTATAAAACATCGCATGTATTCTCAGCCCAAAAATATATATAAAAAGGGAGTAATGAAACTCATGATACGATATTTTGTAGTAAAAATATGCATATGACTGAACTGAACAATTTCAGGGTTGGCCTCGAATTCACGAACCTTATAGTAACAAGGTTACAAAAATAAACGCCACTGCCAGGGCTCGAACCCTAGACCTCTCGCTTAACGCAAACACACCCAAACCAATGATCTATTCATTACTTTCCTGATTTAATACCCAAACTATATAATATAAACCGTTTTCTGTTTTCCTTCATCCTCACAAAACAAAACCCAGAACTATTCATCATCTTCTTAAAACTTCATCTCCATCGCCATCTTTAATTCCTCATCATTTATCATGATCTTAATATCCTCATCACCATAATCATAGCAACATCATCACATAATTATATCATCATATCATTCATCACGAATGATCATCATCATCATTTTAAATTGAGTATCACCATCATCTTAATCATCCATCATTAACCTTCAATCATCTTCATCCTAAACCTTAATCCTCATCCTCATTAATCATATACCAATACCATCATGATCGCTCACTTTTTAAAACGAAAAGAGTATAACCCGACAACACTATTCATCTTCTTCTTCACTTCGTCATCATCATCCTTCCTTACTATATTTCACGTATTAGACTCCAACATACAATAGTAAACAGAAGTAGACTTCGTGGTTGTTCTACTATGGTATGACCCAGAAACATAAATAAATAAATAATAAAAAAAATGCAGCAGCGATTACAGTGGTGGTTGGTGGCTGTAGACAGCAGCAGCGTGGCAGTAGCAGCAGCAGCAGCCTGCTATTCGATAGGATTGAAGACATAAACAATAGCATAATAGTAGTAGTAATGGGTGTTTGTTCTCGATGGTGATGTGGTGGTGGTTCACGAGTAACTTAAGAGAGAGAGAGAGAGAGTAGAGAGATAGAGAGTAAGGTGGTGGTGTTCCGGTGGCGATGGTGGTTCGATGGATGCAACTTAGGCTCGACTGCAACACAGCACGCAGCAGAATGATGGCTGCAAACGGAAATAAATCGAATAACAGAAGTGGTTTCATTGAGTTTAAGTGGTGATGTCGAGAAAGAAGGAAAAAATATAGTGATCGATGGTTATGGTTATTGAGTGGAATTTTGATGATCTTGTGGGTTTGTGTTGATGGTGATGATGTTAGGTTTGTGTGAGTGTCGACCAAATAATTGTTTTTATTAAGGGGATGAGTTATTTATGGCTAGGGCTGCAATACGCTTTAGCTTTGATGAAGCTCGACTCGTTAAGTAAAATCTCATGCTCGTTAATAATATATTTAGGTAATCTCGGATCATAAATCGTATACTGATGGTTTCTGTTGTTTAGAAGAAAGTTGAAAATCTATATAATGGAACTTCTTAAAATGAATGAAATCACGAGCTATTACTTTGTCAAAAGTTGCATGTAATATCTGATTAATTGGGAAAATGAACGGGCGAATTTGGAAGACGAAAAAAAGAAGTTGGGAAAAGGTATACTTTAATGTGAAATTTGGGAGAAGGTATACTTTATAAAAGTATAAAATGTTCACTTTTTTTTGTCTGTGCATGGAGTGATAATAATACTCCACAACACAACATCCATTTAAGTTATACGGATTTATTTATTTATATATATATGTTTTATAGTTTTGGTCAAAAACAAAAATAAAAAGTGAACATGTCATATGTCGAGCAATAACATTAATATCTATCTCCACTTAATCAATCAATAATTAATCATGTGTGCAAGTAGAGGGAGAATTTTTGCAGCCATCAATAATTCTATTATGCCGACAGTTTTATTAGGGTTATTATTTTGTGTTCCGTTGTTAAACAGTGACGTTAAAAAGTCTTCAGAAAAATCTCATCTTTTTAAATTAAATTCATATATCTATCTTGGTCATTAACTATTTAAGATTATCTAAATAAAAATTAAATTAATTATTAGCTCCCAACCCCAAGTAAAATATGCTAAGTGTAAAACTTAACAAATAACTCCTAAATATATATTTAATAAGTCTATAAATTATATAACTCATTTTCGGATCACCGTTTATTTTGAAATCACATAAGTTCATCTTTAACTCGTTTAATATCGATCAAATGATAAATGAGTGTCACTGTCGTTTACTAAATAAATTCGAAACCACATATATATATATATATATATATATATATATATATATATATATATATATATATATATATATATATATATATATATATATATATATATATATATATATAATATAATATACATTATTTATATATATAGATATATTTTAAATCATAATTATTATAATATTATATTTTATTTTATTTTACGTAATAAATACTAATAATTAAATCATATAGTATTTCAAATTATATTTCAAATTATTATTATATATTCATATATTTAAATATATATGTATCTATTTACAAATAGTGGTTCGTGAATCGTCGAGAGCAGTCGAAGGGAATTTGAATATATGAAAACAGTTCAAAATTTTTGAGACTCAACATTACAGACTTTGCTTATCGTGTCGAAATTATTTAAAGATTAAGTTTAAATTTGGTCGGAAATTTCCGGGTCATCACAGTACCTACCCGTTAAAGAAATTACGTCCCGAAATTTGAGTGAGGTCATCACGGTCGACAACTAGAATATTTTCATAACGAATATGAATTTGATAAATAGAGTTTTATCACCATTGAGTAAAACGGATAAATAATTCGATTACGCGAAGAGTATGAGAGAAGCTATCGCAAAAGATTTGAAATGAAGAAATAAAGATTCGCCTTAGCTTTTGACGTAGTCAAGGTTGAATCCCAGAATTCAAGGGATTTAAAGAAAATCTTTGAAATCTATATAAGATCTGATTCTTCGGGATTTAAGGAAATTAGGATCGCTTTTATTAAATGTTGTAATCTGCTTCGATTGCTCTGTCTACTATTTCCACTATAAATTATTCTCTTCCGTTCCATTATTTTCATCATTCCTATACTTTCTTTCTCAATTCATACTTCTAAAAGATTATGAAAATGTTTAATCCAGTTCTAATCCTTCATATTTTCCTAACTATTGTTTCTGTCATTCTTCTTTTCTATCTTCCACCAGAAGAATATGTTTACTTCTACTATTACCTTGGGGTGATACTATTCTTAATTCTACCGTGTCTTTATATTGCTATTCGTATTGATGTACACGGTTTGGGATTTTTGTGTTGTATTCGGGTCTTATATTTTCCCTTATATTTTGGAGCTCCATGCTTTTGTTTTCTCTTCCTGACTTTAAGTCAAACGAATAATAGTCCAGAATTTGTAGGTATGAATTTTCGAATGATCGTAATTTTCTAAGTAGGAAGGAACGTAATAGCACGATTTGATTTATTAAATTACCAGAATCACTGAGGATAGAACTATCAAGAATATATTTTCTTGATATGTTTAGAGGTTAAGTAGAATGAAAGAGTTATGTAACATGGCACATGATGAGGGTATGATCTGTGAAACATCATCATGTTCCATTAGAAATTCAGCATGATTTACTGTAATATAACCATGTTGGCCAGGCGCCATTATATTATACTAACTCATGCTTCAATTCCCAACACTTCTCCAGAAATCATTCATAATTTAAATTCGAATTTTACAGAAAATTGGAAACTAAAACAGTTTCCAATATGATGTAACACGGATAACACGAAGAGATCAATAATCTCGGACTAGAATAGTTATGAATATATCCTCAGAAATATCGAAGATATTTATAACAAAAGATACAATGATATCTTAGAATTTCTAAGATCGAAGGTTGTTGAAGAAAATTCTTCTGCAAGGATTTAGAATAAGTAAGGAACAAGGTATTCGCTAGAGATTTCTTCAAATACTGAATCATCTGGATTCGTTAAGTACAGATTTAGTCCTTGTGATTTGTCAATAGTCTCCTTCATGGTTTACTCAATCCGTTTT
This sequence comes from Rutidosis leptorrhynchoides, assembly GCF_046630445.1. Lineage (NCBI taxonomy): Eukaryota > Viridiplantae > Streptophyta > Magnoliopsida > Asterales > Asteraceae > Rutidosis > Rutidosis leptorrhynchoides. The sequence continues at coordinate 455,960,141 of NC_092336.1, read as the reverse complement.
TCAATGCCAACTTTTCTATTGAGTGTCTCCAACACTCCATTCTTTATCATCAAACTTTTGGCCATTAAAACCATCTACAACTTTTGCTACTTCATCAGCATTCAATGTTACCATATCTGAATCATTGGTTATCAATCTGATGTGTTTTCAAGAGTTTGAAGGGTTTGAACGAAGATTGTAATCGTCAAGATACAAATGATATTTAAGATGAAATCAAGTGGCAAACTTGAAGAAATGTTTAGTTTCATATATTATAATCCATATTTTAATATCTTTTTAATTGTCCATCATTAGTAGTCCAATAGTCCAATAGTGCAATGGTCCAATATATAATCTTAGAATTAATCGACGTATTGTATACGTATTGCCTAAGACTCAATCAAGACCTATTGTACAACTATTGTCTTAGAATTAATCTAAACGTATTGTGTACATGTGTCCCGATTTATCCGACGTATTGCATAACTATTGTCTTAATTAATCAAGATTATATTATATTGTCTCAGGATTAACCAAGACTATTATAACAGTATTTAAATGACGATATTTAAAGTGCGTAAAATAAATAACAGTATTTAAATGACGATAAATAAAATTGCGAGTATTAAAATTGTGATAATTAATTGCGATAATTAAAATGACAATAAATAAAATGTAATAAGGAAATAGTCATAACGGATATAGGAACAATTAGCTAGGATATTGTTAGCATGGATTCTTCACAAAATTTACATACATTATTAGTTTGTTTCTAATAAATTTTATTTTGTCCATGATTTTCTTCATTATGCCACTTGTTAAAACTCGACTTGGATTCTGATTTATCAAAACAGAATATGAATTTGGATGAAAATGGCTATTCTGCGGTGAACAGATACGTATATCTGTGAATATAAAGAGTATAGCTAATGACGGTTGAATCAGAATTGAAGAATGTACAGTATAACATATTAATGTGAAATCTAAATATTTCTCGGGTATTACCTACCCGTTAAAATATTTCCACAATCAACAGTTTGTACAAAAGAATTTTTAATTACAATCTTTACGAAAATATACTTACATGTATATTTTCTTCAGATGAAATCATGGATTATTGAGTCAATATGATATTAAACTCATCTGATTTACGATTAGAACTAGAACACATAATCTCCAAGTCTTTAGAGATTACATAATCACCATGTAGAATGAAGATAAATGATGTTGGACGATATGTAGCACGAAGGTAATCGATGTAGAACGATACGTATAACGATGATAATCGATGTAGAACGATGATTATACTCGAGGTATAGATTGTGATGTTGAGGCGTGTGATGTGAATTTTGTCAGTGGTACAGGTGCTGTTGATGCTGGTGGTACTGTTGATGCCGGTGGTATTGCTGATGCTTGTAAGTTGTGCACCATATTCTCCACAACTCGAGCGCGAAGCTCGTTGACTTCTTCCATTACTCCGGGATGATTAGCGGTTGAAACAAACGGATAAATAAGGTTTAGAATTATAGATAATATATAATCGTTGCGAGCTATTCTGGAAATGAGGGTGAAAATGGTATTTCAGACTGGTTCGCTGGTAAGTGCTTCAGGTTCATCGCCAAGAGGTGAATTCGGTTAGTGGAAAGGATTGCCTTCTTCTTGTCTCCATTGGTTAAGTCGACTATGAACCCATCCCCAATTCATCCAGAATTGATGATGGCTGATTGGTTGATCCATTCCGGTTACGCTGCTTTCGGAGCTCGTGTGGAAATTCATATTGGAATATCTGTCGGAATTCGAGGAACTTGAACTGGTTGCAGAATCCATCTTACATGGTTAGGTAAAGGATTTTCGATATGAAATAGATTATAGGACGTAGATTAGTACCCTGCAATACATAATTTACGTATGCATATATAATACCAAAATCCCATAAGTTACGGAGGAATCTTCGAAAGATGTCAGGCAGAGTTTACTGTAACAGACACGTTAAGATATGAATTCATCTATACACTATCTATGAAATAAATGCAGTAAGACGTGTCTAGACTTAAGAATGCTAAGAAGGTAATGACAAGAAATGATAAGCAAAACTTTTGACATGCAGACACGGCCAAAGTCCAGACTCACTAATGCATCTTAACAACTATCAGTTAGACACACTAATGCAAGACCTGGTTCACTACTGACCAACGCTCTGATACCAACTGAAACGACCCGTCCAAATCCATATGGACGAATACAATAACATTTGGTCCCATTGCGAGGTATTGACCTCTATATGATATGTTTTACAAACATTGCATTCGTTTTTAAAAGACAAACTTTCATTACAATGATAGTTGACAAATATGCATACCATTTCATAATATATCCAAACTATAAATGACTTAATCTGTCATTTACTTAATAATAATCTTTTTGAACTCAATGACTCGAATGCAACGTCTTTTGAAATATGTCATGAATGACTCCAAGTAATATCTTTAAATTGAGCAATTGCACAGCGGAAGATTTCTTTCGCACCTGAGAATAAACATGCTTAAAAGTGTCAATCAAAAGGTTGGTGAGTTCACAGGTTTATCATAACAATCATTTCAATATTTTTAATAGACCACAAAATTTTAGTTTATAAATATTCATACACTTGCAAGTGTATAAAGAGCATTCTATACGTTGTGGGCACCAGGTAACTATCCTTAACAAACAATAGTGATGACCCCTGAGTTATAATAATATGTACACCGAATCAAGTGTGTTCCGTTAACCTCGAAGTACTAAACACCCGTTGTCTAAGTCAAAATCATTGACTAGTACAACATCCTGGGTGGGGGTGTAAAACCTGATAGATCTACCTTTAGGATTCGTGCCTACCAGTTCATAAACCAATAGTTAAAGTTACCAAGCTAGGGGATTTTTGATTCAAACCCACGTAGAATTAGTTTTAGTACTTGTGTCTATTTCGTAAAATATTTATAAAACATCGCATGTATTCTCAGCCCAAAAATATATATAAAAAGGGAGTATTGAAACTCACGATACGATATTTTGTAGTAAAAATATGCATATGACTGAACTGAACAATTTCAGGGTTTGCCTCGGATTCACGAACCTTATAGTAACAAGTTTAAAAAAATAAACGCCACTGCCCGGGCTCGAACCCGAGACCTCTCGCTTAACGTAAACACACCCAAACCAATGATCCATTCATTACTTTCCTGATTTAATACCCAAACTATACTATATAATATAACCCGTTTTCTGTTTTCCTTCATCCTCACAAAACAAAACCCGGAACTATTCATCATCTTCTTAAAATTTCATCTCCATCGCCATCTTTAATTCCTCATCATTTATCATGATCTTAATATCCTCATCACCATAATCATAATAACATCATCAAATAATTATATCATCATATCATTCATCACGAATGATCATCATCATCATTTTAAATCGAGCATCACCATCATCTTAATCGTCCATCATCAACCTTCAATCATCTTCATCCTAAACTGTAATCCTCATCCTCATTAATCATATACCAATACCATCATGATCTTTCACTGTTTAAAACGAAAAGAGTATAACCTGACGACACTATTCATCTTCTTCTTCACTTCGTCATCATCATCCTTCCTTACTATATTTCGCGTATTAGACTCCAACATACAACAGTAAAATAGAAGTAGACTTCGTGGTTGTTCTACTATCGTATGATCCAGAAACATAAATAAATAAATAAAGAAATAAAAATGCAGCAGAGTTTACAGTGGTGGTTGGTGGCTGTGGACAGCAGCACCGTGGCAGTAGCTACAGCAGCAGCATGCTATTCGATAGGATTGAAAATAGAAACAATAGCATAGTATTAGTACTAATGGATGTTTGTTCTCGATGGTGATGTGGTGGTGGTTCACGAGCAACTTAAGAGAGAGAGAGTAGAGAGATAGAGAGTGAGGTGGTGGTGTTCCGGTGGCGATGGTGGTTCGATGGTTGCAGCTTGGGCTCAACTGCAACACAGCACGCAGCAGAATGATGGCTGCAAACGAAAATAAATCGAATAACAGAAGTGGTTTCATTGGGTTTAAGTGGTGATGTCGAGAATGAAGGAAAAAATATAGTGATCGATGGTTATGGTTATTTAGTGGAATTTTGATGATCTTGTGGGTTTGTGTTGATGGTGATGATGTTAGGTTTGTGTGAGTGTCGACAAAATAATTGTATTTATGAAGGTGATGAGTTATTTATGGCTAGGGCTGCAATATGCTTTCCCTTTGATGAAGCTCGACTCGTTAAGTAAAATCTCGTGCTCGTTAATAATATGTTTAGGTAATCTCGGATAATAAATCGTATACTGATGGTTTCTGTTGTTTAGAAGAAAGTTGAAAATCTATATAATGGAACTTCTTAAAATGAATGAAATCACGAGCTACTACTATGTCAAAAGTTGCATGTAATATCTGATTAATTGGGAAAATGAACGGGCGGATTTGGAAAACGAAAAAAAGAAGTTGGGAAAAGGTATACTTTAATGTGAAATTTGGGAGAAGGTATACTTTATAGAATTATAAAATGTTCACTTTTTTTGTCTGTGCATGGAGTGATAATAATACTCCACAACACAGCATCCATTTAAGTTATACGGATTTATTTATTTATATATATATGTTTTATAGTTTTGGTCAAAAACAAAAATAAAAAGTGAACATGTCATATGTCGAGCAAAAACATTAATATCTATCTCCACTTAATCAATCATTAATTAATCATGTGTGCAAGTAGAGGGAGAATTTTTGCAGCCATCAATAATTATATTCTGCCGACAGTTTTATTAGGGTTATTATTTCGTGTTCCGTTGTTAAACAGTGACGTTAAAAATTCTTCAGAAAAATCTCATCTTTTTAAATTAAATTCATATATCTATCTTGGTCATTATCTATTTAAGATTATCTAAATAAAACTTAAATTAATTATTAGCTCCCAACCCCAAGTAAAATATGCTATGTGTCAAACTTAACAAATAACTCCTAAATATATATTTAATAAGCCTATAAATTATATAACTCATTTTCGGATCACCGTTTATTTTGAAATCACATAAGTTCATTTTTAACTCGTTTAATATCGATCAAATGATAAATGAGTGTCACCGTCGTTTACTAAATAAATTCGAAACCACACACACACACACACACACACACACATACACACACACACATATATATATATATATATATATATATATATATATATATATATATATATATATATATATATATATATATATATATTTAATATACTTTATTTATATATATAGATATATTTTAAATCATAATTATTATAATATTATATTATATTTTATTTTACATAATAAATTCTAATAATTAAATCATATAGTATTTCAAATTATATTTCAAATTATTATTATATATTCATATATTTAAATATATATGTATCTATTTACAAATAGTGGTTCGTAATTCGTCGAGAGCAGTCGAAGGGAAATTGAATATATGAAAACAGTTCAAAATTTTTGAGACTTAACATTACAGACTTTGCTTATCGTGTCGAAATCATTTAAAGATTAAGTTTAAATTTGGTCAGAAATTTTCGGGTCGTCACATCTACCACCGAAAATGATTGTTGAAATCTTGTCTAGAGTTGGTCAAGAGTCATCGGCCCAATTATTTATAGCAAAGTCGGTTTGCAAAGTATTTGAAAGACATTTCGAGTATACCTTGGTTTTTAAAAGGCTTTCATTTGATAGGTGGTATATCTCACCTTGGGGAGACCCTAAGTTGGCCCATATTTTCTTTATGGCTATGTATTCTGGAAACCCTAATGCAATTTTCCGCTTCGGGTTGAGGGCTTATTTTGATTCCATATACCCCAATATAGGGTTTCATTCATTAGAAAAAGGCTTTGAATATGTAACTTAAAGAAGCATGCTATGTTTATGGTCTAGTCATGTTTGCCTCACATCAAACAGAAAAAAAGAACCTTGATTACAAATTCTCAAACGAGCATTTCCACTGGTAACAGATTTAGTGGTTGAGGTGAGAAATAAGGTTTTTGACTTGTTACGGCGCTGTTAGGTATTATGTAACCCCCATCCTTTTGACGAAGTCGCAACGTGCTGCACTATCAGGGGCCACAACGGTTATTTTCCACTTGACCAGGGATGGGAAATAATATTGGTTAAACCGGAATGCATGTCTTGTTTTTGGTCCTACGAGTTGAGTGTGTTTACTGAACGATTTGAGTTTAACTAGTTTTGTTTCAGCAGCTACCATACTTCACGCCGTGTATAATAGTTATTGTGTGCTATTTAAAATAGTGGTATTGTATGATTGCAAGATATTGTACCAAAAGTTTAAGCGTGAAGTATATTAATGTATTTAGTTTTTCATGATAGAATTGTAGTAGTTAAATTGTTTGTTAGCTATTAAGTATGAACTTTAACGGGTAGGTACTACCCGAATTATTAAACGCTAATATGAAGAAAAGGATTTTATAATAATATGTTCATATTATGCTACAAAATGCTAATGACTACTCCTAATATTCTATATGATTAACTTAACTCTTTTGGCTATCTTTGAAAGAAATGGCACCGACTACCAGAAAAACCATGAACCTGAGCGAGGAAGAATTCTGTACCTTTCTTGCTGTAACGACCCGTATTTTTCCATGATATTATATATTTGAGATTAATATTTACATGAATAAATATTTACAACATGTTAAGTGTAATGGCCCGTCCAAATCCATATGGACAAATACAATAACATTTGGTCCCATTGCGAGGTATTGACCTTTATATGATACGTTTTACAAACATTGCATTCATTTTTAAAAGACAACTTTTATTACAACGATAATTGATAAATATGCATACCATTTCACAATATAATCAGACTATAAATGACTTAATATGTCATTTACTTTAATATAATCTTGTTGAACTCAACGACTCGAATGCAACGTCTTTTGAAATATGTCATGAATGACTCCAAGTAATATCTTTAAATTGGGCAAATGCACAGCGGAAGATTTCTTTCATACCTGAGAATAAACATGCTTAAAAGTGTCAACCAAAAGGTTCGTGAGTTTATTAGTTTATCATAAATATTCATTTCTAATAATTTAATAGACCACAAGATTTTCGTTTTCATTTTCATTTCCATAATCATTATACAGGCATTTCGCAATCTACATAAAGATAAAATCATTCATATCGTGAACACTTGGTAACCGAACTAACAGGATGCATATAGAATATCCCCTGCATACAGGCATTTCACAATCTGCATGCTATATACCGGCCGTCGCAATTAGTATATATCAATCAAAGTACTAAAGCATTCGTAACCTGAATGGGACGTGTCAAGGTCCATAGATCTATCTTTAGGATTCGCGTCAATTAGGGGTCATTTCCCTAATTCTTAGGCTACCAAGCTAACAAGGGGCGATATTCGGTATTCATAATCCAACCATAGAATATAGTTTAAATACTTGTATCCATTTCGTAAAACAGTTTATAAAACAACGCATGTATTCTCAGCCCAAAAATATAATAAAAGGGATTAATGAAACTCACTTTCACAAATTTTCAATTCGTCGAAAATCAGACTTAGCCACGGATCGATTCACGAACCTATAACAAATATATACATATATTAAAGTATGATAGAAATACATTCACATCATATTTTTATTTTCGTGTTGATGATTTAAGTTGTCAAGTTAGCAGTCCAATCGTTAGTAGTCCACAATTAGTAGTCCAATGTTAGTAGTCACAATTAGTAGTCCAATGTTAGTAGTACATATATAGTTCAAAATATCACCCTGTAATAATCAAAACATAGTGTACACGTGTTTTATAAGACTCAATCATGACCCACAATACAGCTATTGTCTTTGAAGTAATCTTGACGTATTGTGTATGTGGTGTCTTTCGATTTATCCGACGTATTGTGTAACTATTGTCTTAACTAATCAAGATTACATGATATTGTCTCGGATTAAATTGAGACTAGTATATTATAGGGAAATACTCATGACATCTTAGAATACATGTATAATATAAGAAAATTTAGCTAGGATATGGTTAGTATAGATTTTGTATAAAAATCCCGTAGCCTATTTTAGCCATTTTTACCCAATATTGTTTTGCCCATAACTTCTTCGTTACAAATCGGTTTTGAGTGTTTCAAATTGCTATGGTTTCGTAATGAACTCTATTATTTAGAACTAAACTGAAAAAGTAGTAGTTTATAGTCGGAGTTATAGGTTACAAGTCCATATTTAAAAGAGGTAGTCATTTCCGTCGAAAGAACGACATCTTGATGACCATTTTGAAAAACATACTTCTACTTTGAGTTTAACCATAATTTTTGGATATGTTATCATGTTTATATGAAATATTATTTTCCCAAAATACAAATCTTTAAATTAAAGTCTAAGATAGTTTTTTTTATTATCCAACCCGAAACAGCCCCCGGTTTTACTACGACGGCGTATGTCCGGTTTTACGGTGTTCTTCGTGTTTCCAAGTTTTAAATTATTGAGTTAGCATATCATATAGATATAAAACATGTGTTTAGTTTTTTTTAAAGTTAAGTTAGAAGGATTAACTTTGTTTTCTAACAAGTTTAGAATTAACTAAACTATGTTCTAGTGATTACAAGTTATTTTCTTCGAATAAGATAGTTATATAAGTAAGAATCGAACGATGTTATGAACATCGTTACTACCTCAAGTATAGTAGGTAAACCTACTGGAAATGAAGAGAAATGATCTAGAGCATCAAAGGATCTTTGATGGCTTGGAAGTTCTTGAAATAGAATCCTGACACGAAAAACAAGTTCAAGTAAGATTACTACTTGAATTAAGATAATTATGTTTATAAATTTTAATCAAAGCTTAAATATAATTATTACCTTAATTTAGAAAGAACACCTACTGATATAAATGAAGATTTCTTGAGGTTGGATGATCACCTGAAATGGATTTGCAAGATTGAAAGTAATCTAGCAAACTTGAAAGGATTTTTCGAAGTGTTCTTGATGTGTTCTTGAATGATGATGTTTTTTCTGATTGAAATTGAAGCTAGATTGACCTAGATTATCAATGTTACTGAAGTAGAGACTTTCTTGTGTTTAGAGAGAGTTAAGATGAAGAAAAATATCAAAGAAATGTGATGTGTGTGTTGTTTGAAAAAAATGCCTAATGCTTAGTCAATATAAGGTTACTAGTTTTTGTTTTCTTGCCCATAAGTCATGCTAGTTGTCAAATGATGGCTCCCACATGTTTGATGACTCATTAAGGGCTGCTAAGAGCTGATCATTGAAGTGTATATACCAATAGTATGTACATCTAAAAATTGGGTATAATACGAGTACAAATACCGAACGAATACGAGTAGAATTCTTGATGAAAACGAACGAGAATATGATTACAACTATCTTTGTCAAGTATAAGTATTTTGATATATGTCTTTAAGTCATTCGAATGTGTATTAATACTTCTTATTACATTACATATATATACATTTTAATTAAGTCGTTATTTCGTCGTTAATCGTTACATGTATATATTGTTTCGAAACCCTTAAGTTAGTAGTCTCGTTTTATGTATATAGTTCATTGTTAATACACTTAATGATATACTTAATTATCATTATATCATGTTAAACATAATTTATTAATATATCTTAATACAATACATATGTATTTATTTTAATTAAGACGTTATTACGTCGATAACCGTTACATATATATATATATCTTGTTTCAAATTCCTTAATTTAGTAGTCTCATTTTATGTATATAACCCAATGTTAAAATACTTAATGAGATACTTACTTATCATAATACCATGTTAAATATATATATATATATATATATATATATATATATATATATATATATATATATGTCCATATATATATCATCATGTCGTTTTTACAAGTTTTAACATTCGTGAATCGTCCTGAAAAAAGCCGAAGGTTACATGAACATAGTTCCAAATTTTTGAATTTCAACTTAACAGACTTTGCTTATCGTATCAGAAACATTAATTCATTTAAAGATTAAGTTTAAATTTGGTCGGAAATTTTCGGTTCGTCACAGTACCTACCCATTAAAGAAATTTTATCCCGAAGTTTGGTTATGAAAAGTTTTGATAATGGAAGTAAGATTATTTTTGTATCAAGAACTATAACTTGAATTCTTATCATGAATTCGATCGTTCATATAATCATTATCAAGGAAATAGATTAATGGAGTATTTTGAATACCTTGAATTAGTCGAGTTCCGTTTATGAATAACACGAGCTCAATAAATATAGAGTTTTTTTTTTTCATCTTTGAGAAAATATGGATAGAACAATTCGATTATGCGAAGAGTGTGAATGAAGCTATCATAAAATATGGAATTGAGTAAATAAAGTTTTGTCTTAATTTTTGACGTAGTCACATTTGATTTCCGGATTTCAAGGAATGTAAAGAAAATCTTCGAAATCTATAAAAGATTTATTTTTTCGGGATTTAAGGAAATTATGATCCTCTTTAATTAAATGCGGTAATCTGCCTCGATTGCTCTATCTATTATATCCACTATAAATTGACCTCTTCCGACTCATTATTATCACCATCCCTACTTTCTTCATCAATTCATACATCCAAAATATTGTGAAAAATGCTTAATCCAGTTTTGGTTCTTGACCTAATATTGACGTTCGCCACCATTATCCTTCTTTTCCAGCTCCCTCTGGAGGAATCTGTTTATTTCTATTATGCTCTAGGGATTGTTGTATTTATCATTCTCCCGTGTCTTTATATTGCTATACGCATTGATATACATGGTTTGTAATTTCTAATTTGTTATCGAGCTTTATATTTTCCTTTATATTTTGGAGCTCCATGCTTTTGTTTTCTCTTCTCAACTTCAAGTAAAGCGATCAAGACGTCTCGATTTTGTAGGTACGAAATTTCGAATGAACATAACTAATGTTTTAAGCAGAAAGGAATTATAATAGCACGATTTAATTTGCTAAATTACCGGTATCACGGAAAAGATAGAACTATCAAGAAAATATGTTCTTGATATTTTTAGAGGTTAAAAAGAATGAAAGAATCGTGTAACATGGCACATGATGACGATATAATCTGTGAATCATCATGTTCCATTAGAAACTCAGCATGACTTACTGTAATATAACCACGTTGATCAGGCATCATTATATTATACTAACTCATGCTTTGATTCCCAACACTACTTCAAAAACATTCATAATCTAAACTCGAAGTTTATAGAAATTTAGAAACTAAAACAGTTTCCTTTAAGATGTAACACGGATAACACGAAGAGATAAGTAATTTCGGACAAGAATATTTATGAAAATATCCTCAGAAATATCGAGGATATGTATGATGATATTTTTGGAATTTCTAAGATCGAAGGTTGATGAGGAAAATTCTTCCGTAAGTATATAGAATAAGTAAGGAGCAAGATATTCGCTAAAGATTTCATCGGATATAGAATCATCTGGATTCTTTATGTACAAGTTTAGTCCTTATGATTTGTTCACCGTTTCCTTCATAGTTTTGCTTAATCCGCTTTCTAGTATCAATTTTCTGTTGAGCGTTTCCAACACTCTATTCTTTATCGTCAAACTTTTGACTGTTAAGGTCATTTACAGTTTTTGCTGCTTCTTCAGCATTTTCAAAACTCAAATAACTAATTCGCAGATTGGGGTGCTTTTCAGAATTCCAGAATTGGAGTACGTAAGTCCAGGAGATAGACGTCATATGTAGGCATATAACAGTTGACGTAGAAATGTTGCGAAATTCGAAATAATGATTGATGCTTCCCGGTATGTGGTATGACAGTTATCGTTACAAGACGTTGATGACTATATGATGGATTTCAATGAATAATGATAGTGATATTTCGGAGGGATTTAAGTTGCAAAGTAACGGAGTCGCTGGTACTTTTACTGCTAATATGGTGGAACATAAAAGGTTCCCAGGTAACAACGATAGAAAGGCAATCGTATATATCAAGGTTTAATTAAGGTTTCTCCAAATGAAACGTCGAAGTTGTCTTGCTGAAGGTGTGACAAAAATGGATACTTGAAAAGGAATTGCAAAGTTATTTTAAGTAATAATAATGCCGAAGGATTTATCACAGATACGTGTTAAAGTCTTACCTAGGTTTAGAGAGCTTTCCAGGTGTATGACTATAAGTATAACTCTTTCTTTCTGTCGATAATGTGTGGTTGGTTCATCTTCTCGATTGATCAGTAGTTGGGGTATTTTCAAGAATCATAAAGGGTTTGAACACAGGTTGTAATCATCAATATACATATGATGTTCAAGATGAAATCATTCAGGATTTTGAATGAATATATTTATGAGTTTTATGAATAAGAGTGATGTTCTAGCACAGTTTTGAATTCAAAGTATGGTTTTGAAAGATGTAAGGATCTAAGAGTGATGCTATCTGTTATATCTTGACTTGGATTCCGATCTGTCAAAATCAGAATATGTAATTGAATCTGAATGAAAATGGTTGTTCTGATTTCAATGGAAGAATATATATCGTTGTGAAAGTAGTGAGTATAGATAATGAATATCGAATAATTGAAGAGTGTACAGTGTAACATATTAATTGTAAACTTAAATATTTCTCGGTGGAAGATGTTGGTGTTAGTGGAATTCTTGTGAATTTCGCAAGGTACGAATGATATTTTCTAGAAGGTTTCAGGTACATCTGAAATGAAAGTGTAAAATCAAACCTAATTGAATAATACACTTGGTTTATTAGGGGACAGAATTCTTTGAGGTGATGCAGAGATTTAGGTTATTAACGAAGGATGTATATCATGGCATTTTAGTAATGTGAATTAATCGAGTAGTATTTACCCTTCAAAATTCACACGTAACAGCTTAGTATGAAAAGATATAATATGGTTTCAAAATTCATATATATATAAAATATATATATAAACTCTTTGGAAATAATGAGTTAATATTTCATAACTCGATAGTATAATATTCTTATTGGTGATTGATGTGTTGATATATGCGGTGGTTATGGAACTTGTGGAGCTTGTGGTACTGCCGGTGTTGCTGATGATGGTGAGAATGCTGGTGATACAGGTGCTGTTGATGGGGGTACTGGTGATGTCGGTGGTGTTGCTGGTGCTTGTAAGTTGTGCACCATATTCTCCAGATTGATTACTCGATCGTGAAGTTCGTTGACTTCTTCTATTACTCCGGGATGATGGATGGTCGGAATGAGCGGATGAATAAGGTTTAGAATAGTAGATATGACGTAATCGTTGCGAGCTATTCTGGAAATGAGGGTGAACATGGTGTTTCGGACAGGTTCGCCGGTAAGTGCTTCAGGTTCTTCTCCAAAAGGGAAATTTGGTGGATGGAAAGGATCACCTTCTTCTTGTCTCCACTGATTAAGTCGACTACGAACCCATCCCCAATTCATCCAGAATTGGTGATGGCTGATTGGTTGATCCATTCCGGTTACACTGCTTTCGGAGCTCAGGTAGAAATCCATATCGGAATAGCTGTCAGATTCTGAGGAACTCGAACTAGTTGCAGGATTCATCTTGCACGGTTAGATAAAGGATTTTCGGTATGAAATGATTTTCGGATATCGGATGATATTCTATTTGCATAGAATACCTATATAGAGTACAAAGGATTCCGCAAATTACGGAGGAATTTTCAGAAGCTGTCAGACAAAGTTTACTGTAACAGATACGCTAAGATATGAATTTCGTCTATACACTAATGACGTGTCTAGACTAAGAATGTTAAGCAGGTAATTCCTGACAAGAGATGATAAGCAAAACTTTTGACATACAGATACGGTCGAAGTCCAGACTCATTAATGCATCATAACAACTTATCAGTTAGACACACTAATGTAAGACCTGGTTCGCTAAGACCAACGCTCTGATACCAACTGTAATGGCCCGTCCAAATCCATATGGACGAATACAATAACATTTGGTCCCATTGCGAGGTATTGACCTCTATATGATACATTTTACAAACATTACATTCGTTTTTAAAAGACAACTTTCATTACAACGATAGTTGACAAATATGTATACCATTTCACAATATAATCAGACTATAAATGACTTAATCTGTCATTTACTTTAATATAATCTTGTTGAACTCAACGACTTGAATGCAACGTCTTTTGAAATATGTCATGAATGACTCCAAATAATATCTTTAAATTGGGCAAATGCACAGCGGAAGATTTCTTTCATACCTGAGAATAAACATGCTTAAAAGTGTCAACCAAAAGGTTGGTGAGTTCATTAGTTTATCATAAATATTCATTTCTAACAATTTAATAGACCACAAGATTTTCGTTTTCATTTTCATTTCCATAATCATTATACATGCATTTCGCAATCTACATAAAGATAAAATCATTCATATGGTGAACACTTGGTAACCGAACTAACAGGATGCATATAGAATATCCCCCACAAACAGTCATTTCGCAATCTGCATGCTATATACCGGTCATCGCAATCAGTATATATCAATTGAAATACTAAAGCATTCGTAACCCGAATGGGACGTGTCAAGGTCCATAGATCTATCTTTAGGATTCGCGTCAATTAGGAGTCATTTCCCTAATTCTTAGGCTACCAAGCTAACAAGGGGCGATATTTGAAATGTCCCGTTCTTATTGATTAAAAACGTTCCATATTAATTGATTTCGTTGCGAGGTTTTGACCTCTATATGAGACGTTTTTCAAAGACTGCATTCATTTTTAAACAAACCATAACCTTTATTTCATCAATAAAGGTTTAAAAAGCTTTACGTAGATTATCAAATAATGATAATCTAAAATATCCTGTTTACACACGACCATTACATAATGGTTTACAATACAAATATGTTACAACAAAATAAGTTTCTTGAATGCAGTTTTTACACAATATCATACAAGCATGGACTCCAAATCTTGTCCTTATTTAAGTATGCGACAGCGGAAGCTCTTAATAATCACCTGAGAATAAACATGCTTAAAACGTCAACAAAAATGTTAGTGAGTTATAGGTTTAACCTATATATATCAAATCGTAACAATAGACCACAAGATTTCATATTTCAATACACATCCCATACATAGAGATAAAAATCATTCATATGGTGAACACCTGGTAACCGACATTAACAAGATGCATATATATAAGAATATCCCCATCATTCCGGGACACCCTTCGGATATGATATAAATTTCGAAGTACTAAAGCATCCGGTACTTTGGATGGGGTTTGTTAGGCCCAATAGATCTATCTTTAGGATTCGCGTCAATTAGGGTGTCTGTTCCCTAATTCTTAAATTACCAGACTTAATAAAAAGGGGCATATTCGATTTCGATAATTCAACCATAGAATGTAGTTTCACGTACTTGTGTCTATTTTGTAAATCATTTATAAAACCTGCATGTATTCTCATCCCAAAAATATTAGATTTTAAAAGTGGGACTATAACTCACTTTCACAGATTTTTACTTCGTCGGGAAGTAAGACTTGGCCACTGGTTGATTCACGAACCTATAACAATATATACATATATATCAAATTATGTTCAAAATATATTTATAACACTTTTAATATATTTTGATGTTTTAAGTTTATTAAGTCAGCTGTCCTCGTTAGTAACCTACAACTAGTTGTCCACAGTTAGATGTACAGAAATAAATCGATAAATATTATCTTGAATCAATCCACGACCCAGTGTATACGTATCTCAGTATTGATCACAACTCAAACTATATATATTTTGGAATCAACCTCAACCCTGTATAGCTAACTCCAACATTCACATATAGAGTGTCTATGGTTGTTCCGAAATATATATAGATGTGTCGACATGATAGGTCGAAACATTGTATACGTGTCTATGGTATCTCAAGATTACATAATATACAATACAAGTTGATTAAGTTATGGTTGGAATAGATTTGTTACCAATTTTCACGTAGCTAAAATGAGAAAAATTATCCAATCTTGTTTTACCCATAACTTCTTCATTTTAAATCCGTTTTGAGTGAATCAAATTGCTATGGTTTCATATTGAACTCTATTTTATGAATCTAAACAGAAAAAGTATAGGTTTATAGTCGGAAAAATAAGTTACAAGTCATTTTTGTAAAGGTAGTCATTTCAGTCGAAAGAACGACGTCTAGATGACCATTTTAGAAAACATACTTCCACTTTGAGTTTAACCATAATCTTTGGATATAGTTTCATGTTCATAATAAAAATCATTTTCTCAGAATAACAACTTTTAAATCAAAGTTTATCATAGTTTTTAATTAACTAACCCAAAACAGCCCGCGGTGTTACTACGACGGCGTAAATCCGGTTTTACGGTGTTTTTCGTGTTTCCAGGTTTTAAATCATTAAGTTAGCATATCATATAGATATAGAACATGTGTTTAGTTGATTTTAAAAGTCAAGTTAGAAGGATTAACTTTTGTTTGCGAACAAGTTTAGAATTAACTAAACTATGTTCTAGTGATTACAAGTTTAAACCTTCGAATAAGATAGCTTTATATGTATGAATCGAATGATGTTATGAACATCATTACTACCTTAAGTTCCTTGGATAAACCTACTGGAAAAGATAAAAATGCATCTAGCTTCAATGGATCCTTGGATGGCTCGAAGTTCTTGAAGCAGAATCATGACACGAAAACAAGTTCAAGTAAGATCATCACTTAAAATAAGATTGTTATAGTTATAGAAATTGAACCAAAGTTTGAATATGATTATTACCTTGTATTAGAATGATAACCTACTGTAAGAAACAAAGATTTCTTGAGGTTGGATGATCACCTTACAAGATTGGAAGTGAGCTAGCAAACTTGAAAGTATTCTTGATTTTATGAAACTAGAACTTTTGGAATTTATGAAGAACACTTAGAACTTGAAGATAGAACTTGAGAGAGATCAATTAGATGAAGAAAATTGAAGAATGAAAGTGTTTCTAGGTGTTTTTGGTCGTTGGTGTATGGATTAGATATAAAGGATATGTTATTTTGTTTTCATGTAAATAAGTCATGAATGATTACTCATATTTTTGTAATTTTATGAGATATTTCATGCTAGTTGCCAAATGATGGTTCCCACATGTGTTAGGTGACTCACATGGGCTGCTAAGAGCTGATCATTGGAGTGTATATACCAATAGTACATACATCTAAAAGCTGTGTATTGTACGAGTACGAATACGGGTGCATACGAGTAGAATTGTTGATGAAACTGAACGAGGATGTAATTGTAAGCATTTTTGTTAAGTATAAGTATTTTGATAAGTGTATTGAAGTCTTTCAAAAGTGTATAAATACATATTAAAACACTACATGTATATACATTTTAACTGAGTCGTTAAGTCATCGTTAGTCGTTACATGTAAGTGTTGTTTTGAAACTTTTAGGTTAACGATCTTGTTAAATGTTGTTAACCCAATGTTTATAATACCAAATGAGATTTTAAATTATTATATTATCATGATATTATCATGTATGAATATCTCTTAATATGATATATATACATTAAATGTCTTTACAACGATAATCGTTACATATATGTCTCGTTTAAAAATCATTAAGTTAGTAGTCTTGTTTTTACATATGTAGTTCATTGTTAATATACTTAATGATATGTTTACTTATCATAGTATCATGTTAACTATATATATATCCATATATATGTCATCATATAGTTTTTACAAGTTTTAACGTTCGTGAATCACCGGTCAACTTGGGTGGTCAATTGTCTATATGAAACATATTTCAATTAATCAAGTCTTAACAAGTTTGATTGCTTAACATGTTGGAAACATTTAATCATGTAAATATCAATCTCAATTAATATATATAAACATGGAAAAGTTCGGGTCACTACAGTACCTACCCGTTAAATAAATTTCGTCCCGAAATTTTAAGCTGTTGAAGGTATTGATGAATCTTCTGGAAATAGATGCGGGTATTTCTTCTTCATCTGATCTTCACGCTCCCAGGTGAACTCGGGTCCTCTACGAGCATTCCATCGAACCTTAACAATTGGTATCTTGTTTTGCTTAAGTCTTTTAACCTAACGATCCATTATTTCGACGGGTTCTTCGATGAATTGAAGTTTTTCGTTGATTTGGATTTCATCTAACGTAATAGTGAGATCTTCTTTAGCAAAACATTTCTTCAAATTCGAGACGTGGAAAGTGTTATGTACAGCCGCGAGTTGTTGAGGTAACTCAAGTCGGTAAGCTACTGGTCCGACACGATCAATAATCTTGAATGGTCCAATATACCTTGGATTTAATTTCCCTCATTTACCAAATCGAACAATGCCTTTCCAAGGTGCAACTTTAAGCATGACCATCTCTCCAATTTCAAATTATATATCTTTTCTTTTAATGTCAGCGTAGCTCTTTTGTCGACTTTGGGCAGTTTTCAACCGTTGTTGAATTTGGATGATCTTCTCGGTAGTTTCTTGTATAATCTCCGGACCCGTAATCTGTCTATCCCCCACCTCACTCCAACAAATCGGAGACCTGCACTTTCTACCATAAAGTGCTTCAAACGGCGCCATCTCAATGCTTGAATGGTAGCTGTTGTTGTAGGAAAATTCTGCTAACGGTAGATGTCGATCCCAACTGTTTCCGAAATCAATAACACATGCTCGTAGCATGTCTTCAAGCGTTTGTATCGTCCTTTCGCTCTGCCCATCAGTTTGTGGATGATAGGCAGTACTCATGTCTAGACGAGTTCCTAATGCTTGCTGTAATGTCTGCCAGAATCTTGAAATAAATCTGCCATCCCTATCAGAGATAATAGAGATTGGTATTCCATGTCTGGAGATGACTTCCTTCAAATACAGTCGTGCTAACTTCTCCATCTTGTCATCTTCTCTTATTGGTAGGAAGTGTGCGGATTTGGTGAGACGATCAACTATTACCCAAATAGTATCAAAACCACTTGCAGTTCTTGGCAATTTAGTGATGAAATCCATGGTAATGTTTTCCCATTTCCATTCCGGGATTTCGGGTTGTTGAAGTAGACCTGATGGTTTCTGATGCTCAGCTTTGACCTTAGAACACGTCAAACATTCTCCTACGTATTTAGCAACATCGGCTTTCATACCCGGCCACCAAAAATGTTTCTTGAGATCCTTGTACATCTTCCCCGTTCCAGGATGTATTGAGTATCTGGTTTTATGAGCTTCTCTAAGTACCATTTCTCTCATATCTCCAAATTTTGGTACCTAAATCCTTTCAGCCCTATACCGGGTTCCGTCTTCCCGAATATTAAGATGCTTCTCCGATCTTTTGGGTATTTCATCCTTTAAATTTCCCTCTTTTAAAACTCCTTGTTGCGCCTCCTTTATTTGAGTAGTAAGGTTATTATGAATCATTATATTCATAGATTTTACTCGAATGGGTTCTCTGTCCTTCCTGCTCAAGGCATCGGCTACCACATTTGCCTTCCCCGGGTGGTAACGAATCTCAAAGTCGTAATCATTCAATAATTCAATCCACCTACGCTGCCTCATATTCAGTTGTTTCTGATTAAATATGTGTTGAAGACTTTTGTGGTCGGTATATATAATACTTTTGACCCCATATAAGTAGTGCCTCCAAGTCTTTAATGCAAAAACAACCGCGCCTAATTCCAAATCATGCGTCGTATAATTTTGTTCGTGAATCTTCAATTGTCTAGACGCATAAGCAATCACCTTCGTTCGTTGCATTAATACACAACCGAGACCTTGCTTTGATGCATCACAATAAATCACAAAATCATCATTCCCTTCAGGCAATGACAATATAGGTGCCGTAGTTAGCTTTTTCTTCAATAACTGAAACGCTTTCTCTTGTTCATCATTCCATTCAAATTTCTTCCCTTTATGCGTTAATGCAGTCAAGGGTTTTGCTATTCTGGAAAAGTCTTGGATGAACCTTCTGTAGTAACCAGCTAGTCCTAAAAACTGGCGTATGTGTTTCGGAGTTTTCGGGGTTTCCCACTTTTCAACAGTTTCTATCTTTGCCGGATCCACCTTAATACCTTCTTTGTTCACTATGTGACCGAGGAATTGAACTTCTTCCAACCAAAATGCACACTTTGAAAACTTAGCGTACAATTCTTCCTTTCTCAATACTTCTAACACCTTTCTCAAATGTTCACCGTGTTCTTGGTCATTCTTTGAGTAAATAAGTATGTCATCATTGAAAACAATGACAAACTTGTCAAGGTATGGTCCACACACTCGGTTCATAAGGTCCATGAACACAGCTGGTGCATTAGTTAAACCAAACGGCATGACCATAAACTCGTAATGACCATAACGTGTTCTGAAAGCAGTCTTTGGAATATCATCTTCTTTCACCCGCATTTGATGATACCCGGAACGTAAGTCAATCTTTGAATAAACAGACGAGCCTTGTAGTTGATCAAATAAGTCGTCGATTCTCGGTAGTGGGTAGCGGTTCTTGATGGTAAGTTTGTTCAACTCTCGGTATTCGATACACAACCTGAATGTACCATCTTTCTTCTCGACAAACAAAACAGGAGCTCCCCACGGTGATGTGCTTGGTCGAATGAAACCACGCTCTAAAAGTTCTTGTAATTGGCTTTGCAGTTCTTTCATCTCGCTGGGTGCGAGTCTGTAAGGAGCACGAGCTATTGGTGCAGCTCCTGGTACAAGATCTATTTGAAATTCAACGGATAGATGTGGGGGTAATCCCGGTAATTCTTTCGGAAATACATCGGGAAATTCTTTTGCAATGGGAACATCATTGATGCTCTTTTCTTCAGTTTGTACTTTCTCGACGTGTGCTAGAACAGCATAGCAACCTTTTCTTATTAGTTTTTGTGCCTTCAAATTACTAATAAGATGTAGCTTCGTGTTGCCCTTTTCACCGTACACCATTAAGGGTTTTCCTTTTTCTCGCATAATGCGAATTGCATTTTTGTAACAAACGATCTCTGCTTTCACTTCTTTCAACCAGTCCATACCGATTATCACATCAAAACTCCCTAACTCTACTGGTATTAAATCAATCTTAAATGTTTCGCTAACCAGTTTAATTTCTCGATTCCGACATATATTATCTGCTGAAATTAATTTACCACTTGCTAATTCGAGTAAAAATTTACTATCCAAAGGCGTCAATGGGCAACTTAATTTAGCACAAAAATCTCTACTCATATAGCTTCTATCCGCACCCAAATCAAATAAAACGTAAGCAGATTTATTGTCAATAAGAAACGTACCCGTAACAAGCTCCGGGTCTTCCTGTGCCTCTGCCGCATTAATATTGAAAACTCTTCCGCGGCCTTGTCCATTCGTGTTCTCCTGGTTCGGGAAATTTCTAATAATGTGGCCCGGTTTTCCACATTTATAACAAACTACATTGGCATAGCTTGCTCCGACACTACTTGCTCCGCCATTACTCGTTCCGACACCATTTGTTCCTTTCGTTCTATTAACCCCTGGTCCATAGACCTCACACTTCGCCGCGATATGACCATTTCTTTTACACTTGTTTCAAAATTTGGTGCAGAACCCCGAGTGATACTTTTCACACCTTTGGCATAGCTGCTTCTGATTGTTGTTGTTGTTGCGGTTATTATTGTTGTTGGGATGATTGTTGTAGTTGCTGTTGTTGTTGTTGTTGTTGTTGTTGTTGTTGGGCCGTTTGTTGTAGTTGCGATTGATGTTGCGATTGTTGGAATAATTGTTGCGATTGCTGTTGTTGTTGTATTGGTGATTCTTATCACCATTTTCCTCCCACTTTCTTTTGACTTGCTTCACATTGGCCTCTTCAGCAGTCTGTTCTTTAATTCTTTCTTCAATCTGGTTCACTAGTTTGTGAGCCATTCTATATGCCTGTTGTATGGAGGCGGGCTCGTGTGAACTTATATCTTCTTGGATTCTTTCCGGTAATCCTTTCACAAACGCGTCGATCTTCTCTTCCTCATCTTCGAATGCTCCCGGACACAATAGGCACAATTCTGTGAATCGTCTTTCATACGTGGTAATATCAAATCCTTGGGTTCGTAACCCTCTAAGTTCTGTCTTGAGCTTATTGACCTCGGTTCTGGGACGGTACTTCTCGTTCATCAAGTGCTTGAATGCTGACCACGGTAGTGCGTACGCATCGTCTTGTCCCACTTGCTCTAGATAGGTATTCCACCATGTTAACGCAGAACCTGTGAAGGTATGCGTTGCGTACTTCACTTTGTCCTCTTCAGTACACTTACTTATGGCAAACACCGATTCGACCTTCTCGGTCCACCGTTTCAATCCGATCGGTCCTTCGATTCCATCAAATTCCAAAGGTGTGCAGGCAGTGAATTCTTTGTAGGTGCATCCTACACGATTTCCTGTACTGCTAGATCCAAGGTTATTGTTGGTATGTAGCGCAGCCTTTACTGCGGCTATGTTTGAAGCTAGAAAAGTACGAAATTCCTCTTCATTCATATTCACTGTGTGTCGAGTAGTCGGTGCCATTTCCTTCAAAATAGTCAAATGGAACAAGTTAATCATACAGAATATTAAGAGTAGTTAATAGTATTTCGTAGCATAATATGAACTCATTTATAAAAGCTTTTTCTTCATATTAGCGTTTTATAAGTTTAAATTCGGGTAGTACCTACCCGTTAAGTTCATACTTAGTAGCTAATATACAATTCAACTACTACAATTCTATATGAAAAACTGATTATAATAATATTTCGCGTTCAAACTTTTATACAATATTTTACAAACTTACAATACCGCTTATTTTACATAAAGCATGAAATATAGCACACAATAACTTTGATACAAGATAGTTGTGAAGATAATTCTAGCTAGTACACAAGTCGTTCAGCAAAGGCAATAAAGACATGTAATTCATACGTCCAGAAACAAGTCATGCATTCTGGTTTTACTAGGACTACTTCCCATCCTTGGTCTTGTGCAACATAACCGTTATGGCCGTTGATAAGACAGCGTGTTGTAATGTCATCAAAGGGACGAGGGTTACGTAATGTCCAACAGTCCCGTAACAATCTAAAAACCTCATTTCTTACCCCAATTACCGACTCCGTCAGTTGTGGAAACGTTTTGTTTAATAGTTGTAGCCCGATGTTCTTGTTCTCACTTTGGTGAGAAGCGAACATTACTAATTCGTAAGCATAACATGCTTCTTTATGTTGCATGTTAGCCGCTTTTTCTAAATCACGAAGTCCAATATTCGGATATATTGAGTCAAAATAATTTCTTAACCCGTTGCGTAAAATAGCATTTGGGTTCCCCGCAATATATGCGTCAAAGTAAACACATCGTAACTTATGGGTTTCCCAATGTGATATCCCCCATCTTTCAAACGAAAGTCTCTTATAAACCAAGACATTCTTGGAACGTTCTTCGAATGTCTTACAAACTGATCTCGCCTTAAATAGTTGTGCCGAGGAATTCTGGCCGACTCTAGAAAAGATTTCATCAATCATGTCTCCGGGTAGGTCTCTTAAAATATTGGGTTGTCTATCCATTTTGTGTTTTTAAACTGTAAAATAGACAAGAGTTAGATTCATAAAAAAATACTTATTAATACAAGCAATTTTTACATATATCATAAAGCATAAGAACACTATATTACATATATTACACCACACGAATACAACTATCTTATTCCGACTCGCTCGTTTCTTCTTCTTCGGTTTTGGTTCGTTTTGCCAAGTTTCTAGGGATATATGATGTTCCCCTAATACGAGCCGTCGTTGTCCACATTGGTTTAGAAAAACCTGGTGGTTTAGAGGTTCCCGGGTCATTGTTACAACTTAAGAACTTCGGGGGTTGACGATACATATAAAGTTCATCGGGGTTGGAATTAGATTTCTCTATTTTTATGCCCTTTCCTTTATTATTTTCTTTTGCCTTTTTAAATTCAGTTGGGGTAATTTCTATAACATCATTGGAATTCTCGTCGGAATCCGATTCATCGGAGAATTGGTAATCCTCCCAATATTTTGCTTCCTTGGCGGAAACACCATTGACCATAATTAACCTTGGTCGGTTGGTTAAGGATTCTCTTTTACTTAACCGTTTTATTATTTCCCCCACCGGTTCCGATTCTTCTTCCGGTTCCGATTCTTCTTCCGGTTCCGATTCTTCTTCCGGTTCTGACTCTTCTTCCGGTTCTTCTTCGGGAACTTGTGAATCAGTCCACGAATCATTCCAATTGACATTTGACTCTTCATTATTATTAGGTGAGTCAATGGGACTTGTTCTAGAGGTAGACATCTATCACATAATATCAAACACGTTAAGAGATTAATATATCACATAATATTCATATGTTAAAAATATATAGTTTCCAACAAAAATGTTAAGCAATCATTTTTAAAGAAAACACGGTCGAAGTCCAGACTCACTAATGCATCCTAACAAACTCGATAAGACACACTAATGCAAATTTTCTGGTTCTCTAAGACCAAGGCTCTGATACCAACTGAAATGTCCCGTTCTTATTGATTAAAAAGGTTCCATATTAATTGATTTCGTTGCGAGGTTTTGACCTCTATATGAGACGTTTTTCAAAGACTGCATTCATTTTTAAACAAACCATAACCTTTATTTCATCAATAAAGGTTTAAAAAGCTTTACGTATATTATCAAATAATGATAATCTAAAATATCCTGTTTACACACGACCATTACATAATGGTTTACAATACAAATATGATACAACAAAATAAGTTTCTTGAATGCAGTTTTTACACAATATCATACAAGCATGGACTCCAAATCTTGTCCTTATTTAAGTATGCGACAGCGGAAGCTCTTAATAATCACCTGAGAATAAACATGCTTAAAACGTCAACAAAAATGTTGGTGAGTTATAGGTTTAACCTATATATATCAAATCGTAACAATAGACCACAAGATTTCATATTTCAATACACATCCCATACATAGAGATAAAAATCATTCATATGGTGAACACCTGGTAACCGACATTAACAAGATGCATATATATAAGAATATCCCCATCATTCCGGGACACCCTTCGGAAATGATATAAATTTCGAAGTACTAAAGCATCCGGTACTTTGGATGGGGTTTGTTAGGCCCAATAGATCTATCTTTAGGATTCGCGTCAATTAGGGTGTCTGTTCCCTAATTCTTAAATTACCAGACTTAATAAAAAGGGGCATATTCGATTTCGATAATTCAACCATAGAATGTAGTTTCACGTACTTGTGTCTATTTTGTAAATCATTTATAAAACCTGCATGTATTCTCATCCCAAAAATATTAGATTTTAAAAGTGGGACTATAACTCACTTTCACAGATTTTTACTTCGTCGGGAAGTAAGACTTGGCCACTGGTTGATTCACGAACCTATAACAATATATACATATATATCAAAGTATGTTCAAAATATATTTACAACACTTTTAATATATTTTGATGTTTTAAGTTTATTAAGTCAGCTGTCCTCGTTAGTAACCTACAACTAGTTGTCCACAGTTAGATGTACAGAAATAAATCGATAAATATTATCTTGAATCAATCCACGACCCAGTGTATACGTATCTCAGTATTGATCACAACTCAAACTATATATATTTTGGAATCAACCTCAACCCTGTATAGCTAACTCCAACATTCACATATAGAGTGTCTATGGTTGTTCCGAAATATATATAGATGTGTCGACATGATAGGTCGAAACATTGTATACGTGTCTATGGTATCTCAAGATTACATAATATACAATACAAGTTGATTAAGTTATGGTTGGAATAGATTTGTTACCAATTTTCACGTAGCTAAAATGAGAAAAATTATCCAATCTTGTTTTACCCATAACTTCTTCATTTTAAATCCATTTTGAGTGAATCAAATTGCTATGGTTTCATATTGAACTCTATTTTATGAATCTAAACAGAAAAAGTATAGGTTTATAGTCGGAAAAATAAGTTACAAGTCGTTTTTGTAAAGGTAGTCATTTCAGTCGAAAGAACGACGTCTAGATGACCATTTTAGAAAACATACTTCCACTTTGAGTTTAACCATAATCTTTGGATATAGTTTCATGTTCATAATATCATTTTCTCAGAATAACAACTTTTAAATCAAAGTTTATCATAGTTTTTAATTAACTAACCCAAAACAGCCCGCGGTGTTACTACGACGGCGTAAATCCGGTTTTACGGTGTTTTTCGTGTTTCCAGGTTTTAAATCATTAAGTTAGCATATCATATAGATATAGAACATGTGTTTAGTTGATTTTAAAAGTCAAGTTAGAAGGATTAACTTTTGTTTGCGAACAAGTTTAGAATTAACTAAACTATGTTCTAGTGATTACAAGTTTAAACCTTCGAATAAGATAGCTTTATATGTATGAATCGAATGATGTTATGAACATCATTACTACCTTAAGTTCCTTGGATAAACCTACTGGAAAAGATAAAAATGGATCTAGCTTCAATGGATCCTTGGATGGCTCGAAGTTCTTGAAGCAGAATCATGACACGAAAACAAGTTCAAGTAAGATCATCACTTAAAATAAGATTGTTATAGTTATAGAAATTGAACCAAAGTTTGAATATGATTATTACCTTGTATTAGAATTATAACCTACTGTAAGAAACAAAGATTTCTTGAGGTTGGATGATCACCTTACAAGATTGGAAGTGAGCTAGCAAACTTGAAAGTATTCTTGATTTTATGAAACTAGAACTTTTGGAATTTATGAAGAACACTTAGAACTTGAAGATAGAACTTGAGAGAGATCAATTAGATGAAGAAAATTGAAGAATGAAAGTGTTTGTAGGTGTTTTTGGTCGTTGGTGTATGGATTAGATATAAAGGATATGTTATTTTGTTTTCATGTAAATAAGTCATGAATGATTACTCATATTTTTGTAATTTTATGAGATATTTCATGCTAGTTGCCAAATGATGGTTCCCACATGTGTTAGGTGACTCACATGGGCTGCTAAGAGCTGATCATTGGAGTGTATATACCAATAGTACATACATCTAAAAGCTGTGCATTGTACGAGTACGAATACGGGTGCATACGAGTAGAATTGTTGATGAAACTGAACGAGGATGTAATTGTAAGCATTTTTGTTAAGTATAAGTATTTTGATAAGTGTATTGAAGTCTTTCAAAAGTGTATAAATACATATTAAAACACTACATGTATATACATTTTAACTGAGTCGTTAAGTCATCGTTAGTCGTTACATGTAAGTGTTGTTTTGAAACTTTTAGGTTAACGATCTTGTTAAATGTTGTTAACCCAATGTTTATAATATCAAATGAGATTTTAAATTATTATATTATCATGATATTATCATGTATGAATATCTCTTAATATGATATATATACATTAAATGTCTTTACAACGATAATCGTTACATATATGTCTCTTTTAAAAATCATTAAGTTAGTAGTCTTGTTTTTAGATATGTAGTTCATTGTTAATATACTTAATGATATGTTTACTTATCATAGTATCATGTTAACTATATATATATATCCATATATATGTCATCATATAGTTTTTACAAGTTTTAACGTTCGTGAATCACCGGTCAACTTGGGTGGTCAATTGTCTATATGAAACATATTTCAATTAATCAAGTCTTAACAAGTTTGATTGCTTAACATGTTGGAAACATTTAATCATGTAAATATCAATCTCAATTAATATATATAAACATGGAAAAGTTCGGGTCACTACAATATTCGGTATTCGTAATCCAACCATAGAATACAGTTTAAATACTTGTGTCCATTTCGTAAAACAGTTTATAAAACAGCACATGTATTCTCAGCCCAAAAATATAATAAAAGGGAATAATGAAACTCACTTTCACAAATTTTCAATTCGTCGAAAATCAGACTTAGCCACGGATCGATTCACGAACCTATAACAAATATATACATATATCAAAGTATGATAGAAATACATTCACATCATATTTTTATTTATGTGTTGATGATTTAAGTTGTCAAGTTAGCAGTCCAATCGTTAGTAGTCCACAATTAGTAGTCCAATGTTAGTAGTCCACAATTAGTAGTCCAATGTTAGTAGTACATATATAGTTCAAAATATCACCCTGTAATAATCAAAACATAGTGTACACATATTTTACAAGACTTAATCATGACCCAAAATACAGCTATTGTCTTTGAAGTAATCTCGACGTATTGTGTATGTGGTGTCTTTCGATTTATCCAACGTATTGTGTAACTATTGTCTTAACTAATCAAGATTACATGATATTGTCTCGGATTAAATCGAGACTAGTATATTACAAGGAAATACTCATGACATGTTAGAATACATGTATATTACAAGAAAAGTTAGCTAGGATATGGTTAGTATAGATTTTGTATAAAAATCCCGTGGCCTATTTTAGCCATTTTTACCCAATATTATTTTGCCCATAACTTCTTCGTTACAAATCGGTTTTGAGTGTTTCAAATTACTATGGTTTTGTAATGAACTCTAGTGTTTAGAACTAAACTGAAAAATTAGTGGTTTATAGTCGGAGTTACAGGTTACAAGTCCATATTTGAAAGAGGTAGTCATTTCTGTCGAAAGAACGACATATTGATGACCATTATAAAAAACATACTTCTACTTTGAGTTTAACCATAATTTTTGGATATGTTATCATATTTATATGAAATATTATTTTTCCAAAATACAAATCTTTAAATCAATGTCTAAGATAGTTTTTTTTATTATCCAACCCGAAACAGGCCCCGGTTTTACTACGACGGCGTATGTCCGGTTTTACGGTGTTCTTCGTGTTTCCAAGTTTTAAATTATTGAGTTAGCATATCATATAGATATAAAACATGTGTTTAGTTGTTTTTAAAAGTTAAGTTAGAAGGATTAACTTTGTTTGCGAACAAGTTTAGAATTAACTAAACTATGTTCTAGTGATTACAAGTTATTTTTCTTCGAATAAGATAGTTATATAAGTAAGAATCGAACGATGTTATGAACATCGTTACTACCTCAACTATAGTAGGTAAACCTAATAAAAATGATGAGAAATGATCTAGAGCTTCAAAGGATCTTTGATGGCTTGGAAGTTCTTGAAGTACAATCATGACACGAAAAACAAGTTCAAGTAAGATTACTACTTGAATTAAGATAATTATGTTTATAAATTTTAATCAAAGCTTAAATATAATTATTACCTTGATTTAGAAAGAACACATACTGATATAAATGAAGATTTCTTGAGGTTGGATGATCATTTGAAATAGATTTGCAAGATTGAAAGTAATCTAGCAAACTTGAAAGGATTTTTCGAAGTGTTCTTGATGTGTACTTGAATGATGATGTTTTTTTGATTGAAATTGAAGCTAGATTGACCTAGATTATCAATTTTACTGAAGTAGAGATGTTCTTGTGTTTAGAGAGAGTTAAGATGAAGAAAAATATCAAAGAAATGTGATGTGTGTGTTGTTTGAAAAAAATGCCTAATGCTTAGTCAATATAAGGTTACTAGTTTTTGTTTTCTTGCTCATAAGTCATGCTAGTTGTCAAATGATGGTTCTCACATGTTTGATAACTCATTAAGGGCTTCTAATAGCTGATAATTGAAGTGTATATACCAATAGTATGTACATCTAGAAGCTGGGTATAATACGAGTACAAATACCGAACGAATACGAGTAGAATTCTTATTGAAAACGAACGAGAATACGATTACAACTATCTTTGTCAAGTATAAGTATTTTGATATATGTCTTTAAGTCTTTCAAATGTGTATTAATACTTCTTATTACATTACATATATATACATTTTAATTAAGTCGTTATTTCGTCTTTAATCGTTACATGTATATATTGTTTCGAAACCCTTAAGTTAGTAGTCTCGTCGTTTTATGTATATAGTTCATTGTTAATACACTTAATGATATACTCAATTATAATTATATCATGTTAAACATAATGTATTAATATATCTTAATACAACACATATTTATTTATTTTAATTAAGACGTTATTACGTCGATAACCGTTACATATATATCTTGTTTCAAATTCCTTAATTTAGTAGTCTCATTTTATGTATATAACCCATTGTTAAAATACTTAATGAGATACTTACTTATCATAATACCATGTTATATATATATATATATATATATATATATATATATATATATATATATATATATATATATATATATATATATATATATATATCATGTCATTTTTACAAGTTTTAACGTTCGTGAATCGTCCGGAAAAGTCGAAGGTTACATGAACACAGTTCCAAATTTTTGAATTTCAACTTAACAGACTTTGCTTATCGTGTCGGAAACATTAATTCATTTAAAGATTAAGTTTAAATTTGGTCAAAATTTTTCAGGTCGTCACATTAAGCAATCAAATTTGTTAAGACTTGATTAATTGAAACGAATTTTATGTAAACATTTGACCACCCAGTTTGTCCGATGATTCACGAACGTTAAAACTTGTAAAAACGACATGATGATGATGATATATATATATATATATATATATATATATATATATATATATATATATATATATATATATATATATATATATATATATATATATATATATATTAACATGGTATTATGATATGTAAGTATCTCATTAAGTATATTAACAATGGGTTATATACATAAAATGAGACTACTAAATTAAGAAATTCGAAACGATATATATATGAATAATTATCGACGTAATAAAGTCTTAATTAAAATAAATACATATATATCATATTAAGATATATTAATACACTATGTTTAACATGATAAAATGATAATTAAGTATATCATTAAGTTTATTAACAATGAACTATATACATAAAACGAGACTACTAACTTAAGGTTTCGAATCAATACAAACATGTAACGATTAACGACGAAATAATGACTTAATTAAAATGTATATATATGCATTGTATTAAGATGTATTAATTCACATTTGAAAGACTTAAAGACGTATATCAAAATACTTATACTTAACAAAGATAGTTATAATCGTATTCTCATTCATTTTCATCAAGAATTTTACTCGTATTCATATGGTATTTTCACCCTATAATACCCGTCTTCTAGATATATGTACTATTGGTATATACACTCAAATGATCAGCTCTTAGCAGACTTCAATTAGTCAACAAACATGTGTGAACCATCATTTAACATCTAGCATCAAATAATTAGCAAAATTACAAACTAATGGAGCCTAATGGAGCCTATATGTATATATTTGTTATAGGTTCGTGAATCGATCCGTGGCCAAGTCTGATTTTCACCGAATTGAAAATCTGTGAAAGTGAGTTATAGTCCCATTTTTACTATCTAATATTTTTGGGATGAGAATACATGCAGCTTTGTAAATGTTTTACAAAATAGACACAAGTACTTGAAACTTCATTCTATGGTTGGATTATTATACCGAATATTGGCCCTTTTAGCTTGGTAGCCTAAGAATTAGGGAAATGGCCCCTCATTGACGTGAATCCTAAAGATAGATCTATTGGGCCTAACAAACCCCATTCGGGTTACGGATGCTTTGGTAATTCGATTTTATATCATACAGATGAGAGTTCCTATTATGATGGGGGATATTCTATATGCATTTTGTTAATGTCGGTTACCAGGTGTTCACCATATGAATGATTTTTATGCAGATTGCGAAATGCCTGTATTGTAGCGACCCCGACAAATCGTCAAGTGACGGCGTCGTCTACGTAGGTCCCATTGCATGGTCATAAGTCTTTAAGACAAAGTTTGACCAAAATATGTCGCCTTCATTTCAAAATAAAGATTGTTCCCAAAGTTTACAAGAATTGTTCAACCAAAAGTTAAGTTACAAGGTTATAAGTACAAAGGAAATCTAGGCGACACGGTTTAAAGTAAAGTCATAAGACGCTCCATGAAAAGCATGTATACTCGACATCCAATGCAAGTATCAAATAATGAGCGGAAGCATGTATCACATATCGTGCAAGACCTGAGAAAAACATAGAAATCTGTAAACGAAAACGTTGGTGAAATCATAGGTTTAAGTAAGTTTGTGAGTAAAAGTAAAGTAAGTCGAACCACAAGGTTTGCAAAGTTGAAATAATAGTAATACATTCTAAAAGTTAATATTCACGAGCACCCAATTATCAAAGCTTAACATTCCATCCATTGTATACCCCATCCATAGTGCTAGAACAAACACTGATTCTCGAAAATATATTTCATCCGTAGACGGTAGCGAACCGTCAAAGATGAGGGTTGTCAACCCATATGGCCATATAACATAAGTTCTCGCTTACACCCGTCAAGTGTAACTAATGATAATCGAATTGAGGATTTTTGTTCTAAACTCGTATGTAGAATGTTTGTTTTCCCGTTCTTGTGTTCACTTAATTCAAAAGAATCGTTTATGTTTTCTCATCCCAAATATAAGTTCAAAAAGAGTAAAAGTGGGACTATGATCTCACCTTGAGTGCACGTACGAAAAGTACTTCATAAAATAACGTGTGCGAAGGATAGTGCTAGTCTTGACCTAAACAAATAGGTCGTATCAATAACGGTAAACACGATAGGTCAAAGATGTTCAATTAGTCATATGGCTCGTTACGACTCGATTATGTAGCATGTGAAATCAAATTGTCAAGTTTCATGCAAGATAAAAGTATATAAACAAGTTAGGAAGGTTGCATAATCATTTGGTTAAGTTTGACAAAAAGTCAAACTTTGGTCGGTCAAAGTCAACGAAAAAGTCAACACGTTCGGGTCGGGTCCCGAACTATTTTTCTGAGGTTTTTAATCATGTATGAGCATGTTAGAACAAGTTACGTGTGAATCGAAGGTGCGTAGCATAGCAAACATTATTCAAAAATTGACAAAGTTGGACAGACCATTTTGGCGCGCCGCGCGGGTATATGGCGCGCCGCGCCATTACCTGTGCAGAGAATTCTGGCAGTTTTTAAGTTTTATGCACGAACCTAACTTCAAACAATCACCATTTATGATCCGCAAACAATCAAGACAAGTATCTTATACCGTTGGGAAGGTAATTTGACGAGGAAAACAACTAAACACATTTCATCAATCAATCTACCTATTACAACAACCAAAACCGCATCTAATGCTTAACATTAACCGCATACAAGTTCATAAATGCAATTCAATGATTCGGGCAACCAATTTACATGAATGATATGCCGTTTCAAAGGTAATCAAGCATACAATCCAACTAAACACTTACCAATAATAATCCATGGCATTCAATGCATCAAAAGTCCATTTCAAGTTCATCAAACCCTAACCCAAATTCACCAAAATCAATAATCAAGTTCATGAAGTTTTCTAAGGCAACCTACACATCAAATTGAAGCTAGTGATACTAGGAACACATTTAATACATGAACTTTAACATTTAAATAACATTTAATCAACCAAAAGCAAGGATTAAGCACACCCATTTCAAATGTTCAAACTAGTTACTCAAAACAACAAATTGAGCAAACAAAACATGTATTCATGTTATACTTGAGCCATAGACACTAACTAACAACTTTATAATTCAAAAACATCAAGAACACAAAATCTAGTAATTTTAGAAAGTTACCCAAATGAGATGAAATTGGTATCAAGTCGAAGTGGATGAAGAGAGGATTCCAAATATGTAATTTGTTTTGATGTTAGCCTCCAAATCCGAAATTAGATGATGAATCTTGGTTGAGTTCTTGAGAGGAAAATGGAAGTATGAAAAGAGAGAAAGAGAGAAAATGAGAGGAGGAGGTTGAAGGTTTGACTAGTTGACCTAGTCAAATCTTTGGCCTCTTTGCAAGTTTAGTCCCTCTAGTTCGGGTGCGGGTGCGTGAATTAACCAAACGAATTATTTTGAATTACACGAGAGTACGAGAGATGTTAAAATCCAATAACGAAAATATTTTAAGAAGGTTAGCTAATGGAGGCTATGAATCGAGATGCTGAGGATATTAAATAAATAAAATAAAATAAAAAGACGGCGTTAAAATAATTTAACGGAAAAATGCGGGATGTTACATTATCCACACCTCAAAAGAAATTTCGTCCCGAAATTTAGTTGGAAGTAATAATCGATGCCTCTCACTCGAGACCGGAGATGTCAATGCTATGAATAAGTGAAGGTACGTCCTTGAGTGTTCTCATGAATTGGATAGTTAGGGTTTCACGTTGTATTAAGGTTTGGTTTTTACGATCCCCGGTTTCAACTGGTTTTCCTATGAAGAGTAGTTTGTCATCGATAGTTGATGTATCTAGCAGGATTGCACGTTCCTGTTCCGCAGGCCACGTTTCTAAGTTTGTTACACGAAATGTAGGGTAAACGGAAACTTAATTGAGTCGGAAGTTCTAAACGGTAGGAAGCGGTTCCAATACGCCCCAAGGTTTCAAAAGGTTCAATATTGCGGATATAGCCTTTCTCGATTTCCCAAAATAGATTTCACCCTTCCAAGGTGCGGTTTCTCAATATTACGCGGTTACACACAGGGTTTGGTGAGGTTTTCATCTAAGTTCGACATAACTCTTCTGGCGAAAATGGGTTGTCTCGAGCCCTTCTCGGACTTGAACGATCTCAATTGTTGTTTCTTGATGGAGTTTAGATTTCGGTGGTTGATGCTTTGGTTAAATGAACAGGGGTATGACATTAGCGGTCATATAGGGTTTCGGAAAGTGCTACATTAATATACGAGTGATAGCTGTCGTTGTAAGAGGAACTACTGAAGGTGACAATACCAGTCTGTAACATGTCTTTCCAAGATTGAATCGTACGTTTGCTCAGTTCGTCGGTTGTGGGAGATACGAGGTACATGTGTCTAAGCGGGTTCCCAAGGTTTCTTGTAACACTAGAAGTGAAACGAGTATTTCGATACAGGATAAATGACGAAGATACACCGTGTTGGTGTAGAATCTCTTAAGATATGTTTGAACAAGTCAGTTAGGGTTCGAAAAATGTTCGTTAGGACTATTCACCCTCGTGGCGAATACTAATGTAATATAAGGAGTTTCTCTATCCATGGAGAAATGTTACAAGGAGTTTCCTTAAACGGAAATGCGAGCGATAAAGATAGGAGTGAAATGAGGACCTAGAATAGGATGAGCTTACATCTCGAGGTTGCCATAACGTGCCTCTAGTTGTCAAAAGTTGAAGTCTGAAAGAGAAACGAGGTAGTACACGTAGTTGTATAGTTCGGGGTTGAACAATAGTTGACCGATTATCAGAAACACAAGGGCGTTAAGTCAAAGAAGAGTGAAGTATCGTTGGATTGTGTGTTATCTTAATTTCCAGTAATATCAGACGGTGATGGTGAAATAACAGAGGTAGGTAGTGTGGTACGGGATGACGAGAAAATTGATCGGATCCACAATTTAGTATTCGAATTCTTCGTGCAAAATAACGAATTTTAGTTATGTTGATTTTTGAGTCGAGAGAGTATGCCTTTCGGAGTTCAAGTAGAAATATTTCCATGTTTGAGTTCCATCTGTTGCTATACGATTTTTAACTAGAAATGTTGGTGTGAAGAATCACGCTCAAGGTGCGAACACGGAGAGGTTTAAAGTTTTCCTTAGTGAGTTAACGAGTTTAAAAGTCGTGTAAAACGAGAAAAGTCAGAAATGAATCTTCAGTAATAACAGACGAGATCTAAGATTTTTACGAATACAAGTCCGAGTTGGTAGAGTTTCCTGATTACATGTGGCTTGATTTCGAGATTGATTGTAATGCCTTAACCATTAACATCATGGTCTGGAAAATTGGACTTCGTTCAACAGAAATTCTCACTCGGAGAATTTGGTATAGAGTTGCTCTTTTCTCAAAAGTTCGAGCGTAAGATGGTGATGTTGTTCGTTTTCCTTCTTTACTTAAATAAGTTAAGATGTCATCCATAAATACGATAACAGATTTGTCTAGATAAGTTGCATACGTGGTTTAGGAGGTTCATGAATACGGACGGAGTCCTAATTAAATCAAACGGTACTAAGAGAGATTTACAACTAACGTTGCGAGTTCGGAGAAAAAAAATGGCTTAGGAGACATCGTCTCCCTTAATGAAATGTCCCGTTCTTATTGATTAAAAACGTTCCATATTAATTGATTTCGTTGCGAGGTTTTGACCTCTATATGAGACGTTTTTCAAAGACTGCATTCATTTTAAAACAAACCATAACCTTTATTTCATCAATAAAGGTTTAAAAAGCTTTACGTAGATTATCAAATAATGATAATCTAAAATATCCTGTTTTACACACGACCATTACATAATGGTTTACAATACAAATATGTTACAACAAAATAAGTTTCTTGAATGCAGTTTTTACACAATATCATACAAGTATGGACTCCAAATCTTGTCCTTATTTAAGTATGCGACAGCGGAAGCTCTTAATAATCACCTGAGAATAAACATGCTTAAAACGTCAACAAAAATGTTGGTGAGTTATAGGTTTAACCTATATATGTCAAATCATAATAATAGACCACAAGATTTCATATTTCAATACACATCCCATACATAGAGATAAAAATCATTCATATGGTGAACACCTGGTAACCGACAATAACAAGATGCATATATAAGAATATCCCCATCATTCCGGGACACCCTTCGGATATGATATAAATTTCGAAGTACTAAAGCATCCGGTTCTTTGGATGGGGTTTGTTAGGCCCAATAGATCTATCTTTAGGATTCACGTCAATTAGGGTGTCTGTTCCCTAATTCTTAGATTACCAGACTTAATAAAAAGGGGCATATTCGATTTCGATAATTCAACCATAGAATGTAGTTTCACGTACTTGTGTCTACTTTGTAAATCATTTATAAAACCTGCATGTATTCTCATCCCAAAAATATTAGATTTTAAAAGTGGGACTATAACTCACTTTCACAGATTTTTACTTCGTCGGGAAGTAAGACTTGGCCACTGGTTGATTCACGAACCTATAACAATATATACATATATATCAAAGTATGTTCAAAATATATTTACAACACTTTTAATATATTTTGATGTTTTAAGTTTATTAAGTCAGCTGTCCTCGTTAGTAACCTACAACTAGTTGTCCACAGTTAGATGTACAGAAATAAATTGATAAATATTATCTTGAATCAATCCACGACCCAGTGTATACGTATCTCAGTATTGATCACAACTCAAACTATATATATTTTGGAATCAACCTCAACCCTGTATAGCTAACTCCAACATTCACATATAGAGTGTCTATTGTTGTTCCGAAATATATATAGATGTGTCGACATGATAGGTCGAAACATTGTATACGTGTCTATGGTATTTCAAGATTACATAATATACAATACAAGTTGATTAAGTTATGGTTGGAATAGATTTGTTACCAATTTTCACGTAGCTAAAATGAGAAAAATTATCCAATCTTGTTTTACCCATAACTTCTTCATTTTAAATCCGTTTTGAGTGAATCAAATTGCTATGGTTTCATATTGAACTCTATTTTATGAATCTAAACAGAAAAAGTATAGGTTTATAGTCGGAAAAATAAGTTACAAGTCGTTTTTGTAAAGGTAGTCATTTCAGTCGAAAGAACGACGTCTAGATGACCATTTTAGAAAACATACTTCCACTTTGAGTTTAACCATAATTTTTGGATATAGTTTCATGTTCATAATAAAAATCATTTTCTCAGAATAACAACTTTTAAATCAAAGTTTATCATAGTTTTTAATTAACTAACCCAAAACAGCCCGCGGTGTTACTACGACGGCGTAAATCCGGTTTTACGGTGTTTTTCGTGTTTCCAGGTTTTAAATCATTAAGTTAGCATATCATACAGATATAGAACATGTGTTTAGTTGATTTTAAATGTCAAGTTAGAAGGATTAACTTTT
This sequence comes from Rutidosis leptorrhynchoides, assembly GCF_046630445.1. Classification (NCBI taxonomy): domain Eukaryota; kingdom Viridiplantae; phylum Streptophyta; class Magnoliopsida; order Asterales; family Asteraceae; genus Rutidosis; species Rutidosis leptorrhynchoides. The sequence goes on along the minus strand of NC_092336.1, from coordinate 455,922,177 downwards.
GTTTGCGAACAAGTTTAGAATTAACTAAACTATGTTCTAGTGATTACAAGTTTAAACCTTTCAATAAGATAGCTTTATATGTATGAATCGAATGATGTTATGAACATCATTACTACCTTAAGTTCCTTGGATAAACCTACTGGAAAAGATAAAAATAGATCTAGCTTCAATGGATCCTTGGATGGCTCGAAGTTCTTGAAGCAGAATCATGACACGAAAACAAGTTCAAGTAAGATCATCACTTGAAATAAGATTGTTATAGTTATAGAAATTGAACCAAAGTTTGAATATGATTATTACCTTGTATTAGAATGATAACCTACTGTAAGAAACAAAGATTTCTTGAGGTTGGATGATCACCTTACAAGATTGGAAGTGAGCTAGCAAACTTGAAAGTATTCTTGATTTTATGAAACTAGAACTTTTGGAATTTATGAAGAACACTTAGAACTTGAAGATAGAACTTGAGAGAGATCAATTAGATGAAGAAAATTGAAGAATGAAAGTGTTTGTAGGTGTTTTTGGTCGTTGGTGTATGAATTAGATATAAAGGATATGTAATTTTGTTTTCATGTAAATAAGTCATGAATGATTACTCATATTTTTGTAATTTTATGAGATATTTCATGCTAGTTGCCAAATGATGGTTCCCACATGTGTTAGGTGACTCACATGGGCTTCTAAGAGCTGATCATTGGAGTGTATATATCAATAGTACATACATCTAAAAGCTGTGTATTGTACGAGTACGAATACGGGTGCATACGAGTAGAATTGTTGATGAAACTGAACGAGGATGTAATTGTAAGCATTTTTGTTAAGTAGAAGTATTTTGATAAGTGTCTTGAAGTCTTTCAAAAGTGTATGAATACATATTAAAACACTACATGTATATACATTTTAACTGAGTCGTTAAGTCATCGTTAGTCGTTACATGTAAATGTTGTTTTGAAACCTTTAGGTTAACGATCTTGTTAAATGTTGTTAACCCAATGTTTATAATATCAAAAGAGATTTTAAATTATTATATTATCATGATATTATGATGTACGAATATCTCTTAATATGATATATATACATTAAATGTCGTTACAACGATAATCGTTACATATATGTCTCGTTTCAAAATCATTAAGTTAGTAGTCTTGTTTTTACATATGTAGTTCATTGTTAATATACTTAATGATATGTTTACTTATCATAATATCATGTTAACTATATATATAACCATATATATGTCATCATATAGTTTTTACAAGTTTTAACGTTCGTGAATCACCGGTCAACTTGGGTAGTCAATTGTCTATATGAAACCTATTTCAATTAATCAAGTCTTAACAAGTTTGATTGCTTAATATGTTAGAAACATTTAATCATGTAAATATCAATCTCAATTAATATATATAAACATGGAAAAGTTCGGGTCACTACAGTACCTACCCGTTAAATAAATTTCGTCCCGAAATTTTAAGCTGTTGAAGGTGTTGACGAATCTTCTGGAAAGAGATGCGGGTATTTCTTCTTCATCTGATCTTCATGCTCCCAGGTGAACTCGGGTCCTCTACGAGCATTCCATCGAATCTTAACAATTGGTATCTTGTTTTGCTTAAGTCTTTTAACCTCACGATCCATTATTTCGACGGGTTCTTCGATGAATTGAAGTTTTTCGTTGATTTGGATTTCATCTATCGGAATAGTGACATCTTCTTTAGCAAAACATTTCTTCAAATTCGAGACGTGGAAAGTGTTATGTACAGCCGCGAGTTGTTGAGGTAACTCAAGTCGGTAAGCTACTGGTCCGACACGATCAATAATCTTGAATGGTCCAATATACCTTGGATTTAATTTCCCTCGTTTACCAAATCGAACAACGCCTTTCCAAGGTGCAACTTTAAGCATGACCATCTCTCCAATTTCAAATTCTATATCTTTTCTTTTAATGTCAGCGTAGCTCTTTTGTCGACTTTGGGAGGTTTTCAACCGTTGTTGAATTTGGATGATCTTATCGGTAGTTTCTTATATAATCTCCGGACCCGTAATCTGTCTATCCCCCACTTCACTCCAACAAATCGGAGACCTGCACTTTCTACCATAAAGTGCTTCAAACGGCGCCATCTCAATGCTTGAATGGTAGCTGTTGTTGTAGGAAAATTCTGCTAATGGTAGATGTCGATCCCAACTGTTTCCGAAATCAATAACACATGCTCGTAGCATGTCTTCAAGCGTTTGTATCGTCCTTTCACTCTGCCGATCAGTTTGTGGATGATAGGCAGTACTCATGTCTAGACAAGTTCCTAATGCTTGCTGTAATGTCTGCCAGAATCTTGAAATAAATCTGCCATCCCTATCAGAGATAATAGAGATTGGTATTCCATGTCTGGAGACGACTTCCTTCAAATACAGTCGTGCTAACTTCTCCATCTTGTCATCTTCTCTTATTGGCAGGAAGTGTGCTGATTTGGTGAGACGATCAACTATTACCCAAATAGTATCAAAACCACTTGCAGTCCTTGGCAATTTAGTGATGAAATCCATGGTAATGTTTTCCCATTTCCATTCCGGGATTTCGGGTTGTTGAAGTAGACCTGATGGTTTCTGATGCTCAGCTTTGACCTTAGAACACGTCAAACATTCTCCTACGTATTTAGCAACATCGGCTTTCATACCCGGTCACCAAAAATGTTTCTTGAGATCCTTGTACATCTTCCCCGTTCCAGGATGTATTGAGTATCTGGTTTTATGAGCTTCTCTAAGTACCATTTCTCTCATATCTCCAAATTTTGGTACCCAAATCCTTTCAGCCCTATACCGGGTTCCGTCTTTCCGAATATTAAGATGCTTCTCCGATCCTTTGGGTATTTCATCCTTTAAATTTCCCTCTTTTAAAACTCCTTGTTGCGCCTCCTTTATTTGAGTAGTAAGGTTATTGTGAATCATTATATTCATAGATTTTACTCGAATGAGTTCTCTGTCCTTCCTGCTCAAGGCGTCGGCTACCACATTTGCCTTCCCTGGGTGGTAACGAATCTCAAAGTCGTAATCATTCAACAATTCAATCCACCTACGCTGCCTCATATTCAGTTGTTTCTGATTAAATATGTGTTGAAGACTTTTGTGGTCGGTATATATAATACTTTTGACCCCATATAAGTAGTGCCTCCAAGTCTTTAATGCAAAAACAACCGCGCCTAATTCCAAATCATGCGTCGTATAATTTTGTTCGTGAATCTTCAATTGTCTAGACGCATAAGCAATCACCTTCGTTCGTTGCATTAATACACAACCGAGACCTTGCTTTGATGCATCACAATAAATCAAAAAATCATCATTCCCTTCAGGAAATGACAATATAGGTGCCGTAGTTAGCTTTTTCTTCAATAACTGAAACGCTTTCTCTTGTTCATCATTCCATTCAAATTTCTTCCCTTTATGCGTTAATGCAGTCAAGGGTTTTGCTATTCTGGAAAAGTCTTAGATGAACCTTCTGTAGTAACCAGCTAGTCCTAAAAACTGGCGTATGTGTTTCGGAGTTTTCGGGGTTTCCCACTTTTCAACAGTTTCTGTCTTTGCCGGATCCACCTTAATACCTTCTTTGTTCACTATGTGACCGAGGAATTGAACTTCTTCCAACCAAAATGCACACTTTGAAAACTTAGCGTACAATTATTCCTTCCTCAATACTTCTAACACCTTTCTCAAATGTTCACCGTGTTCTTGGTCATTCTTTGAGTAAATAAGTATGTCATCAATGAAAACAATGACAAACTTGTCAAGGTATGGTCCACACACTCGGTTCATAAGGTCCATGAACATAGCTGGTGCATTAGTTAAACCAAACGGAATGACCATAAACTCGTAATGACCGTAACGTGTTCTGAAAGCAGTCTTTGGAATATCATCTTCTTTCACCCGCATTTGATGATACCCGGAACGTAAGTCAATCTTTGAATAAACAGACGAGCCTTGTAGTTGATCAAATAAGTCGTCGATTCTCGGTAGTGGGTAGCGATTCTTGATGGTAAGTTTGTTCAACTCTCGGTAGTCGATACACAACCTGAATGTACCATCTTTCTTCTTGACAAACAAAACAGGAGCTCCCCACGGTGATGTGCTTGGTCGAATGAAACCACGCTCTAAAAGTTCTTGTAATTGGCTTTGCAGTTCTTTCATTTCGCTGGGTGCGAGTCTGTAAGGAGCACGAGCTATTGGTGCAGCTCCAGGTACAAGATCTATTTGAAATTCAACGGATCGATGTGGGGGTAATCCCGGTAATTCTTTCGGAAATACATCGGGAAATTCTTTTGCAATGGGAACATCATTGATGCTCTTTTCTTCAGTTTGTACTTTCTCGACGTGTGCTAGAACAGCATAGCAACCTTTTCTTATTAGTTTTTGTGCCTTCAAATTACTAATAAGATGTAGCTTCGTGTTGCCCTTTTCTCCGTACACCATTAAGGGTTTTCCTTTTTCTCGTATAATGCGAATTGCATTTTTGTAACAGACGATCTCTGCTTTCACTTCTTTCAACCAGTCCATACCGATTATCACATCAAAACTCCCTAACTCTACTGGTATCAAATCAATCTTAAATGTTTCGCTAACCAGTTTAATTTCTCGATTCCGACATATATTATCTGCTGAAATTAATTTACCATTTGCTAATTCGAGTAAAAATTTACTATCCAAAGGCGTCAATGGACAACTTAATTTAGCACAAAAATCTCTACTCATATAGCTTCTATCCGCACCCGAATCAAATAAAACGTAAGCAGATTTATTGTCAATAAGAAACGTACCCGTAACAAGCTCCGGGTCTTCCTGTGCCTCTGCCGCATTAATATTGAAAACTCTTCCGCGGCCTTGTCCATTCGTGTTCTCCTGGTTCGGGAAATTTCTAATAATGTGGCCCGGTTTTCCACATTTATAACAAACTACATTGGCATAACTTGCTCCGACACTACTTGCTCCGCCATTACTCGTTCTGACACCATTTGTTCCTTTCGTTCTATTAACCCCTGGTCCGTAAACCTCACACTTCGCCGCGCTATGACCATTTCTTTTACACTTGTTGCAAAATTTGGTGCAGAACCCCGAGTGATACTTTTCACACCTTTGGCATAGCTGCTTCTGATTGTTGTTGTTGTTGCGGTTATTATTGTTGTTGGGATGATTGTTATAGTTGCTGTTGCTGTTGTTGTTGTTGTTGTTGTTGTTGTTGGGCCGTTTGTTGTAGTTGCGATTGATGTTGCGATTGTTGGGATAATTGTTGCGATTATTGTTGTAATTGCTGTTGTTGTTGTATTGGTGATTCTTATCACCGTTATCCTCCCACTTTCTTTTGACTTGCTTCACATTGGCCTCTTCAGCAGTCTGTTCTTTAATTCTTTCTTCAATCTGGTTCACTAGTTTGTGAGCCATTCTACATGCCTGTTGTATAGAGGCGGGCTCGTGTGAACTTATATCTTCTTGGATTCTTTCTGGTAATCCTTTCACAAATGCGTCGATCTTCTCTTCCTCATCTTCGAATGCTCCCGGACACAATAGGCACAATTCTGTGAATCGTCTTTCGTACGTGGTAATATCAAATCCTTGGGTTCGTAACCCTCTAAGTTCTGTCTTGAGCTTATTGACCTCGGTTCTGGGACGGTACTTCTCGTTCATCAAGTGCTTGAATGCTGACCACGGTAGTGCGTACGCATCGTGTTGTCCCACTTGCTCTAGATAGGTATTCCACCATGTTAACACAGAACCTGTGAAGGTATGCGTAGCGTACTTCACTTTGTCCTCTTCGGTACACTTACTTATGGCAAACACCAATTCGACCTTCTCGGTCCACCGTTTCAATCCGATCGGTCCTTCGGTTCCATCAAATTCCAAAGGTTTGCAGGCAGTGAATTCTTTGTAGGTGCATCCTACACGATTTCCTGTACTGCTAGATCCAAGGTTATTGTTGGTATGTAGCGCAGCCTGTACTGCAGCTATGTTTGAAGCTAGAAAAGTACGGAATTCCTCTTCATTCATATTCACGGTGTGTCGAGTAGTCGGTGCCATTTCCTTCAAAATAGTCAAATGGAACAAGTTAATCATACAGAATATTAAGAGTAGTTAATAGTATTTCGTAGCATAATATGAACTCATTTATAAAAGCTTTTTCTTCATATTAGCGTTTTATAAGTTTAAATTCGGGTAGTACCTACCCGTTAAGTTCATACTTAGTAGCTAATATACAATTCAACTACTACAATTCTATATGAAAAACTGATTATAATAATATTTCGCGTTCAAACTTTTATACAATATTTTACAAACTTACAATACCGCTTATTTTACATAAAGCATGAAATATAGCACACAATAACTTTGATACAAGATAGTTGTGAAGATAATTCTAGCTAGTACACAAGTCGTTCAGCAAAGGCAATAAAGACACTTAATTCATACGTCCAGAAACAAGTCATGCATTCTGGTTTTACTAGGACTACTTCCCATCCTTGGTCTTGTGGAACATAACCGTTATGGCCGTTGATAAGACAGCGTGTTGTAACGTCGTCAAAGGGACGAGGGTAACGTAATGTCCAACAGTCCCGTAACAATCTAAAAACCTCATTTCTTACCCCAATTACCGACTCCGTCACTTGTGGAAACATTTTGTTTAATAGTTGTAGCCCGATGTTCTTGTTCTCACTTTGGTGAGAAGCGAACATTACTAATCCGTAAGCATAACATGCTTCTTTATGTTGCATGTTAGTCGCTTTTTCTAAATCACGAAGTCCAATATTCGGATATATTGAGTCAAAATAATTTCTTAACCCGTTGCGTAAAATAGCATTTGGGTTCCCCGCAATATATGCGTCAAAGTAAACACATAGTAACTTATGGGTTTCCCAATGTGCTATCCCCCATCTTTCAAACGAAAGTCTCTTATAAACCAAGACATTCTTGGAACGTTCTTCGAATGTCTTACAAACTGATCTCTCCTTAAATAGTTGTGCCGAGGAATTCTGGCCGACTCTAGACAAGATTTCATCAATCAAGTCTCCGGGTAGGTCTCTTAAAATATTGGGTTGTCTATCCATTTTGTGTTTTTAAACTGTAAAATAGACAAGAGTTAGATTCATAAAAAAAATACTTATTAATACAAGCAATTTTTACATATATCATAAAGCATAAGAACACTATATTACATATATTACACCACACGAATACAACTATCTTATTCCGACTCGCTCATTTCTTCTTCTTCGGTTTTGGTTCGTTTTGCCAACTTTCTAGGGATATATTATGTTCCCCTAATACGAGCCGTCGTTGTCCACATTGGTTTAGAAAAACCTGGTGGTTTAGAGGTTCCCGGGTCATTGTTACAACTTAAGGACTTCGGGGGTTGACGATACATATAAAGTTCATCGGGGTTGGAATTAGATTTCTCTATTTTTATGCCCTTTCCCTTATTATTTTCTTTTGCCTTTTTAAATTCAGTTGGGGTAATTTCTATAACATCATTGGAATTCTCGTCGGAATCCGATTCATCGGAGAATTGGTAATCCTCCCAATATTTTGCTTCCTTGGCGGAAACACCATTGACCATAATTAACCTTGGTCGGTTGGTTGAGGATTCTCTTTTACTTAACCGTTTTATTATTTCCCCCACCGGTTCCGATTCTTCTTCCGGTTCTGATTCTTCTTCCGGTTCCGATTCTTCTTTCGGTTCCGACTCTTCTTCCGGTTCCTCTTCGGGAACTTGTGAATCAGTCCACGAATCATTCCAATTTACATTTGACTCTTCATTATTATTAGGTGAGTCAATGGGACTTGTTCTAGAGGTAGACATCTATCACATAATATCAAACACGTTAAGAGATTAATATATCACATAATATTCATATGTTAAAAATATATAGTTTCCAACAAAAATGTTAAGCAATCATTTTTAAAGAAAACACGGTCGAAGTCCAGAATCACTAATGCATCCTAACAAACTCGATAAGACACACTAATTCAAATTTTCTGGTTCTCTAAGACCAACGCTCGGATACCAACTGAAATGTCCCGTTCTTATTGATTAAAAACGTTCCATATTAATTGATTTCGTTGCGAGGTTTTGACCTCTATATGAGACATTTTTCAAAGACTGCATTCATTTTAAAACAAACCATAACCTTTATTTCATCAATAAAGGTTTAAAAAGCTTTACGTAGATTATCAAATAATGATAATCTAAAATATCATGTTTTACACACGACCATTACATAATGGTTTACAATACAAATATGTTACAACAAAATAAGTTTCTTGAATGCAGTTTTTACACAATATCATACAAGCATGGACTCCAAATCTTGTCCTTATTTAAGTATGCGACAGCGGAAGCTCTTAATAATCACCTGAGAATAAACATGCTTAAAACGTCAACAAAAATGTTGGTGAGTTATAGGTTTAACCTATATATATCAAATCATAATAATAGACCACAAGATTTCATATTTCAATACACATCCCATACATAGAGATAAAAATCATTCATATGGTGAACACCTGGTAACCGACATTAACAAGATGCATATATAAGAATATCCCCATCATTCCGGGACACCCTTCGGATATGATATAAATTTCGAAGTACTAAAGCATCCGGTTCTTTGGATGGGGTTTGTTAGGCCCAATAGATCTATCTTTAGGATTCGCGTCAATTAGGGTGTCTGTTCCCTAATTCTTAGATTACCAGACTTAATAAAAAGGGGCATATTCGATTTCGATAATTCAACCATAGAATGTAGTTTCACGTACTTGTGTCTACTTTGTAAATCATTTATAAAACCTGCATGTATTCTCATCCCAAAAATATTAGATTTTAAAAGTGGGACTATAACTCACTTTCACAGATTTTTACTTCGTCGGGAAGTAAGACTTGGCCACTGGTTGATTCACGAACCTATAACAATATATACATATATATCAAAGTATGTTCAAAATATATTTACAACACTTTTAATATATTTTGATGTTTTAAGTTTATTAAGTCAGCTGTCCTCGTTAGTAACCTACAACTAGTTGTCCACAGTTAGATGTACAGAAATAAATCGATAAATATTATCTTGAATCAATCCACGACCCAGTGTATACGTATCTCAGTATTGATCACAACTCAAACTATATATATTTTGGAATCAACCTCAACCCTGTATAGCTAACTCCGACATTCACATATAGAGTGTCTATTGTTGTTCCGAAATATATATAGATGTGTCGACATGATAGGTCGAAACATTGTATACGTGTCTATGGTATTTCAAGATTACATAATATACAATACAAGTTGATTAAGCTATGGTTGGAATAGATTTGTTACCAATTTTCACGTAGCTAAAATGAGAAAAATTATCCAATCTTGTTTTACCCATAACTTCTTCATTTTAAATCCGTTTTGAGTGAATCAAATTGCTATGGTTTCATATTGAACTCTATTTTATGAATCTAAACAGAAAAAGTATAGGTTTATAGTCGGAAAAATAAGTTACAAGTCGTTTTTGTAAAGGTAGTCATTTCAGTCGAAAAAACGACGTCTAGATGACCATTTTAGAAAACATACTTCCACTTTGAGTTTAACCATAATTTTTGGATATAGTTTCATGTTCATAATAAAAATCATTTTCTCAGAATAACAACTTTTAAATCAAAGTTTATCATAGTTTTTAATTAACTAACCCAAAACAGCCCGCGGTGTTACTACGACGGCGTAAATCCGGTTTTACGGTGTTTTTCGTGTTTCCAGGTTTTAAATCATTAAGTTAGCATATCATACATATATAGAACATGTGTTTAGTTGATTTTAAAAGTCAAGTTAGTAGGATTAACTTTTGTTTGCGAACAAGTTAAGAATTAACTAAACTATGTTCTAGTGATTACAAGTTTAAACCTTCGAATAAGATAGCTTTATATGTATGAATCGAATGATGTTATGAACATCATTACTACCTTAAGTTCCTTGGATAAACCTACTGGAAAAGAGAAAAATAGATCTAGCTTCAATGGATCCTTGGATGGCTCGAAGTTCTTGAAGCAGAATCATGACACGAAAACAAGTTCAAGTAAGATCATCACTTGAAATAAGATTGTTATAGTTATAGAAATTGAACCAAAGTTTGAATATGATTATTACCTTGTATTAGAATCATAACCTACTGTAAGAAACAAAGATTTCTTGAGGTTGGATGATCACCTTACAATATTGGAAGTGAGCTAGCAATCTTGAAAGTATTCTTGATTTTATGAAACTAGAACTTTTGGAATTTATGAAGAACACTTAGAACTTGAAGATAGAACTTGAGAGAGATCAATTAGATGAAGAAAATTGAAGAATGAAAGTGTTTGTAGGTGTTTTTGGTCGTTGGTGTATGGATTAGATATAAAGGATATGTAATTTTGTTTTCATGTAAATAAGTCATTAATGATTACTCATATTTTTGTAATTTTATGAGATATTTAATGCTAGTTGCCAAATGATGGTTCCCACATGTGTTAGGTGACTCACATGGGCTGCTAAGAGCTGATCATTGGAGTGTATATACCAATAGTACATACATCTAAAAGCTGTGTATTGTACGAGTACGAATACGGGTGCATACGAGTAGAATTGTTGATGAAACTGAACGAGGATGTAATTGTAAGCATTTTTGTTAAGTAGAAGTATTTTGATAAGTGTCTTGAAGTCTTTCAAAAGTGTATGAATACATATTAAAACACTACATGTATATACATTTTAACTGAGTCGTTAAGTCATCGTTAGTCGTTACATGTAAATGTTGTTTTGAAACCTTTAGGTTAACGATCTTGTTAAATGTTGTTAACCCAATGTTTATAATATCAAAAGAGATTTTAAATTATTATATTATCATGATATTATGATGTACAAATATCTCTTAATATGATATATATACATTAAATGTCGTTACAACGATAATCGTTACATATATGTCTCGTTTCAAAATCATTAAGTTAGTAGTCTTGTTTTTACATATGTAGTTCATTGTTAATATACTTAATGATATGTTTACTTATCATAATATCATGTTAACTATATATATAACCATATATATGTCATCATATAGTTTTTACAAGTTTTAACGTTCGTGAATCACCGGTCAACTTGGGTAGTCAATTGTCTATATGAAACCTATTTCAATTAATCAAGTCTTAACAAGTTTGATTGCTTAATATGTTGGAAACATTTAATCATGTAAATATCAATCTCAATTAATATATATAAACATGGAAAAGTTTGGGTCACTACACTTAACCCCCAATTGATGATAACCGGAACGGAGGTCGATTTGGAATACTCGGGATCCACGCAAATAATCATGAGGTAATGGATACGAGGAAGAGGGTATCGGTTTCCAACCAAAAATTACTCGGTTCACAATAATCTATACCTAGTTGTAGGGAAACAATTTCTCCCTAACGAATAGGTTCTGAGCTCCTTAGTTCTATAGGTGTCGAGTCCAATTTCTTAACGCATATCCTCCGATAAAATTTATAGACACACAATATCTTTCCATTGGTCGCTTACATTGCCTAAGTAGTATCTAGAGGAAAAAGGTGGAATGTAAAGAGTACAAGTCAAGGTCTCGGTTGTAAAACGTCTAGCGGTAATCGAATCGAATAAGTATGAAATATACGGTTTGTTGTGAAGAAACGTACCCGTAACTAGTCCATCGTCGTCTCGTGCATCCTAGGCGTTGATGTTGAAAGTTCAACGGCGTGCGTTGGGGTTGATTTCTTCTTTGGGCACACATTCCTAAAATGACCCAGTTGACCACATTCGAAGCAAGCACCCGTCCTGTGTGCGTTGGGCATCATTCGAGCGACGGGGGTGGTACTTCCACAACGTTTGGTGACGTGACCACTTCCTTGGCGCCGGTGGCGAAACCTGCCACATCCTTCAAAGTGATGCTTGTGGCATTCATTACAAAAAGGTAGTTTTCCGGCATAGCCTTTCTTGTCGTTGAAGGTGAAAGGCTTCTTGGCGGGGTTGTTGTTATTGTTGTGGTTGCTAAATTGAGAGGCTCCCCATGTTCTTTTGTTGTTACTCGGGTGGTTCTCGACCATTGGTGCCGGTGCTTCCATTTCATTCACCGTTTCCAAAGTTTGGTGGGCCTTTGCTAAAGCCTCTTGTAGGTTAGTGGGTTGGGATGTCATTACCCCGTGTTGAATGCTCTTAGGGAGGCCATCCATGTAAAGTTCGACTCTTAGGGATTCGGGAGTCATGAGATTGGGACACATTGAGGCTAGTTCGGTAAACCGTTGATTATAAGCTTTGAGGTCATTCCCGACCGTTTTTAAATTCCTTAGACCCTGTTCGAGCCTTCGAGTCTCGTCGCGCAGAAAATATTCGGTGATCATTCTTTCTCTTAATTCAGTCCATGAGAGTGTGTGGGCTCCATCGATACCCACCGATTGTACGTACTTGTTCCACCACGAGAGAGCAATGCCGGTGAAAGTGAGGGTGGAAAACTTGACCTTATCTTGGTCTCGACAACCGCTTGTGTTAAAAACGGTCTCCATTTGTTCAAACCATCGGGTGAGAACAACCGGTCCTCCGGTTCCATCGAAAGTGGGAGGGTTGTACTTCATGAAGTTCTTGTAGGAGCAACCTTCGCTTGAATTACCGGCTCCACGATTGGTGTTGTTAGAAAAGTGATCGGCCACGGCCGTACCTACGGCGGTGGTTATCATGCGTTGAAGAGCTTGTTCTAGAGTTTCTAGAGGAGTATTGTGTTGACCTTGGTGAGCCATTGTTCCTTCATGACACAAGAATATCGTTGGTTAGTATTTTCAACAATACTAACCGAAGTATGGAATAAGGATAAAGAGAAAATTTTCCTTGACTCGCCTTAAATTCTCTATGTCATAGTGTCGGAACGTCCATGTGAATCACCGTAATATAATCTCGGAAATTATATTACCCTGATTCTCATGTGCATTTAACATTACTTCATAAAGTCAAGGTGGCGCATCAACAAAATTTATCAACGTAAGATCAAGATCGAATATGAGTTAGATATGATAGAAGAGTTCGAGTATAAATGCACAAATAGTCAAGTAATTCCTACTTCGGTCTATATGCCGGTTGTAGTCTAGATTCACCTATGTACCCTATGACTAGGGGTGGACACAAATGAACTCTAAATCCCTACAACCAAGGCTCTGATACCACTTGTAGCGACCCCGACAAATCGTCAAGTGACGGCGTCGTCTACGTAGGTCCCATTGCATGGTCATAAGTCTTTAAGACAAAGTTTGACCAAAATATGTCGCTTTCATTTCAAAATAAAGATTGTTCCCAAAGTTTACAAGAATTGTTCAACCAAAAGTTAAGTTACAAGGTTATAAGTACAAAGGAAATCTAGGCAACACGGTTTAAAGTAAAGTCATAAGACGCTCCATGAAAAGCATGTATACTCGACATCCAATGCAAGTATCAAATAATGAGCGGAAGCATGTATCACATATCGTGCAAGACCTGAGAAAAACATAGAAATCTGTCAACGAAAACGTTGGTGAAATCATAGGTTTAAGTAAGTTTGTGAGTAAAAGTAAAGTAAGTCGAACCACAAGGTTTGCAAAGTTGAAATAATAGTAATACATTCTAAAAGTTAATATTCACGAGCACCCAATTATCAAAGCTTAACATTCCATCCATTGTATACCCCATCCATAGTGCTAGAACAAACACTGATTCTCGAAAATATATTTCATCCGTAGACGGTAGCGAACCGTCAAAGATGAGGGTTGTCAACCCATATGGCCATATAACATAAGTTCTCGCTTACACCCGTCAAGTGTAACTAATGATAATCGAATTGAGGATTTTTGTTCTAAACTCGTATGTAGAATGTTTGTTTTCCCGTTCTTGTGTTCACTTAATTCAAAAGAATCGTTTATGTTTTCTCATCCCAAATATAAGTTCAAAAAGAGTAAAAGTGGGACTATGATCTCACCTTGAGTGCACGTATGAAAAGTACTTCACAAAATAACGTGTGCAAAGGATAGTGCTAGTCTTGACCTAAACAAATAGGTCGTATCAATAACGGTAAACACGATAGGTCAAAGATGTTCAATTAGTCATATGGCTCGTTACGACTCGATTATGTAGCATGTGAAATCAAATTGTCAAGTTTCATGCAAGATACAAGTATATAAACAAGTTAGGAAGGTTGCATAATCATTTGGTTAAGTTTGACAAAAAGTCAAACTTTGGTCGGTCAAAGTCAACGAAAAAGTCAACACGTTCGGGTCGGGTCCTGAACTATTTTTCTGAGGTTTTTAATCATGTATGAACATGTTAGAACAAGTTACTTGTGAATCGAAGGTGCGTAGTGTAGTGACCCGAACTTTTCCATGTTTATATATATTAATTGAGATTGATATTTACATGATTAAATGTTTCCAACATGTTAAGCAATTAAACTTGTTAAGACTTGATTAATTGAAATATGTTTCATATAGACAATTGACCACCCAAGTTGACCGGTGATTCACGAACGTTAAAACTTGTAAAAAAACTATATGATGACATATATATGGTTATATATATAGTTAACATGATATTATGATAAGTAAACATATCATTAATTATATTAACAATGAACTACATATGTAAAAACAAGACTACTAACTTAATGATTTTGAAACGAGACATATATGTAACGTTTATCGTTGTAACGACATTTAATGTATATATATCATATTAAGAGATATTCGTACATCATAATATCATGATAATATAATAATTTAAAATCTCTTTTGTTATTATAAACATTGGGTTAACAACATTTAACAAGATCGTTAACCTAAAGGTTTCAAAACAACACTTACATGTAACGACTAACGATGACTTAACGACTCAGTTAAAATGTATATACATGTAGTGTTTTAATATGTATTTATACACTTTTGAAAGACTTCAATACACTTATCAAAATACTTCTACTTAACAAAAATGCTTACAATTACATCCTCGTTCAGTTTCATCAACAATTCTACTCGTATGCACCCGTATTCGTACTCGTACAATACACAGCTTTTAGATGTATGTACTATTGGTATATACACTCCAATGATCAGCTCTTAGCAGCCCATGTGAGTCACCTAACACATGTGGGAACCATCATTTGGCAACTAGCATGAAATATCTCATAAGATTACAAAAATATGAGTAATCATTCATGACTTATTTACATGAAAACAAAATTACATATCCTTTATATCTAATCCATACACCAACGACCAAAAACACCTACAAACACTTTCATTCTTCAATTTTCTTCATCTAATTGAACTCTCTCAAGTTCTATCTTCAAGTTCTAAGTGTTCTTCATAAATTCCAAAAGTTCTAGTTTCATAAAATCAAGAATACTTTCAAGTTTGCTAGCTCATTTCCAATCTTGTAAGGTGATCATCCAACCTCAAGAAATCTTTGTTTCTTACAGTAGGTTATCATTCTAATACAAGGTAATAATCATATTCAAACTTTGGTTCAATTTCTATAACTATAACAATCTTATTTCAAGTGATGATCTTACTTGAACTTGTTTTCATGTCATGATTTTGCTTCAAGAACTTTGAGCCATCCAAGGATCCATTGAAGCTAGATCCATTTTTCTCTTTTCCAGTAGGTTCATCCAAGGAACTTAAGGTAGTAATGATGTTCATAACATCATTCGATTCATACATATAAAGCTATCTTATTCGAAGGTTTAAACTTGTAATCACTAGAACATAGTTTAGTTAATTCTAAACTTGTTCGCAAACAAAAGTTAATCCTTCTAACTTGACTTTTAAAATCAACTAAACACATGTTCTATATCTATATGATATGCTAACTTAATGATTTAAAACCTGGAAACACGAAAAACACCGTAAAACCGGATTTACGCCGTCGTAGTAACACCGCGGGCTGTTTTGGGTTAGTTAATTAAAAACTATGATAAACTTTGATTTAAAAGTTGTTATTCTGAGAAAATGATTTTTATTATGAACATGAAACTATATCCAAAAATTATGGTTAAACTCAAAGTGGAAGTATGTTTTCTAAAATGGTCATCTAGACGTCGTTCTTTCGACTGAAATGACTACCTTTACAAAAACGACTTGTAACTTATTTTTCCGACTAGAAACCTATACTTTTTTTGTTTAGATTCATAAAATAGTGTTCAATATGAAACCATAGCAATTTGATTCACTCAAAACGGATTTAAAATGAAGAAGTTATGGGTAAAACAAGATTGGATAATTTTTCTCATTTTAGCTACGTGAAAATTGGTAACAAATCTATTCCAACCATAACTTAATCAACTTGTATTGTATATTATGTAATCTTGAGATACCATAGACACGTATACAACGTTTCGACCTATCATGTCGACACATCTATATATATTTCGGAACAACCATAGACACTCTATATGTGAATGTTGGAGTTAGCTATACAGGGTTGAGGTTGATTCCAAAATATATATAGTTTGAGTTGTGATCAATACTGAGATACGTATACACTGGGTCGTGGATTGATTCAAGATAATATTTATCGATTTATTTCTGTACATCTAACTGTGGACAACTAGTTGTAGGTTACTAACGAGGACAGCTGACTTAATAAACTTAAAACATCAAAATATATTAAAAGTGTTGTAAATATATTTTGAACATACTTTGATATATATGTATATATTGTTATAGGTTCGTGAATCAACCAGTGGCCAAGTCTTACTTCCCGACGAAGTAAAAATCTGTGAAAGTGAGTTATAGTCCCACTTTTAAAATCTAATATTTTTGGGATGAGAATACATGCAGGTTTTATAAATGATTTACAAAATAGACACAAGTACGTGAAACTACATTCTATGGTTGAATTATCGAAATCGAATATGCCCCTTTTTATTAAGTCTGGTAATCTAAGAATTAGGGAACAGACACCCTAATTGACGCGAATCCTAAAGATAGATCTATTGGGCCTAACAAACCCCATCCAAAGTACCGGATGCTTTAGTACTTCGAAATTTATATCATATCCGAAGGGTGTCCCGGAATGATGGGGATATTCTTATATATGCATCTTGTTATTGTCGGTTACCAGGTGTTCACCATATGAATGATTTTTATCTCTATGTATGGGATGTGTATTGAAATATGAAATCTTGTGGTCTATTGTTACGATTTGATATATATAGGTTAAACCTATAACTCACCAACATTTTTGTTGACGTTTAAAGCATGTTTATTCTCAGGTGAATATTAAGAGCTTCCGCTGTTGCATACTAAAATAAGGACAAGATTTGGAGTCCATGTTTGTATGATATTGTGTAAAAACTGCATTCAAGAAACTGATTTCGATGTAACATATTTGTATTGTAAACCATTATGTAATGGTCGTGTGTAAACAGGATATTTTAGATTATCATTATTTGATAATCTACGTAAAGCTTTTTAAACCTTTATTTATGAAATAAAGGTTATGGTTTGTTTTAAAAATGAATGCAGTCTTTGAAAAACGTCTCATATAGAGGTCAAAACCTCGCAACGAAATCAATTAATATGGAACGTTTTTAATCAATAAGAACGGGACATTTCAGTTGGTATCCGAGCGTTGGTCTTAGAGAACCAGAAAATTTGCATTAGTGTGTCTTATCGAGTTTGTTAGGATGCATTAGTGAGTCTGGACTTCGACCGTGTTTTCTTTAAAAATGATTGCTTAACATTTTTGTTGGAAACTATATATTTTTAACATATGAATATTATGTGATATATTAATCTCTTAACGTGTTTGATATTATGTGATAGATGTCTACCTCTAGAACAAGTCCCATTGACTCACCTAATAATAATGAAGAGTCAAATGTAAATTGGAATGAAGAGGAACCGGAAGAAGAGTCGGAACCGGAAGAAGAATCAGAACCGGAAGAAGAATCGGAACCGGAAGAAGAATCGGAACCGGTGGGGGAAATAATAAAACGGTTAAGTAAAAGAGAATCCTCAACCAACCGACCAAGGTTAATTATGGTCAATGGTGTTTCCGCCAAGGAAGCAAAATATTGGGAGGATTACCAATTCTCCGATGAATCGGATTCCGACGAGAATTCCGATGATGTTATAGAAATTACCCCAACTGAATTTAAAAAGGCAAAAGAAAATAATAAGGGAAAGGGCATAAAAATAGAGAAATCTAATTCCAACCCCGATGAACTTTATATGTATCGTCAACCCCCGAAGTCCTTAAGTTGTAACAATGACCCGGGAACCTCTAAACCACCAGGTTTTTCTAAACCAATGTGGAAAATAACGGCTCGTATTAGGGGAACATCATATATCCCTAGAAACTTGGGAAAACGAACCAAAACCAAAGAAGAAGAAACAAGCGAGTCGGAATAAGATAGTTGTATTCGTGTGGTGTAATATATGTAATATAGTGTGCTTATGCTTTATGATATATGTAAAAATTGCTTGTATTAATAAGTATTTTTTTTATGAATCTAACTCTTGTCTATTTTACAGTATAAAAACACAAAATGGATAGGCAACCCAATATTTTAAGAGACCTACCCGGAGACATGATTGATGAAATCTTGTCTAGAGTCGGTCAGAATTCCTCGGCACAACTATTTAAGGCGAGATCAGTTTGTAAGACATTCGAAGAACGTTCCAAGAATGATTTGGTTTATAAAAGGCTTTCGTTCGGAAGATGGGGGATATCACATTGGGAAATCCATAAGTTACGATGTGTTTACTTTGACGCATATATTGCGGGGAACCCAAATGCTATTTTACGCAACGGGTTAAGAAATTATTTTGACTCAGTATATCCAAATATAGGACTTCGTGATTTAGAAAAAGCGGCTAACATGCAACATAAAGAAGCATGTTATGCTTACGGGTTAGTAATGTTCGCTTCTCACCAAAGTGAGAACAAGAACATCGGGCTACAACTATTAAACAAAACGTTCCCTCAAGTGACGGAGTCGGTAATTGGGGTAAGAAATGAGGTTTTTAGGTTATTACGAGACTGTTGGTCATTACGTAACCCTCGTCCCTTTGACGACGTTACAACACGCTGTCTTATCAACGGCCATAACGGTTATGTTCCACAAGACCAAGGATGGGAAGTAGTCCTAGTAAAACCAGAATGCATGACTTGTTTCTGGACGTATGAATTACGTGTCTTTATTGCCTTTGCTGAACGACTTGTGTACTAGCTAGAATTATCTTCACAACTATCTTGTATCAAAGTTATTGTGTGCTATATTTCATGCTTTATGTAAAATAAGCGGTATTGTAAGTTTGTAAAATATTGTATAAAAGTTTGAACGCGAAATATTATTATAATCAGTTTTTCATATAGAATTGTAGTAGTTGAATTGTATATTAGCTACTAAGTATGAACTTAACGGGTAGGTACTACCCGAATTTAAACTTATAAAACGCTAATATGAAGAAAAAGCTTTTATAAATGAGTTCATATTATGCTACGAAATACTATTAACTACTCTTAATATTCTGTATGATTAACTTGTTCCATTTGACTATTTTGAAGGAAATGGCACCGACTACTCGACACACCGTGAATATGAATGAAGAGGAATTCCGTACTTTTCTAGCTTCAAACATAGCCGCAGTACAGGCTGCGCTATATACCAACAATAACCTTGGATCTGGCAGTACAGGAAATCGTGTAGGATGCACCTACAAAGAATTCACTGCCTGCAAACCTTTGGAATTTGATGGAACCGAAGGACCGATCGGATTGAAACGGTGGACCGAGAAGGTTGAATCGGTGTTTGCCATAAGTAAGTGTACTGAAGAGGACAAAGTGAAGTACGCTACGCATACCTTCACAGGTTCTGCGTTAACATGGTGGAATACCTATCTAGAGCAAGTGGGACAAGATGATGCGTACGCACTACCGTGGTCAGCATTCAAGCACTTGATGAACGAGAAGTACCGTCCCAGAACCGAGGTCAATAAGCTCAAGACAGAACTTAGAGGGTTACGAACCCAAGGATTTGATATTACCACGTACGAAAGACGATTCACAGAATTGTGCCTATTGTGTCCGGGAGCATTCGAAGATGAGGAAGAGAAGATCGACGCGTTTGTGAAAGGATTACCGGAAAGAATCCAAGAAGATATAAGTTCACACGAGCCCGCCTCCATACAACAGGCATGTAGAATGGCTCACAAACTAGTGAACCAGATTGAAGAAAGAATTAAAGAACAGACTGCTGAAGAGGCCAATGTGAAGCAAGTCAAAAGAAAGTGGGAGGAAAACGGTGATAAGAATCACCAATACAACAACAACAGCAATTACAACAATAATCGCAACAATTATCCCAACAATCGCAACATCAATCGCAACTACAACAAACGGCCCAACAACAACAACAACAACAACAACAACAACAGCAACTACAACAATCATCCCAACAACAATAATAACCGCAACAACAACAACAATCAGAAGCAACTATGCCAAAGGTGTGAAAAGAATCACTCGGGGTTCTGCACCAAATTTTGCAACAAGTGTAAAAGAAATGGTCATAGCGCGGCGAAGTGTGAGGTCTACGGACCAGGGGTTAATAGAACGAAAGGAACAAATGGTGTCGGAACGAGTAATGGCGGAGCAAGTAGTGTCGGAGCAAGTTATGCCAATGTAGTTTGTTATAAATGTGGAAAACCAGGCCACATTATTAGAAATTGCCCGAACCAGGAGAACACGAATGGACAAGGCCGTGGAAGAGTTTTCAATATTAATGCGGTAGAGGCACAGGAAGACCCGGAGCTTGTTACGGGTACGTTTCTTATTGACAATAAATCTGCTTACGTTTTATTTGATTCGGGTGCGGATAGAAGCTATATGAGTAGAGATTTTTGTGCTAAATTAAGTTGTCCATTGACGCCTTTGGATAGTAAATTTTTACTCGAATTAGCAAATGGTAAATTAATTTCAGCAGATAATATATGTCGGAATCGAGAAATTAAACTGGTTAGCGAAACATTTAAGATTGATTTGATACCAGTAGAGTTAGGGAGTTTTGATGTGATAATCGGTATGGACTGGTTGAAAGAAGTGAAAGCGGAGATCGTTTGTTACAAAAATGCAATTCGCATTATACGAGAAAAAGGAAAACCCTTAATGGTGTACGGAGAAAAGGGCAACACGAAGCTACATCTTATTAGTAATTTGAAGGCACAAAAACTAATAAGAAAAGGTTGCTATGCTGTTCTAGCACACGTCGAGAAAGTACAAACTGAAGAAAAGAGCATCAATGATGTTCCCATTGCAAAAGAATTTCCCGATGTATTTCCGAAAGAATTACCGGGATTACCCCCACATCGATCCGTTGAATTTCAAATAGATCTTGTACCAGGAGTTGCACCAATAGCTCGTGCTCCTTACAGACTCGCACCCAGCGAGATGAAAGAACTACAAAGCCAATTACAAGAACTTTTAGAGCGTGGTTTCATTCGACCAAGCACATCACCGTGGGGAGCTCCTGTTTTGTTTGTCAAGAAGAAAGATGGTACATTCAGGTTGTGTATCGACTACCGAGAGTTGAACAAACTTACCATCAAGAACCGCTACCCACTACCGAGAATCGACGACTTATTTGATCAACTACAAGGCTCGTCTGTTTATTCAAAGATTGACTTACGTTCCGGGTATCATCAAATGCGGGTGAAAGAAGATGATATTCCAAAGACTGCTTTCAGAACACGTTACGGTCATTACGAGTTTATGGTCATGCCGTTTGGTTTAACTAATGCACCAGCTGTGTTCATGGACCTTATGAACCGAGTGTGTGGACCATACCTTGACAAGTTTGTCATTGTTTTCATTGATGACATACTTATTTACTCAAAGAATGACCAAGAACACGGTGAACATTTGAGAAAAGTGTTAGAAGTATTGAGGAAGGAAGAATTGTACGCTAAGTTTTCAAAGTGTGCATTTTGGTTGGAAGAAGTTCAATTCCTCGGTCACATAGTGAACAAAGAAGGTATTAAGGTGGATCCGGCAAAGATAGAAACTGTTGAAAAGTGGGAAACCCCAAAAACTCCGAAACACATACGCCAGTTTTTAGGACTAGCTGGTTACTACAGAAGGTTCATCCAAGACTTTTCCAGAATAGCAAAACCCTTGACTGCATTAACGCATAAAGGGAAGAAATTTGAATGGAATGATGAACAAGAGAAAGCGTTTCAGTTATTGAAGAAAAAGCTAACTACGGCACCTATATTGTCATTGCCTGAAGGGAATGATGATTTTGTGATTTATTGTGACGCATCAAAGCAAGGTCTCGGTTGTGTATTAATGCAACGAACGAAGGTGATTGCTTATGCGTCTAGACAATTGAAGATTCACGAACAAAATTATACGACGCATGATTTGGAATTAGGCGCGGTTGTTTTTGCATTAAAGACTTGGAGGCACTACTTATATGGGGTCAAAAGTATTATATATACCGACCACAAAAGTCTTCAACACATATTTAATCAGAAACAACTGAATATGAGGCAGCGTAGGTGGATTGAATTATTGAATGATTACGATTTTGAGATTCGTTACCACCCGGGGAAGGCAAATGTGGTAGCCGATGCCTTGAGCAGGAAGGACAGAGAACCCATTCGAGTAAAATCTATGAATATAATGATTCATAATAACCTTACTATTCAAATAAAGGAGGCGCAACAAGGAGTTTTAAAAGAGGGAAATTTAAAGGATGAAATACCCAAAGGATCGGAGAAGCATCTTAATATTCGGGAAGACGGAACCCGGTATAGGGCTGAAAGGATTTGGGTACCAAAATTTGGAGATATGAGAGAAATGGTACTTAGAGAAGCTCATAAAACCAGATACTCAATACATCCTGGAACGGGGAAGATGTACAAGGATCTCAAGAAACATTTTTGGTGGCCGGGTATGAAAGCCGATGTTGCTAAATACGTAGGAGAATGTTTGACGTGTTCTAAGGTCAAAGCTGAGCATCAGAAACCATCAGGTCTACTTCAACAACCCGAAATCCCGGAATGGAAATGGGAAAACATTACCATGGATTTCATCACTAAATTGCCAAGGACTGCAAGTGGTTTTGATACTATTTGGGTAATAGTTGATCGTCTCACCAAATCAGCACACTTCCTACCAATAAGAGAAGATGACAAGATGGAGAAGTTAGCACGACTGTATTTGAAGGAAGTCGTCTCCAGACATGGAATACCAATCTCTATTATCTCTGATAGGGATGGCAGATTTATTTCAAGATTCTGGCAGACATTACAGCAAGCATTAGGAACTCGTCTAGACATGAGTACTGCCTATCATCCACAAACTGATGGGCAGAGCGAAAGGACGATACAAACGCTTGAAGACATGCTACGAGCATGTGTTATTGATTTCGGAAACAGTTGGGATCGACATCTACCGTTAGCAGAATTTTCCTACAACAACAGCTACCATTCAAGCATTGAGATGGCGCCGTTTGAAGCACTTTATGGTAGAAAGTGCAGGTCTCCGATTTGTTGGAGTGAGGTGGGGGATAGACAGATTACGGGTCCGGAGATTATACAAGAAACTACCGAGAAGATCATCCAAATTCAACAACGGTTGAAAACCGCCCAAAGTCGACAAAAGAGCTACGCTGACATTAAAAGAAAAGATATAGAATTTGAAATTGGAGAGATGGTCATGCTTAAAGTTGCACCTTGGAAAGGCGTTGTTCGATTTGGTAAACGAGGGAAATTAAATCCAAGGTATATTGGACCATTCAAGATTATTGATCGTGTCGGACCAGTAGCTTACCGACTTGAGTTACCTCAACAACTCGCGGCTGTACATAACACTTTCCACGTCTCAAATTTGAAGAAATGTTTTGCTAAAGAAGATCTCACTATTCCGTTAGATGAAATCCAAATCAACGAAAAACTTCAATTCATCGAAGAACCCGTCGAAATAATGGATCGTGAGGTTAAAAGACTTAAGCAAAACAAGATACCAATTGTTAAGGTTCGATGGAATGCTCGTAGAGGACCCGAGTTCACCTGGGAGCGTGAAGATCAGATGAAGAAGAAATACCCGCATCTATTTCTAGAAGATTCGTCAACACCTTCAACAGCTTAAAATTTCGGGACGAAATTTATTTAACGGGTAGGTACTGTAGTGACCCGAACTTTTCCATGTTTATATATATTAATTGAGATTGATATTTACATGATTAAATGTTTCCAACATGTTAAGCAATTAAACTTGTTAAGACTTGATTAATTGAAATATGTTTCATATAGACAATTGACCACCCAAGTTGACCGGTGATTCACGAACGTTAAAACTTGTAAAAAAACTATATGATGACATATATATGGTTATATATATAGTTAACATGATATTATGATAAGTAAACATATCATTAATTATATTAACAATGAACTACATATGTAAAAACAAGACTACTAACTTAATGATTTTGAAACGAGACATATATGTAACGTTTATCGTTGTAACGACATTTAATGTATATATATCATATTAAGAGATATTCGTACATCATAATATCATGATAATATAATAATTTAAAATCTCTTTTGTTATTATAAACATTGGGTTAACAACATTTAACAAGATCGTTAACCTAAAGGTTTCAAAACAACACTTACATGTAACGACTAACGATGACTTAACGACTCAGTTAAAATGTATATACATGTAGTGTTTTAATATGTATTTATACACTTTTGAAAGACTTCAATACACTTATCAAAATACTTCTACTTAACAAAAATGCTTACAATTACATCCTCGTTCAGTTTCATCAACAATTCTACTCGTATGCACCCGTATTCGTACTCGTACAATACACAGCTTTTAGATGTATGTACTATTGGTATATACACTCCAATGATCAGCTCTTAGCAGCCCATGTGAGTCACCTAACACATGTGGGAACCATCATTTGGCAACTAGCATGAAATATCTCATAAGATTACAAAAATATGAG
This sequence comes from Rutidosis leptorrhynchoides, assembly GCF_046630445.1. Classification (NCBI taxonomy): domain Eukaryota; kingdom Viridiplantae; phylum Streptophyta; class Magnoliopsida; order Asterales; family Asteraceae; genus Rutidosis; species Rutidosis leptorrhynchoides. The sequence continues at coordinate 455,897,134 of NC_092336.1, read as the reverse complement.
TAATCATTCATGACTTATTTACATGAAAACAAAATTACATATCCTTTATATCTAATCCATACACCAACGACCAAAAACACCTACAAACACTTTCATTCTTCAATTTTCTTCATCTAATTGAACTCTCTCAAGTTCTATCTTCAAGTTCTAAGTGTTCTTCATAAATTCCAAAAGTTCTAGTTTCATAAAATCAAGAATACTTTCAAGTTTGCTAGCTCATTTCCAATCTTGTAAGGTGATCATCCAACCTCAAGAAATCTTTGTTTCTTACAGTAGGTTATCATTCTAATACAAGGTAATAATCATATTCAAACTTTGGTTCAATTTCTATAACTATAACAATCTTATTTCAAGTGATGATCTTACTTGAACTTGTTTTCATGTCATGATTTTGCTTCAAGAACTTTGAGCCATCCAAGGATCCATTGAAGCTAGATCCATTTTTCTCTTTTCCAGTAGGTTCATCCAAGGAACTTAAGGTAGTAATGATGTTCATAACATCATTCGATTCATACATATAAAGCTATCTTATTCGAAGGTTTAAACTTGTAATCACTAGAACATAGTTTAGTTAATTCTAAACTTGTTCGCAAACAAAAGTTAATCCTTCTAACTTGACTTTTAAAATCAACTAAACACATGTTCTATATCTATATGATATGCTAACTTAATGATTTAAAACCTGGAAACACGAAAAACACCGTAAAACCGGATTTACGCCGTCGTAGTAACACCGCGGGCTGTTTTGGGTTAGTTAATTAAAAACTATGATAAACTTTGATTTAAAAGTTGTTATTCTGAGAAAATGATTTTTATTATGAACATGAAACTATATCCAAAAATTATGGTTAAACTCAAAGTGGAAGTATGTTTTCTAAAATGGTCATCTAGACGTCGTTCTTTCGACTGAAATGACTACCTTTACAAAAACGACTTGTAACTTATTTTTCCGACTAGAAACCTATACTTTTTTTGTTTAGATTCATAAAATAGTGTTCAATATGAAACCATAGCAATTTGATTCACTCAAAACGGATTTAAAATGAAGAAGTTATGGGTAAAACAAGATTGGATAATTTTTCTCATTTTAGCTACGTGAAAATTGGTAACAAATCTATTCCAACCATAACTTAATCAACTTGTATTGTATATTATGTAATCTTGAGATACCATAGACACGTATACAACGTTTCGACCTATCATGTCGACACATCTATATATATTTCGGAACAACCATAGACACTCTATATGTGAATGTTGGAGTTAGCTATACAGGGTTGAGGTTGATTCCAAAATATATATAGTTTGAGTTGTGATCAATACTGAGATACGTATACACTGGGTCGTGGATTGATTCAAGATAATATTTATCGATTTATTTCTGTACATCTAACTGTGGACAACTAGTTGTAGGTTACTAACGAGGACAGCTGACTTAATAAACTTAAAACATCAAAATATATTAAAAGTGTTGTAAATATATTTTGAACATACTTTGATATATATGTATATATTGTTATAGGTTCGTGAATCAACCAGTGGCCAAGTCTTACTTCCCGACGAAGTAAAAATCTGTGAAAGTGAGTTATAGTCCCACTTTTAAAATCTAATATTTTTGGGATGAGAATACATGCAGGTTTTATAAATGATTTACAAAATAGACACAAGTACGTGAAACTACATTCTATGGTTGAATTATCGAAATCGAATATGCCCCTTTTTATTAAGTCTGGTAATCTAAGAATTAGGGAACAGACACCCTAATTGACGCGAATCCTAAAGATAGATCTATTGGGCCTAACAAACCCCATCCAAAGTACCGGATGCTTTAGTACTTCGAAATTTATATCATATCCGAAGGGTGTCCCGGAATGATGGGGATATTCTTATATATGCATCTTGTTATTGTCGGTTACCAGGTGTTCACCATATGAATGATTTTTATCTCTATGTATGGGATGTGTATTGAAATATGAAATCTTGTGGTCTATTGTTACGATTTGATATATATAGGTTAAACCTATAACTCACCAACATTTTTGTTGACGTTTAAAGCATGTTTATTCTCAGGTGAATATTAAGAGCTTCCGCTGTTGCATACTAAAATAAGGACAAGATTTGGAGTCCATGTTTGTATGATATTGTGTAAAAACTGCATTCAAGAAACTGATTTCGATGTAACATATTTGTATTGTAAACCATTATGTAATGGTCGTGTGTAAACAGGATATTTTAGATTATCATTATTTGATAATCTACGTAAAGCTTTTTAAACCTTTATTTATGAAATAAAGGTTATGGTTTGTTTTAAAAATGAATGCAGTCTTTGAAAAACGTCTCATATAGAGGTCAAAACCTCGCAACGAAATCAATTAATATGGAACGTTTTTAATCAATAAGAACGGGACATTTCACGTAGCATAGCAAACATTATTCGAAAATTGACAAAGTTGGACAGACCATTTTGGCGCGCCGCGCGGATATATGGCGCGCCGCGCCATTACCTGTGCAGAGAATTCTGGCAGTTTTTAAGTTTTATGCACGAACCTAACTTCAAACAATCACCATTTATGATCCGCAAACAATCAAGACAAGTATCTTATACCGTTGGGAAGGTAATTTAACGAGGAAAACAACTAAACACATTTCATCAATCAATCTACCTATTACAACAACCAAAACCGCATCTAATGCTTAACATTAACCGCATACAAGTTCATAAATGCAATTCAATGATTCGGGCAACCAATTTACATGAATGATATGCCGTTTCAAAGGTAATCAAGCATACAATCCAACTAAACACTTACCAATAATAATCCATGGCATTCAATGCATCAAAAGTCCATTTCAAGTTCATCAAACCCTAACCCAAATTCACCAAAATCAATAATCAAGTTCATGAAGTTTTCTAAGGCAACCTACACATCAAATTGAAGCTAGTGATACTAGGAACACATTTAATACATGAACTTTAACATTTAAATAACATTTAATCAACCAAAAGCAAGGATTAAGCACACCCATTTCAAATGTTCAAACTAGTTACTCAAAACAACAAATCGAGCAAACAAAACATGTATTCATGTTATACTTGAGCCATAGACACTAACTAACAACTTTATAATTCAAAAACATCAAGAACACAAAATCTAGTAATTTTAGAAAGTTACCCAAATGAGATGAAATTGGTATCAAGTCGAAGAGGATGAAGAGAGGATTCCAAATATGTAATTTGTTTTGATGTTAGCCTCCAAATTCGAAATTAGATGATGAATCTTGGTTGAGTTCTTGAGAGGAAAATGGAAGTATGAAAAGAGAGAAAGAGAGAAAATGAGAGGAGGAGGTTGAAGGTTTGACTAGTTGACCTAGTCAAATCTTTGGCCTCTTTGCAAGTTTAGTCCCTCTAGTTCGGATGCGGGTGCGTGAATTAACCAAACGAATTATTTTGAATTACACGAGAGTACGAGAGATGTTAAAATCCAATAACGAAAATATTTTAAGAAGGTTAGCTAATGGAGGCTATGAATCGAGATGCTAAGGATATTAAATAAATAAAATAAAATAAAAAGACGGCGTAAAATAATTTAACGGAAAAATGCGGGATGTTACATGTATGATGTTTATGAAAATGAAATCTTGTGGTCTATTATTACGATTTACGATATAGGTTAAACTAATAACTCACCAACATTTTTGTTGACATTTAAAGCATGTTTATTCTCAGGTGATTATTGAAAGACTTCCGTTGTTTCATTTTATTTAAAGACAAGATTTAAAGTTAGCATGCTTGTATGATAATGTTAATCTTTATGTAATGGTCGTGTGAAACCATGTATTTGTAGGTTATCATTGATTGATAATCTATATTATGTCTTTTAAACCTTTTTCGATAAAATAAAGGTTATGGTTTATTTTTAAAATGAATGCAGGCTTTGAAAAACGTCTCATATAGAGGTCAAAACCTCTCGATGAAACCAATTAATATGAAACGTTTATAATCAATATGAACGGGGCATTTCAGTTGGTATCAGAGCGTTGGTCTTAGAGAACCATAAAATTTACATTAGTGTGTCTAACCGAGTTTGTTAGGATGCATTAGTGAGTCTGGACTTCGACCTTGTCTGTTTTAAAAATGATTGCTTAACATTTTTGTTGTAAACTATATATGCTTGACATGTAAATATTATGTGATATATTAATTGCTTAACATGCTTGCTATTATGTATTAGATGACTTCATCCGATCACGCTAGGCTATCAAACGACTCCGATTACAGTAGTCATTCAAGCGACTCAGATGTTGAGTCAAAATCTTCAACCAATGTACCAAAGTTAAAAATGGTCGATGGTGTCTCAGCTGAGGAAGAAAAATACCGGGAAGACTCCCAATTCCCTGAGGAACCGGAAGAGAATTCCGATGAGGATTCTGACGAAGTGATAGAAACTACATCGGCTTACTTTAATAAAAAGAAAAATGGGAAATCTCTATCTATCATGATAGAGAAACCCGATCCCAAGTCCAATGGACCATTAGTTATCAGGAATAACCCTGACCGTTCTTATCGTAAACACCCGTATCACTTAAACTTTAATTATCGACCTGGAATATCTCAGAGACTAGGTCCTTCCTAAAAAGGTGTGAAAATGACTGCTCGTATTAGGGGCAGAATGGGTATTGGTAAGAAATTAGTGGAACGAACTAAAATATTGTACCAAAGATTTAAACATGAAATATTATTGTAATTAGTTTTTCATGATAGAATTGTAGTAGTTGAATCGTATATTAGCTATTAAGTATGAACTTTAACGGGTAGGTACTACCCGAATTATAATTATAAAACGCTAATATGAAGAAAAGGCTTTTATAAATAAGTTCATATTATGCTACGAAATACTATTGACTACTCCTGATATTCTATATGATTAACTTAACTCTTTTGGCTATTTTTGAAGGAAATGGCACCGACTACCAGACAAACCCTTAATATGAACGAGGAAGAATTCCGTAACTTTCTTGCTGCGAGCATAGCCGCAGTATAGGCTACATTACACAACAATCCCCCAGGGTCCAGTAGTGGGACTAACTCTACAGGGAACCATGTAGGATGCTCCTACAAGGCTTTCACTGCCTGTAAACCTCTTGAGTTCGATGGAACCAAAGGACTAGTTGGACTAAAACGGTGAACCGAGAAGGTCGAATCTGTATTTGCTATAAGTAAATGTACTAAAGAGGATAAGGTAAAATATGCCACGCATACTTTCAGAGGTATTGCGTTAACATGGTGGAACACCTATCTCGAGCAGGTGGGACAAGATACTGCTTACGTACTACCATGGTCAACGTTCAAACACATGATGAATGAGCAGTACCGTCCCAGGAATGAGTTCAACAAGCTCAAGACAGAGCTTAGAGAAGTACGAGTGCAAGGAGATGATATCACCACATGTGAGCAACGATTCACAGAGTTGTCTCTAATGTGTCCTAGTATGTTTGAGGACGAGGAAGAACAGATTGACCCGTTTGTGAAAGGGCTGCCAGTTAGAATTCAGGAAAATGTAAGTGCATCCGCACCTACCTCAATGCAGAAAGCGAGTCAAATGGCTCACAAACTCATGGGCCAGATTGAGGGAAGAAATAAAGAGTTGGCAGCCGGGGAGGCAAAAATAAAAGAATGCAAGAGGAAGTGGGAAGAAACCAGTGACAAGGGTCACCAGTACAACAACAATAATAATCACAACTTCAATCGCACCATATATCGCAATAACAATCGCAACAACAATCGTAACCCCAACAACAACAACTACAACAACCGTCTCAACAACAACAACAACTACAATAACCGTCCCAACAACTATAACAATCGCAACAACAACAATAACAATCACAACAACAACAATAACAACAATGACGACATGAGGCAGAAAATTCCGTGCCAAAGGTGTGAAGGGTACCATCCGACTACTTACTATTTGGCATCATGTACCAAGTGTAATAGAAAGGTTCATGGTACGACGAAGTGTGAAGTCTACGGACCAGTGGTTAAAGGAACAAATAATGCCGACATTACTTGTTTCGGATGCGGGAAAAAGGGCCATTACAAAAGTGCGTGCCTAAACCAAGGGAATAATAATGGGCAAGGCCGAGGAAGAGTCTTCAACATTAATGCGACTGAAGCGCAGGAAGACCCAGAACTTGTTACGGGTACATTTCTTATTGATGAAAAACCTGCTTAGGTTTTATTTGATTCGAGTGCGGATAAAAGCTATATGAGTAGAGATTTTTGTGCCAAATTAAGCTGTCCATTAACGCCGTTGGATAATAAGTGTTTACTTGAATTAGCTAATGGTAAACTAGTTAAAGCTGATAAAATATGCCGGAACCGAAAAATTAAACTGGTTGGCGAAACGTTTAAAATTAATTTGATACCAGTAGAATTTGGGAGTTTTCATGTAATAACAGGCATGGACTGGATGATCAAGCAGAAAACAGAGATCATTTGTTACAAGAATGCGATTCGCATTCTGCACGAGAAAGGAAAACCCTTAATGGTGTATGGAGAAAAGTGTAGTGCGAAGTTAAATCTTATTAGTAGTTTGAAGGCGCAAAAGCTAATAAGAAAAGGTTGCTATGAAATTTTAGCGCACGTCAAGAAAGTCAAACCCGAAGAAAAGAATATCAATGATGTTCCCGTCTTAAAGGAATTTCCCGATGTATTTCCGAAAGAATTACCGGGACTACCGCCACACCGATCTGTCGAATTTCAAGTAGATCTTGTACCAGGAGTTGCACCGATAGCTTGTGCTCCTTACCGACTCGAACCCAGTGAAATGAAAGAATTACAAAGCCAATTACAAGAACTTTTGGAGTATGGTTTCATTCGACCAAGCACATCACCGTGGGGAGCTCCTATTTTGTTTGTTAAGAAGAAGGATGGTATGTTCAGGTTATGTATCGACTACCGATAGTTGAACAAGCTTACCATTAAAAACCGTTATCCACTACCGAGAATCAACAACTTATTTGACCAACTGCAAGGTTCGTCAGTTTATTCAAAGATTGATTTACGTTCTGGTTATCATTAAATACGGATGAAGGAGGAGGATATTCCAAAGACTGCTTTTAGAACGCGTTACGGTCATTATGAGTTTTGGTTATGCCGTTTGGATTAACTAATGCACCAGCTGTGTTTATGGACCTCATGAACCGGGTGTGTGAGCCATATCTTGACACGTTTGTCATTGTTTTCATAGATGACATACTTATATACTCTAAGAATGATCAAGAGCACGGTGAATATTTAAGAATGGTACTAGAATTGTTGAGGAAGGAAGAACTGTACGCTAAGTTTTCTAAGTGTGCATTTTGGTTGAAAGAAGTTCAATTCCTCCGACACATAGTGAGCAAGGAAGGTATTTAGGTTGATCCGGTAAAGACTGAAACTGTAGAAAACTGGGAAACCCCAAAAACCACAACACACATACGCCAATTTTTAGGATTGGCTGGTTACTACAGAAGATTCATTCAAGATTTTCCAAAGTAGCAAAACCCTTGACTACATTAACGCATAAAGGGAAGAAATTTGAATGGAAGGATGAACAAGAGAAAGCGTTTCAATTGTTGAAGAAGAAGTTAACTACGGCACCTATATTGTCATTGCCTGAAGGGAATGAATGTTTTGTAATTTATTGTGATGCTTCAAGGCAAGGTCTTGGTTGTGTATTAATGCAACGAACGAAGGTAATTGCTTATGTGTGATGACACGGATTTTTCCGACTAATTTATTATACTATTTATATGATTTAATAATTCTGACATGATAAACAATGAATTTTAATAAGTCTTGAACCTCCGGAAAGAGTTTTATATAAGCATTTGACTACCCTTTTATTCCTACGATTCACGAACGTCATAACTTGTATTAATTATATATATATATATTTAACTTGAAAATATGATAATTAAATATATTATTATGTATATTAACAAAGTGTTATATATACATTTTCATATTGCTAACTTAAGAGTTTTTGAAACGATATATATATGTAACGTTTAACGACGTAGTAACTCTTAAATTAAAATGAATATATATGTATTGTATTAAGAAGTATTAATACATACATAAAATACTTAAATACTTAAGTTAACATACTTATACTTATACTTATTAAAGATAGCAACATTCGTATTCCTATTCGTTTTTATCAAATATTTTACTCGTATTTATGCGTGTATTATACGCAGCTTCTAGAAGTATTTACTATTGGTATATACCAATAGAAATATGCATTAATGGAATAATTTGTCATGCATGACTTAATACATAATATGTCATGCATGACTTAATACATTTTAACTTATCTTAGATATTTTTCACTAAAAACCAAATTTATAAGCCTATAAATAAGCACCATTTCTAACTCATTTTTTACACATTCATTTTCCAAATTTTACTTACAATTTTCACACACACTTGCAAGAACTCTCTAATTCTTTGTTCTACTACCTTATTCCAGCAACTTTACATTCTAAACTTGAGTTAAAAATTCTACTTCAACTCTTGTTCAATACATATGTTTATAGCTATCTCTATAAGAGTTTATAAACTAGAACATAGTTTAGTTGTTCTAAACTTGTTTGAAAAACTAATCTAATCTTTCTAACTTAACTCTAATAACAAATATTTATATGTATTATGATGTTGAATTAAGTTAATATAAGAACTTATAACTTGTACATATGAAGAACACTTTGAAACTTAACATATATCGTTTAATCTCCATTCGGTAAAAAGCGGGCTGTTTTGGGTTGGAAATTAAAAACCTATCTTAGACTTTGTGTTCGAGGCTAAGACTTTGGAAATATGTTAATATATGTAAATAAGACTTCCAATAATTTTTTCATGATTTTAGACAAAGTGGAAGTATTTTATCAAAAATCATATATCGGGTGGATGCCGGGATTCTTCCAAATCTGGCCACCAGCACAAAAAGAGGGTAAAACTCTAAACATTACTACTTGGGCTGAACTTTTCGAATTGGTTTTGAAAAATTAACTTCTTAAGGAATCCATAGCAATTTGATTCACTTTAAACGGAGTTGTAATGAATATTTGACGAGCAAAACAAAATCTGCTAAAATTAACTTTATATGGACGAAATTTATCTTATAAAAACTATATTAACCATATCCTTGCTAACTTTTCCTACATCCTATATATATTTGGACATGTTATCATTAATATAACAAAATATTATAATCTTGGTTGATTCCTAGATTGTATATATATATATATATATATATATATATATATATATAATCTTGGTACGTTCCATGACAACACGTTTACAATACGTTTTGATAAATACTAAGACAACACGTACACAATACGTCTTGGTTAATTCTAAGACAATACGTATACAATACGTCTCTGGGTTGATGCAAAGACAATACGTATACAATACGCCGTGGGGTAATTCTAAGATTATATATATATATATATATATATATATATATATATATATATATATATATATATATATATATATATATATATATATATATATATACCGATTATTGGATTATTGGACTATTGGACTACTAACAAAGGACTACTAACATGAAAATGTTAAAAATTAATAAGTATTCTATGAACTTGTTTTATTTTATTCATATGTCGTATTATTATCTGAATCATTATTATTGTTATAGATTCGTGAATCCAAGGACGATGGCCATATTTTTAATAAGTTGAAAACTTGTTATTAATATACTTTTACTATCGTGAGTATATAGTCCCATTTTTAAACTCTAAAAATATTTTGGGATGAGAATACATGCATTTTATGTTTTACGCTATGGACACAAGTACTTAAAATATATTCTATGTTGAGTTGTACCACCTTGCATATCTTCCCTAATAGCTTGGTAACTAATATTTACATGTTGTAAGAACATGTAAGCGCGAATCCTATTGATAGATCTATCGGGTTTTACAATCCCAACCCGGCTAGTCGCTCTAGTATCGTAAACAGTTGCATAGTACATCATTTTTACTACACTTGGTACAGTGTATGCGACATTATTTGTTAAGTATGGTTACCGAAGCGCTCCACAACTTATGGAATATTTTTATTGAAATGTTTATAACTATGAAATCTTGTGGTCTATATTTATATCGATGCTAGCTTTAAACCTATATATTTCACCAACCTTTGTGTTGACTATTTAAACATGTTTATTCTCAGGTCCTTAAGAAAGTCTTCCGCTGTTGCATTATCTAAGCAAGCTGTGCATGGAGTCTCATGCTTTTGTTTAAATGAAGTGTTGCATTCAATAAAACCTTTGTCATGTAATATATTCGACTGTTATGTCACGTGTGTAGTATTTGTAAACCGATGTAATATGGGGATTATTTCTTAAATAATCACCCAATTGTTTAAAACATGCATTATGTATAATAATGGTGTGCTATTTATGAAACGAATGCAATATTTTCTAAAAACGTATCATATAGAGGTCAAATACCTCGCTATGGGACCAATGAATAACGTACAGCGTTTATAGTAATATGGACGGGCCGTTTCAGTTGCTATCAGAGCAGAGGTCTTAGCGAACCAGGAATTTCATTAGTGTGTCTAACCGGTGTTTGTTAGGATGCATTAGTGAAACGGCCCGTCCATATTACCATAAACGAGGTACGTCATTCATTGGTCCCATAGCGAGGTATTTGACCTCTATATGATACGTTTTATAAAATATTGCATTCGTTTCATAAAAGGCACACCATTATTATACATAATACATGTTTTTAAACGAGTGGGCAATTATTTAAGGAATAATCCCCATATTACATCGGTTTCCAAATACTACACACGTGACATAACAGTCAAATATAATACATGACAAAGATAATGTTTATTAGAATGAAACTTTCTTTAAACACAAGCATGAACGACGCCATGCAACACCATGAGCAAGCAATCAGCGGAAGACTTTTAAAGACCTGAGAATAAACATGCTTAAACTGTCAACACAAAGGTTGGTGAGATATAGGTTTTAAAGCCAGCATAAGATATAATAATAGACCACAAGATTTCATGTTATAAACGTTTCAGCAAAGAGATTCTATATGTTGTTGAGCGCCAGTAACTATACTTAACAGATGTTTTCCGTGCATATTCCCTTTTCAAAGTTATCTCTACACCATACCAAGTGTAGTAAAACGAAGTACTAAACACCCGTTATGAACTAGTGCTAACTAGCCCGAGTGGGTTGTCAAAACCAATAGATCTATCAATAGGATCCGCGCTTACATGTTAACCACATGGAACAAATAGTTACCAGACTATTAGGGATATATACAAAGGTACAACTCAACATAGAATAAATATTTAAGTACTTGTGTCTATTTCAAAAAACAAAAGCTGCATGTATTCTCATACCAAAATATTTGTAGAGTTTAAAAATGGGACTATATACTCATTGTCGTAAAAGTATAGTTTTAACAAGTTTCCAACTTATTAAAATGTAGCCGACGTCCTTGGATTCACGAACCTATAACAATAATAATGATTCAGATAATAATACATGTGAACAAATTTAATATAGCAAGTTCATAGAATACTTATATAATAGTTTTTTAATATTTTATGTTAGTAGTCCATTGTTAGTAGTCCTTTGTTAGTAGTCCATTGTTAGTAGTCCCAAATAGTCCGAAAAGTCCAACAGTCCAATAATCGGTATATATATATATATAATCTTAGAATTACCCCACGGTGTATTGTGTACATATTGTCTTGCATCAATCCAGAGACGTGTTGACTTAGGATTTATCAAAACGTATTGTATAGGTATTGTCATGGAACGTACCAAGATTATTGTATATATACAATCTCGGAATCGACCAAGATTATAATATTTTGTTATACTAATGATAACATGTCCAAATATATATAGGATATAGGAAAAGTTAGCAAGGATATGGTTAATATAGTTTTTAAGGTGTTCTTCATATGTACAAGTTATAAGTTCTTATAATATCTTAATTTAACATCATAATACATATAAATAAGTGTTATTAGAGTTAAGTTAGAAAGATTAGATTATTTTTTTTCAAACAAGTTTAGAATCATCCAAACTATGTTCTAGTTGTTATTAGTTATGATCTCTTATATAGATAGCTATAAACATATGAATTGAACAAGAGTTTTGGTAAGGCTAATACCTTGATTTAAGAAAGAGAACTTGCTGAATATGAAGAGAATTTCTTGAGCTTAAAAGGCTTCTTGAAAGAGTGCTTAAAGAAGACCAACTTGAAAGCAAAACTTGAATTAAAGGAGGTGTTCTTGATTACTACTTCTATGGTGTTTATGGCTTGTTTTTGTAACTAGTTTTTGTTGTAGATGATGAAGGCTTATTAGAACTTGAAGAGAGGATATTAGAGAATGTTTTTAGAGAGAAAGAGTAGAATGGATGTAAATGTGTGTAAAAAAAATTCACCATGTAAGGTCTTTATATACTAGTTGTAATTTGTTGTTTTATGACAAATATCTAGGATAAGTTAAATACCATGAGGTCATGCATGACATAATACATCAATAATTGTAGATTTCTATTCGTATATACCAATATTAAATACTTCTAGAAACTGTGTATAAATATTGTATAAATATGTAATTATAGATTTTTATTGGTATATACCAATAGTAAATACTTCTAGAAGCTGCGTATAATACGCGTATAAATACCGTATAAATACGAGTAGAATTCTTGAGAAAAATGAACGGAAATACGAATATAGCTATCCCTTATCTGTATTTTTATATTATTAAGTGTATTCAATACTTTTAAGGATGTATTTATACTCATAATACATTGTATGTAAATACATTTTAACATTAGTTAATTTTGTCGTTTAAAAAGTAACATATATATTGTTCGAAAACTCTTTAAATTAGTAGTATGAAAATGTATATATAATACCTTGTTAATATACTTAATGAGATATTTAATTATCATATTTTCAAGTTAAATATATATATACATATATATATACATATATTTAATTAATACAAGTTATGACGTTCGTGAATCGTAGGAATAAAAGAGTGACCAAAACCTTGTGTAAAACTCTTTTCGGAGGTTCAAGACTTATTAAAATTCATTGCTTATCATGTCGGAATTATTGAATCATGTAGATAGTATAATCAAGTAGTAGGGAAAATCCGAGTCGTCACAGTACCTACCCGTTAAAGAAATTTTGTCCCGAAATTTAAAGTAGTACCTATTCAACGTATGATATCAGTAAACAGATGTGGGTACTTCTGCTTCATCTGATCTTCTCGTTCCCAAGTGAACTCGGGTCCCCTTCAAGCATTCCATCGGACTCTAACAATCAGTATGTTGCTTTGTTTGAGTCGCTTGACTTCCCGGTCCATAATTTCGACGGGTTCTTCGATAAAATGTAACTTTTCATCAATTTGGATTTCTTCGAGCGGAATAGTGAGGTCTTCTTTTGCAATGCATTTCTTCAAGTTTGAAACATGAAAGGTGTTATGTATCCCGGCAAGTTGTTGAGGTAACTCAAGTCGATAGGCCACCGGTCCAATGTGTTCGATGATTTTAAACGGCCCTACGTACCTTGGGTTAAGTTTACCCCTCTTGCCAAAGCGTATCACACCTTTCCAAGGTGACACCTTTAACATAACCATGTCGCCAACCTGAAATTCCAATGGCTTTCTTTGAACATCAGCGTAGCTCTTTTGACGACTTTGAGCGGTTCTCAATCTCTCCTTGATTTGCACAATCTTTTCGGTAGTCTCCTGTATGATCTCAGGACCAGTAAGTTGTCTGTCTCCTACATCGTTCCAACAGATAGGGGATCTACACTTTCTTCCATAAAGTGCTTCGAATGGTGGAGCATTAATGCTCGTATGATAACTGTTGTTATACGAGAATTCTGCCAATGGTAAATATTTATCCCATCCATTTCCAAAATCGATCACACATACTCTAAGCATGTCTTCAAGAGTTTGAATGGTCCTTTCGCTTTGCCCATCAGTTTGAGGATGATATGCAGTGCTCATATCCAGACGACTTCCTAGAGCTTCATGTAGTGATTGCCAGAACCTTGATGTAATCCTACTGAAATGACCCGTCCATATTACTATAAACGTAGTACGTTATTCATTGGTCCCATAGCGAGGTAGACCTTTATATGATACGTTTTTAGAAAATATTGCATTCGTTTCATAAAAAAACACACCATTATTATACATAATGCATGTTTTAAACAAGTGGGTGATTATTTAAGGAATAATCCCCATATTACATCGGTTTACAAATACTACACACGTGCCATAACAGTCGAATATATTACATAACAAAGGTTTTATTGAATGCAATACTTCATTTAAACAAAAGCATGAGACTCCATGCACAGCTTGCTCAGATAATGCAACAGCGGAAGACTTTCTTAAGGACCTGAGAATAAACATGCTTAAACAGTCAACACAAAGGTTGGTGAGATATATAGGTTTAAAGCTAGCATCGATATAAATATAGACCACAAGATTTCATAGTTATAAACATTTCAATAAAGATATTCTATAAGTTGTTGAGCGCTTCGGTAACCATACTTAACCAATAATGTGGCATATTCCCTTTATTATTAAATCTCCCTACACTGTACCAAGTGTAGTAAAAACGAAGTACTATGCAACCGTTTACGATACTAGAGCGACTAGCCCGGTTGGGGTTGTCAAACCCGATAGATCTATCAATAGGATTAGCTCATACATGTTGTTACAACATGTAAATATTAGTTACCAAGCTATTAGGGAAGATATGCAAGGTGGTACAACTCAACATAGAATATATTTTAAGTACTTGTGTCCATAGCGTAAAACATAAAATACATGTATTCTCATCCCAAAATATTTTTAGAGTTTAAAAATGGGACTATATACTCACGGTAGTAAAAGTATATTAATAATAAGTTTTCAACTTATTAAAAATATGGCCGTCGTCCTTGGATTCACGAACCTATAACAATAATAATGATTCAGATAATAATACGACATATGAATAAAATAAAGCAAGTTCATAGAATACTTATATATTAATTTTTAACATTTTCATGTTAGTAATCCTTTGATAGTTTTCCTTTGTTAGTAGTCCTTTATTAGTAGTCCAAATATAGTCCAATATTCCAATAGTCCAATAGTCCAACAGTCCAACAGTCCAATAGTCCAACAGTCCAATAATCAGTATGTATATATAATCTTAGAATTACCCCACGGCGTATTGTATACGTATTGTTATAGACTCAATCATGACCCATGGTACACGTATTGTCTTAGAATTAACCCAGACATATTGTGTACATGGTGTCTTTCGATTTATCCGAACGTATTGTATACGTATTGTCATGGAATGTACCAAGATTATTATATATATACAATCTCGGAATTAACCAAGATTATAATATTTTGTTATACTAATGATAACATGTCCAAATATATATAGGATATAGGAAAAGTTAGCAAGGATATGGTTAATATAGTTTTTATAAGATAAATTTCGTCCATATAAAGTTAATTTTAGCAGATTTTGTTTTGCTCGCCAAATATTCATTACAACTCCGTTTAAAATGAATCAAATTGCTATGGATTCTTTAAGAATTTAATTTTTCAAAACCAATTCAAAAAGTTCATCCCAAGTAGTAATTTTTAGAGTTTTACCCTCTTTTTGTGCCGGTGGTCAGATTTGGAAGAATCCCGACATCCACCCGATATATGATTTTTGATAAAATACTTCCACTTTGTCTAAAATCATGAAAAAATTACTGGAAGTCTTAATTACATATATTAACATATTTCCAAAGTCTTAGTCTCGAATTCAAAGTCTAAGATAGGTTTTTAATTCCCAACCCAAAACAACCCGCTTTTTACCGAACAGAGATTAAACGATATATGTTAAGTTTCAAGGTGTTCTTCATATGTACAAGATATAAGTTCTTATATTAACTTAATATAACATCATAATACATGTAAATAAGTGTTATTAGAGTTAAGTTAGAAAGATTAGATTAGTTTTTCAAACAAGTTTAGAATCAACTAAACTATGTTCTAGTTTATAAACTCTTATATAGATAGCTATAAACATATGTATTGAACAAGAGTTGAAGTAGAATTTTTACCTCAAGTTTAGAATGTAAAGTTGCTAGAAAGAAGTAGTAGAACAAAACTTGAGAGAGTTCTTGCAAATGTGTGTGAAAATTGGAAGTAAAATTTGGAATATGAATGTGTAAAAATGAGTTAGAAATGGTGCTTATTTATAGGCTCATAAATTTGGTTTTTAGTGAAAAATATCTAAGATAAGTTAAAAATCATTAGGTCATGCATGACATAATACATCAATAATTGTAGATTACTATTCGTATATACCAATAGTAAATACTTCTAGAAGCTGCGTATAATACGCATATAAATACCGTATAAATACATAATTGTAGATTTCTATTGGTATATACCAATAGTAAACACTTCTAGAAGCTGCATATAATACGCGTATAAATACCGTATAAATACCGTATAAATACGAGTAGAATTCTTGAGAAAAATGAACGGAAATATGAATATAGCTATCCCTTATCTGTATTTGTATATTATTAAGTGTATTCAATACTTTTAAGGATGTATTTATACTCATAATACATTGTATGTAAATACATTTTAACATAAGTTAATTACGTCGTTTAAAAAGTAACATATATATTGTCCGAAAACTCTTTAAATTAATAGTATGAAAATGTATATATAATACCTTGTTAATATACTTAATGAGATATTTAATTATCATACTTTCAAGTTAAATATATATATATAATTAATACAAGTTATGACGTTCATGAATCGTAGGAATAAAAGGGTAGTCAAATGCTTATATAAAACTCTTTCCGGAGGTTCAAGACTTATTAATATTCATTGTTTATCATGTCGGAATTATTAAATCATGTAAATAGTATAATAAAATAGTCAGAAAAATCCGGGTCATCACACCTACTGTCGCGATCGGATATAATGGAGATAGGTATTCCATGTCTTGAAACGACTTCCTTCATGTATAATCGTACGAATTTCTCCATCTTATCTATGTCCTTCATAGGTAGGAAATGTGCAGATTTGGTGAGACCATCAACAATTACCCAGATAGTGTCATAACCCCATGTAGTCTTTAGTAGCTTCGTGATGAAATCCATGGTAATACATCCCCATTTCCATTCTGGGATTTCTGGTTGTTGAAGCAACCCTGATGGTTTCTGGTGTTCCACCTTAACTTTGGAGCAGGTTAAGCACTCCCCTATATATGTTGCAATATCTGCCTTTAAATTAGGCCACCAAAAATGTGCCTTAAGATCTTGATACATCTTTATAGCTCCGGGATGTATCGAGTATCTCGTCTTATGCGCCTCGTCCAAAACCAATTTTCTTAACCCTTTAAACCTTGGTACCCAAATGCGTCCATTAAAATACCAGGTTCTGTCTTCTCATATATCAAGTTGCTTGTCTAAACCCTTGAGCATCTCATTTCCAAAGTTTTCTTCAGTAAGAGCTCCTCGTTGAGCCTCCTTTATTTGTGAGGTGAGGTTCGTACGAATTTTCATATTCATTGCTCGTACTCGAATCGGTTCTCTTTCTTTCCTGCTTAAAGCGTCAGCTACTACATTTGCTTTCCCAGGATGATAACGAATTTCACAATCATAGTCGTTTATTAGATCAACCCACCGTCGTTGCCTCATATTCAATTGTTTTTGATCGAATATGTGTTGAATACTTTTGTGATCAGTGTACACTGTAAATTTGACCCCATATAAGTAGTGTCTCCACATTTTCAATGCAAAAATAACTGTTCCTAACTCCAAATCATGTGTTGTATAATTCTGTTCTTGAGTTTTCAACTATCGAGAGGCGTAAGCAATAACCTTTGTTCGTTGCATGAGTACACAACCAAAACCTTGTCACGACGCGTCACAATAAATCATGAAGTCATCGTTTCCTTCAGGTAATGATAAAATAGGCGCCGACGTTAGTTTCTTTTTCAATAGCTGGAATGCAGTTTCCTGCTCGGAGGTCCATTCATACTTCATCCCTTTGTGTGTTAACGCGGTTAATGGTTTGGCTATTTGGGAAAAATCTTGAATAAACCTTCTATAATAACCAGCTAAGCCCAAAAATTGGCGTATCTGTGTCGGAGTCTTTGGGGTTTCCCATTTTTCAATGGCTTCGACCTTCGCGGGATCAACCTGAATTCCTTGACTGCTAATGATGTGACCAAGGAATTGTACTTCCTTCAACCAAAATGCGCACTTAGAAAATTTGGCATATAACTGTTCTTTTCTTAACAGTTCCAGCACCAACCTTAAATGTTGCTCGTGTTCTTACTCATTCTTGGAGTAAATAAGGATGTCATCAATAAAGACGATAACAAATTTATCTAAATACGGACTACATACTCGTTTCATGAGGTCCATGAATACAGCGGGTGCGTTTGTCAACTCGAACGGCATGACCAGAAATTCGTAGTGACCGTAGCGTGTTCTAAATGTGGTCTTCGGAATATCTTCTTCTTTTACTCGCAACTGATGGTAACCCGATCTTAGGTCAATTTTGGAGTAAACACATTGTGAGGACCTCGACCTTATCCTCCCGGACGAAGTCTTCAACATTTGGTCCCATTGCGATGATCGACTCCAAATAGGGTCCTTAATATGAGCTATTGCACAGCGGAAGACTTATTTCGTACCTGAAAATAACATGCTTTAAAAGGTCAACATAAAGTTGGTGAGATATATAGGTTTGATGCTAGCAGCGTTATAACTATGTACCACAAGATTTCATATATAAAAATTTAATACACTCGCAAGTGTATAAAATCATTCTGCTTATGTTGAGGCCTCAGTAACCAACCTTAACAATAATATAATAAGTCATCTTCGCAAAGATGGATATGTACACTCGCAAGTGTATAAATAATCCTCGAAGTACTAAACATCCGCCCACTAGTTCTTATATCTAGTGCAGCCTACTGGATGGGGTTGTTAAGCCCGATAGATCTATCTTTAGGATTCGCGCTTACATGCTATCATAACATATAACTAAATTACCTAGCACATCAATCCGCAGAATATCATTTTAATCACTTGTGTCCATAACGTAAATCATTTATAAAAACAGCGCATGTATTCTCAGCCCAAAATATTTAAAGTTTAAAAGGGACTATATACTCACCATACTGTATTTTGTAGTAAAAATACATATAACATCATTAAACAAGTGTAGGGTTGGCCTCGGATTCACGAACCTATATCAAGTATATATATATATATTAACACACGTAATTGTAATCGAATAATTATATATATATTATTAGTCGTGGTATTTTTACATTACTAATTTAGCTACTCTATATATTCATTTTATATATAGAAATATTTATATAATTAAAACATAAGCATTAAATATGTTTTTATATAATTAATCTTTTATTTACAAAATACCAGTTATAATAATACTTAAATAAGTATAATGATAATAAAAATATCTATAATAGTACTAGTAAAAATAATAATAGTTTTAATAATAATAATGATATTCATAATGTTAATAATATTAGTAATTTTCGTAAAAAAAAAATAATAATAATACTTACATTAATAATAAAAACGTCGTTGCCCGGGTTCGAACCCAAGACCTCTCATCCCTCGAAAACACCTTCAAACCATTGAACCATTTGTGTTCTTCTTGTAACTACTAGATCGTTTAATTGTTTTATATATCCGACTGTTTATTATCATTACATTTTCTATCATCATCAACAAACATTATTGTCATCATCAAGTCATGATCGATCACCGAATCATCATTTTCATATGACCCGTTCATCACCATTGACTCATATCATCTTCAATCATACTCATTATCATTCATAACTAATGACCGTGAATTCATCATCATCGATATGAACTATCATCGTAATTTATCAGAAGAAGGAAACAGAAAACGTATTGCTTAACAACATAAAGTCGTTTGCAACAATAACAGGTGGGCTTTGATCCAAAACGGGAAACAAATGGGTTTTGCTACGGTTCAAAAGCAGCCCAACAGAAAATAACATTCAGGCCTAGCTTCGTTTTGGCCCAACCGAAAAACTAGTCACGGCCAAGCATTATATCAAGATCATGGGTTTGTAAGGAATTCGATAGTAATCTAATTACAGTCCACAGGTAGCACACTTCAGCTACAATTTAAAAATCGTAAAGGATAGCAAGTGGGTGTCGTTGTCTATCTTTTGTAATAGGAATATAATAAACCATTCACAGCCTTTTTCATCATCATTGCATTAATATATTCGACCACAGAACACATTAAACAGGTCCACATGAGTTGGTATTCAGTCTTTGTGGATTAAATCAAATGACAGAGAAACGTGGTGGGGTTACATGATTGATGATTTTCGTCCAAATAGAAAAAGAAAACGCAGCATTCCTTTAAAAGAGCTTATTATTTATAGACTGCAAGAATCAACTTTCATCGCGTCATTATTCATCGTTCTTTTTCCTTGCAAAGTTAGAATACAAGAATGGTATAGCAGGAGCTGTACGAAAGAAAAATATGATAGTTTGGGCCTTGTGTGTTGTGTGTTCGCAAAGGAGAAACGAGAAAAATAATAATCTTGATTTCGGTTTGGTGGTTGTCTGGAACGATCTAAGATTACAAGGTGGTGATTTAATGGTTCACTGGAATAGAATCCGGGATACAAAAGAAGATATTCGTATGGAAATAAAAGTGGTGCGGTCTTCTCGATCTATAAACACAACCGAGCTGCAGGTTATAGTAATAACCGTAATAATAAAAGTGGTGGCGGTTTAGAGAGGTGATGATGGAGGTCATGGTGGTGGTTTTACAGTTGTCGTGAGTGTTGGAGCCAACAGAAGTCGATCACCAGGAGGATGAAGATGATGTAGATGATGAGCCAAGGTGTTTGATGGTTCTTGGTTACAAAGTGGTTCACAAAGAGTGATGGTGACTGGAGGTGGCGTAGAGGTTATGAAGAAGAGGGAGGACATGGTGGTTCCCGGTGGTGTTTGGTGGTTGTCATAGTGTTCGTGAGAGTTATAGGGTGGCGGTGGTGATATATAAGAGAGAAAAGAGAGGTGATGGTTGATTCATCAAAGTAGAGACACGAATTACTCACGGGTTTTGTCTGGAATGGAAAAATTGGTGTCGGCAGGTATAAGAAGTCAAAAGAAAACGAACCAAGAAGAAAAAGGATAAAAATGATGAAGACTTTAAACAGATTCCATTCCTTTTTATCTGTTTTAATAATTTGATAGCACAGTTAATATATATAAATAAATTAGGTACATAATCAAATAAATGAAAATATACGTAAATATATCTGTTTCTATATCAGTCTTATTATTTGTATTTATTTGTTTTTAACTGCATTTGTATACATATGTATATCTAAAGTTATAATATCAATATATATTTGCATTTACATTTTTTTTAATCTTATTCCCTAAATAACAATAATACCCTTAACATATAAATAATAATAACAATAATATTTATTATTAAAGTTAATGGTAGTAATAACTATAAAATTTTTTGACAATAATATTAATATTAATAATAATACATTTAATAATAATGATAATAACAATAATTTTAATAATATTTGTACATGTATATGTAAGCACATTTATTAGCAAACAATTGTTCGTGAATCGTCGGGCTTGGTCAAAGGGTAACTAGTTATCTGAATATAGATTTCAAACTTTTCTAGACTCAATATTAGGGTTTTTTTTTCTTATCGTGTCGGAGACATATAGAAGATAAGGTTTAAATTTGGTCGGAAATTTCCGGGTCGTTACAGTACCCACCTGTTAAAGAAATTTCGTCCCCGAAATTTGGTAGAGGTTGTCATAAATACAATAGGAATGTTTTCATGACGAATATGAGGTAATAACAGAGTTTTATCATTATTGGGAGATATAGATAAAACATTTCGATCATGTGAAGCGTACGGGCGAAGCTATCACAAAAGAGAGTGAAATGAGTAATATGATATCGTTTTTAACTGATGACGTGGTTATGATTGATTTTCGGAATTTATGGGATTAAAAAAAATCTTATGTAATAAGATTTGGTTCTTCGGCAATCAAGATTTTCTTGATCTAATGCGGCAAATCTGTTTTGATTTCTTTGTCGAATATTTCACTATAAAACTACCCCCTTTGTTACCTTATTTCCATATCCCACATCTTCTACTCTTTTTACTTAATTCCTACTTTAAAACATTCGCTAATATGCTCCATCCTATTCTGATCCTTGATTTACTCTCAATTTTCACATCTGTCATCCTTCTCTTTCGTCTATCACCAGAAAAATCTATTTATTTCTACTATACTCTTGTGTTTACGATGTTTCTAGTTCTCCCGTGTCTCTATTATGCTATCTGCATTGATATACACTGTTTGAAATTTTGGGATTATTATTGAGCTTTACATTCTTCATTATTTTTCGGAGCTTCATGCTTTCGTTTTCTCCTCCCGACTTTGAGTCAAGCGAGTAATGGTCCGAAATTCATAGATATGAAATTCAGAATGAACATAGCTAATGCTCTTAGAAGGAAATGGTAATGACATGATTTTGATTTGTCAAATTACCAGAATATTCTGGAAGAGACCGAATCATCAAGAGAATATCTTCTTGATATGTTTAGAGATTGGATAGAATGTAAGAGCCGTGTAACATGGCATGTGATGACGGTACTGTGAATCATCACATTCCATTAGAAACTTAACATGACTTACTGTAATATAATGAAGTTGATCAAGTTTCATTATATTATACTAATTCATGCATCAGTTCCCAACACTGCTTCAGAACATTCCTATTTTAAACTCAAAGGTTTTAGAACTTAGAAACTAGCACAGATTCTTTTATATTGTAACGCAGATATTACGGAGGAATAAATGATTTCAAATAAGGATAGTTGTGAAAACATCTTCAGAAATATTGAGGATATTTATAATGAAAGATATGATAATATCTTGGAATTTCTAATGTCGAAGGATGATGATGAAGATTGACCCATAAGGGTTTAGATTCGGAAGCAAGATGTTCATTAAAGATTTCATTAGAAACAGAATCATCTGGATTCTTTAAATACAGAGTTTGGTCCTTGCATTTGTCCTTGGTCTCTTTCATGGTTAGCTCAATCCGATTTTCAATACCAAATTTTCTATCGGGTGTTTCCAATACTTTTTTTTTTTTTTTTTTTTTATCATCAACTTTTGGTCATTAAGACCATGCTGCTTCGTCAGCATTTTCAAAGTTAACGAATTTAGATCATTGGTTTTCAAACCGAGGTGATTTTAAGAGATTTGTGTTTTTAGATGATTAAACGCTGATGGTAGTACGGTGGAATATAAAAGGTTCTCCAGTAACGACGGTGAAAGAATACGTATATATTGAGATTATAATTAGAGTAGTCTTACTGAGAAGTCAAAGTGGAGCTGTGACAAAATCAGCTTCTTGAAAAGGAATTGTGAGGTTGTTTTTGCTAATAAATGATAGGAAATTCGACGCGGATACGTTTTGACAAAAATTTTGGTTTCGAAAGTTTTTCAGGTGCATAATGTATGCATAAATCCTTCTTCCGTAGACGAGGTGCGGCTGGTTCAACTTCTCGATCGAGGTGTTTTCAAGAATCATGAAAGATTTGAACGCGAATTGTAATTGTCGAGGTACAAATGAGGTTTAGGATAAAATCTAGTGGCAAACTTGAAGATTAGTTTAGTTTCATATGTTATAATCAATATTTTAATTCATTTTAATTGTCCAAAGTTAGCAGTCCAATAGTCCGATGGTTCAATGATTCATATATAATTTAATATATAATATTCGAATTAAATAATACGTATCGTGACCCGTGTACCGGTCTCGGTGTCGATCACAACTCAAAGTATATACATATTTTGGAATCAACCCCGACCCTGTATAGCCAACTCCCACCTTCACATATAGAGTGTCTACGGTTGTTCCGAAATATATATATAGATGGGTCGATATGATAAGTCGAAACCTTGCATACGTGTCCCGTTTTTTGAAGTGCGTAAAAGTAAATAACAGAAATTAAATGACGATAAATAAAATTGCGAGAATGTAAATTGCGATAAATTAAATGTTAATCAGTTAGCTGGGAACAGTTAGCCGGAACAGTTAGCGTGAAATCCTATCACAATTCCAATTAATTAATTCGTTTGTTTCTAACACTTTTTATTTTTGTCCAATGTTTTCTTCGTTATGCCACTTGTTGGATTCTGATAGGTCAAAATCCAAATATGAAATTTGAATAGAAATGGTTATTCTGTGGTGAACGGATACGTATATCGGTAGTTGTAAGTAGGATAGTAAATGATCGTTGAATCAGATTCGAAGAATGTACAGTGTAACTTATTAATGTGAGTTCTAAATATTCCTCGGGTACCACCCACCCGTTAAAATATTTTTATCATTAACAGTTTGTACAAAAGAATTTTTAATTACAATCTTTATGAAAATATACTTGCATATATATTTTCATCGGATGTAATCATGGATTTAATGAGTCAAAAACTCATCTGATTTACCGTTAATACTAGATTACATAATCTCTAAAACTTTAGAAATTACATATTCACCATGTCGAACGAGAAAAAAAAAAAATGAGGTAGAATGATACGTAAAGCGAAGATAGTCGATGTAGATCGATGTGTAGAACGAAGTTCATACTCGAAGTACAGATGGTGATATTGAGGCATATGATGTTGATATCCGAGGTACAGATCGTGACGTTAAGATTTATGACGTGATTGTGGTTGGTGTGATAAGAGTATTGTCGGCGTTGATGATGGTGGTACGGTTTATGCTGCTGGTGCTGCTGCTGGTGTTTGTAATCTCCGCACCAGATTTTTCCAAAGCCATTACTCGAGCACGTAGTTCGTTAACTTCTTATATTATGTCGAGATAGTTGACGATTGAAACGAACGGGTGAGTAAGATTCAAATATAGGATAATATATAATCGTGACGAGATACCCTAGAAATGAGAGGGTAAATGGTTTCTCGAACAGGTTCGCCGGTAAGTGCTTTCAGGTTCATCGCCAAGAGGGCAATTTGAGAAGGATCTTCGACGTGAAATGATTTTCGAATATCGGATGATATTATAACTATATAGAATATCTATATGTATTTCGTAGACTACAGAGGAATTTACGGCATATATCAGGCAAGTCTACAGATATGCTAAGATATGAATCTTGTCTATACACTATCGATGCACTAAATGCAGTAAGACGTGTCTAGACTTATGAATGATAAGCAGGAAATTCCCTAGGGATGATAAGTAGATGATTTCCGACTAGAATGATAAGCAAAACTTTTTGAAAGGCAGACACGGTCGAAGTCCAGACTCATTACTGTATCCTAACAACTACTAGTCAGACACACTAATGGGAGACCTGGTTCTCTAAGACCAACGCTCTGATACCACCTGTGAGGACCTCGACCTTATCCTCCCGGACGAAGTCTTCAACATTTGGTCCCATTGCGATGATCGACTCCAAATAGGGTCCTTAATATGAGCTATTGCACAGCGGAAGACTTATTTCGTACCTGAAAATAACATGCTTTAAAAGGTCAACATAAAGTTGGTGAGATATATAGGTTTGATGCTAGCAGCGTTATAACTATGTACCACAAGATTTCATATATAAAAATTTAATACACTCGCAAGTGTATAAAATCATTCTGCTTATGTTGAGGCCTCAGTAACCAACCTTAACAATAATATAATAAGTCATCTTCGCAAAGATGGATATGTACACTCGCAAGTGTATAAATAATCCTCGAAGTACTAAACATCCGCCCACTAGTTCTTATATCTAGTGCAGCCTACTGGATGGGGTTGTTAAGCCCGATAGATCTATCTTTAGGATTCGCGCTTACATGCTATCATAACATATAACTAAATTACCTAGCACATCAATCCGCAGAATATCATTTTAATCACTTGTGTCCATAACGTAAATCATTTATAAAAACAGCGCATGTATTCTCAGCCCAAAATATTTAAAGTTTAAAAGGGACTATATACTCACCATACTGTATTTTGTAGTAAAAATACATATAACATCATTAAACAAGTGTAGGGTTGGCCTCGGATTCACGAACCTATATCAAGTATATATATATATTAACACACGTAATTGTAATCGAATAATTATATATATATATTATTAGTCGTGGTATTTTTACATTACTAATTTAGCTACTCTATATATTCATTTTTTATATAGAAATATTTATATAATTAAAACATAAGCATTAAATATGTTTTTATATAATTAATCTTTTATTTACAAAATACCAGTTATAATAATACTTAAATAAGTATAATGATAATAAAAATATCTATAATAGTACTAGTAAAAATAATAATAGTTTTAATAATAATAATGATATTCATAATGTTAATAATATTAGTAATTTTCGTAAAAAATAATAATAATAATAATACTTACATTCATAATAAAAACGTCGTTGCCCGGGTTCGAACCCAAGACCTCTCATCCCTCGAAAACACCTTCAAACCATTGAACCATTTGTGTTCTTCTTGTAACTACTAGATCGTTTAATTGTTTTATATATCCGACTGTTTATTATCATTACATTTTCTATCATCATCAACAAACATTATTGTCATCATCAGGTCATGATCGATCACCGAATCATCATTTTCATATGACCCGTTCATCACCATTGACTCATATCATCTTCAATCATACTCATTATCATTCATAACTAATGACCGTGAATTCATCATCATCGATATGAACTATCATCGTAATTTATCAGAAGAAGGAAACAGAAAACGTATTGCTTAACAACATAAAGTCGTTTGCAACAATAACAGGTGGGCTTTGATCCAAAACGGGAAACAAATGGGTTTTGCTACGGTTCAAAAGCAGCCCAACAGAAAATAACATTCAGGCCTAGCTTCGTTTTGGCCCAACCGAAAAACTAGTCACGGCCAAGCATTATATCAAGATCATGGGTTTGTAAGGAATTCGATAGTAATCTAATTACAGTCCACAGGTAGCACACTTCAGCTACAATTTAAAAATCGTAAAGGATAGCAAGTGGGTGTCGTTGTCTATCTTTTGTAATAGGAATATAATAAACCATTCACAGCCTTTTTCATCATCATTGCATTAATATATTCGACCACAGAACACATTAAACAGGTCCACATGAGTTGGTATTCAGTCTTTGTGGATTAAATCAAATGACAGAGAAACGTGGTGGGGTTACATGATTGATGATTTTCGTCCAAATAGAAAAAGAAAACGCAGCATTCCTTTAAAAGAGCTTATTATTTATAGACTGCAAGAATCAACTTTCATCGCGTCATTATTCATCGTTCTTTTTCCTTGCAAAGTTAGAATACAAGAATGGTATAGCAGGAGCTGTACGAAAGAAAAATATGATAGTTTGGGCCTTGTGTGTTGTGTGTTCGCAAAGGAGAAACGAGAAAAATAATAATCTTGATTTCGGTTTGGTGGTTGTCTGGAACGATCTAAGATTACAAGGTGGTGATTTAATGGTTCACTGGAATAGAATCCGGGATACAAAAGAAGATATTCGTATGGAAATAAAAGTGGTGCGGTCTTCTCGATCTATAAACACAACCGAGCTGCAGGTTATAGTAATAACCGTAATAATAAAAGTGGTGGCGGTTTAGAGAGGTGATGATGGAGGTCATGGTGGTGGTTTTACAGTTGTCGTGAGTGTTGGAGCCAACAGAAGTCGATCACCAGGAGGATGAAGATGATGTAGATGATGAGCCAAGGTGTTTGATGGTTCTTGGTTACAAAGTGGTTCACAAAGAGTGATGGTGACTGGAGGTGGCGTAGAGGTTATGAAGAAGAGGGAGGACATGGTGGTTCCCGGTGGTGTTTGGTGGTTGTCATAGTGTTCGTGAGAGTTATAGGGTGGCGGTGGTGATATATAAGAGAGAAAAGAGAGGTGATGGTTGATTCATCAAAGTAGAGACACGAATTACTCACGGGTTTTGTCTGGAATGGAAAAATTGGTGTCGGCAGGTATAAGAAGTCAAAAGAAAACGAACCAAGAAGAAAAAGGATAAAAATGATGAAGACTTTAAACAGATTCCATTCCTTTTTATCTGTTTTAATAATTTGATAGCACAGTTAATATATATAAATAAATTAGGTACATAATCAAATAAATGAAAATATACGTAAATATATCTGTTTCTATATCAGTCTTATTATTTGTATTTATTTGTTTTTAACTGCATTTGTATACATATGTATATCTAAAGTTATAATATCAATATATATTTGCATTTACATTTTTTTTAATCTTATTCCCTAAATAACAATAATACCCTTAACATATAAATAATAATAACAATAATATTTATTATTAAAGTTAATGGTAGTAATAACTATAAAAATTTTTGACAATAATATTAATATTAATAATAATACATTTAATAATAATGATAATAACAATAATTTTAATAATATTTGTACATGTATATGTAAGCACATTTATTAGCAAACAATTGTTCGTGAATCGTCGGGCTTGGTCAAAGGGTAACTAGTTATCCGAATATAGATTTCAAACTTTTCTAGACTCAATATTAGGGTTTTTTTTTCTTATCGTGTCGGAGACATATAGAAGATAAGGTTTAAATTTGGTCGGAAATTTCCGGGTCGTTACACACATGATCCTTGCAGCTGATCAAACAAGTCATCAATTCTCAGTAATGGGTACCGATTCTTGATAGTTAGCTTGTTCAACTCGCGATAGTCTATATGTTCAACTCGCGATAGTCTATACACATTCGGAAGGATCCATCTTTCTTCTTAACGAACAGGATCGGAGCTCCCCATGGTGAAGTACTCGGTAGAATAAATCCACGATCTAGCAATTCCTGCAACTGACTTTGTAGTTCTTTCATTTCAGACGGTGTGAGTCTATACGGAGCACGAGCCACCGGTGCAGCTCTCGATACTAGGTCTATTCGAAATTCTACAGATCTATGCGGAGGTAATCCCGGTAATTCTTCCGGAAATACTTCGGGAAATTCTCTTACCACAAGCATGTCACTAATGATATTCTCCTTTGTGTCGATCTTCTTCACATGTGCTAAGATAGCATAGCATCCCTTCTTTATGCACTTTTGGGCCTTCAAACAGCTAATAAAGTTTAGCTTATGATTACCCTTTTCTCCGAACACCATCAATGGTTTCCCATTCACGCAGGGAAAACGAATCGCCTTTTTATAACAAACAACTTCCGCTCTCATCTTAAACATCCAATCCATACCAATAATTACATCAAAACTCCCCAACTCAACAGGTATCAAATCAATTACAAATGTCTCACTAGTTAATTTAAGCTTACGTTTACGACAGATTTTATTAGCTTTAACTTGTTTACCATTTGCTAATTCTACAATACATTTATCCTCTAGGGGCACTAAGGGGCAATTTAGTTTAGAGCAACATTCTTTACTTACGTAACTTCTATCGGTACCAGTATCAAATAAAATATAGGCAGGTAATTCATCGATAGTAAACGTACCCGTAACAAGCTCCGAGTCTTCTCGTGCATCGTTAGCATTTATATTAAATGCTCTTCCACGGACTGTACCATATTCACTCTTTTGGTTCGGGCACTTGTTCTTGTAATGGCCCTTTTTTCCGCACCCATAACAAACAACAGCTTCAAGAGCGGCTTTATTACCATCTGTGAGAGGAAACCTACAATTTTGAAAATGATGCCCTACTTTGTTGCAATTTTTACACACCGCCGTGCAATTCCCAAAGTGGTGTCTCTTGCATTTCTGGCATTGTGGTTATTTCCCCCGGTAGGTATTCTGGTTCCTCTCGTTACTCACACCCTGCGAGACTTCCTGCTTCATGTTGTGGTATTGATAGTTGTGATTCCTATCACAATTTTCGTTCTTCCTCTTGTGGTCATTTGTTTTGGCCTCAACAGCCGCCTTTTCCTTGTTTCTTTCTTTGATTTAGTCCATTAACTTATGGGCCATCTTGCTTGCTTCGTACATTGTTGTTGGATTAGATGCACTTACATTTTCTTGGATTATCTCAGGTAATCCTTTCACAAACTGTTCAACTTTTGCTTCTTCATCTTCAAATACTCCAGGACACATTAACGCTAGCTCTGTGAACCGTTGCTCATAGGCAGTGATGTTATCACCCTTGGTGCGCAATTCCCTCAACTCTATTTTTAATTTATTCATCTAGTTCCTGGGTCAATAATGCTCACACAGCAAGTTTTTAAATGCTGCCCAAGGTAGGGCATAAGCAGTATTCTCCCCCACATTTGCTAGGTAGGTATTCCACCATGTTAAAGCGTTATTTTTGAAAGTATGAGAAGCGTATTTTATGCGGTATTCTTCTCACAATTACTTATACCAAAAACAATTTCTACTTTTTCAATCCAACGCTTTAGTCCAACTGGACCTTCCGTTCCTTCAAATTCATGGGGTTTAAACCTATGAAAGTTTTGTAGGAACATCTTACACAGTTTTCTGTTGTACCATGATGAGTTCCACTGCTAGACCATGAATGGTTGTTTTTGTTAATTGCAGCAATACTGCGGTTACATTTGTAGTAAGAAAACTACGGAAATCTTCCTCGCTCATGTTCATGTGCTGTTTGGTAACTGGAGCCATTTCCTTCAAAAATAGCCAAATGATATAAATTAATCATATATAGAATATTATAAGTAGTTAATAGTACTTTGTAGCATACTAATAATATGAACAAATTTTTATAAAAGCCTCATTTTGTGATAACCCGGAAATTTCCAACCAAATTTAAACTTTAATCTTTATATGATTCCGACACGATAAGCAATATTTGTTAAGTTAAATTTCAAGAATTTTAAACTATGTTCATACATTCATTCAACCTCGACCAAGTTCCAACGATTCACGAACCATTAAACGAATATGATTATATATGTATATGTGTATATATATTATAACTTGAAACGTAAACAAAATATTAGATTAAATACTTTATATGATTGTATCTGTTTCAAAATATTTATCAATGGAATTAGAAGATAAGATCAAATGATTGAATTATCAGATATATTAAATTATGATTACAAGTCTCTGTTGAAAGGCCCACGTTGATTTGAGAAATCTTTTCATTTTAACAATATTCGGAAAATGGTAAAGTGATTTATAAATATGAACAAATTGTCAATCATTGAGAACTAGACAAAGGATAGTGGAAGATTGAATCTCATAAAGACTCGATTGATCTATTTAGTTTCAAACGTACAAAAACGTTTTCAGTTTAAAAAGAACTTTATTATTAAAACGTATATAACTTTTATAAATATCTAGAACCACTTTTGACAACTCATTACTTAACTAGTATGATAAAGATAACGATATTTATATTTTATTTTATTAAATATATATAACGATTTAAATTAATATTATATATATTTATACGCGTATTATACGTACATAGTTTTATACTTTTACTGTACTTAAACTTTACCTTTACTTTATTTTTACTTTACTTTAACTTTAATAATTCATACTTTAATAATTCACTTTAATAATTCATACTTTAATAATTCACTTTAATAATTCATACTTTAATAATTCACTTTAATAATTCATACTTTAATAATTCACTTTAATAATTCAAAAATCTATTATAAATAGAATTCAATAGGTTTTATTATTTCATAGAAACTTGAAAATAGTTTTCTCTAAACTCTCTCAATCGATTTATATATATATATTTACTCCGTATTATCTCAAGATATTATTAGTATACATAAAATATTACGACGGAGTGCTGTCCGAGTGATTTCGAAGTTGTTTTTTCGAGTGGGATAGGATTAAGGAAATGATGGGTTATAGCTATGGAGGTGATTGAGTATGGTTCATGGGTATGCTCGTGAGGTCAATATAGTGTTTATCATCTCCGTTGCGTTTACGTACCTTTTCTGCAATATTGAATCTCAATATTGATATGTGAGTACTCATAATTTAATTTTTACATACTAATAGTGTATCCCTGACTAGTGCTCGAGTATATAGGATTATGCATGCTTGTACTTTTGATATTGCCATTAGATAGGTTATGTTGATTCCCGAATTAGTTACATATACGATTGAGATAAGGTATAAGATATGGATGTCGTTGGAAAGCTAGCGAAAAATAGTTGAATTTTGGTTTAAGAATCACTTGAATCCAAGTAACGGTTAGAAAGTTATGAAATAAACAAATTGCATAATTAATTTCGTAATTAAAATTGCTGATGATAATTAGTGAACTAATTTTCTGGGTTATAAAAAGTGGTTATTTGGATTCTACTCGTCGAGTAGATGAATTTTCATATAAAGCACGTCTCGTTTCGTTGAACGGTTGTCAAGTTATGGACAAAAGAAGTTTTGCAAATTTTGATGAAATGTCGAAATGGGAACTAAAATTCTCGCTGATCTGCGTTGTTTCATATATAAAAAAAATACCACTGAATTCTTTGCTGTAAGGTCTAACAAACGACTCTGGCCGTTTGTCAATTCGAGTCTCGACGATTTTTCTAAAAATCATCAAAGTTGACGGTTTGGTCACATTTTAAAATTCTAAAAAGAGCTGAAATTTTTTTATTTAAAAATGTCAGTTTTGTATCAGTTGTCATGGTCGTCCTGATATGTGTTTACTCTTGCCAAAAATCATGTTATATCTTTGTGGTAACGAGAATTTGCAGGCTTTGACCGTTTGTCAATACGAGTTTTGAGGAATTTTCTAAAAATCTCCAAAGTAGGCTACTCGGTCACTTTTGTAAATTTATTAAAGCTGAAAAATTAACTTTGAAACGCCGAAAACGCGTTGGCAACTACGAGTTGTCTAGGTTTAGTTTACTTCTGTAATATTTATGCTTAATCTTTTTGGTAATGTGTAACTTTTATCTTTGGCCGTTTATCAATCGGAGTTCCGATAATTTTTCTAAAAATAGCTGAAGTGGCCCGTTTAGTCATGTTTGACCGAAAATCATTTTTGTATAAGTTATTATATATTTTCATGCGACCTCATTTTTACTTTGACCTTTGACTTTTGACTTTAACCTTTGACTTTTGACTTTGAACTTTGACTTTTCCTGTTAACTTTTCAGTTAACTTTTTGTGTTGATTTTCTCTATAAAAAAAAAACCTAAAATACTATTTTATGATTATGAAACCATTTGTGTTACGTTGTTTCACACGTCACCTTTTACTAGAATCTTAATTGAGCATGAGTAATATAACATGTTACTATACTGTAGAGTCAGACTCGAGCTATAGGATAGGATTACACTATGACCTGACCTAAATTGCTATACAAATATTGACCAACATATAAATATATATAATTAATATAGGTTCGTGAATCCGAGGCCAACCTTGAACTTGTTCAATGACGTTATATGTATTTTTATTACAAAATACAGTATGGTGAGTTTCATTTGCCTTTTTACCCTTTATATTTTTGGGACTGAGAATACATGCGCTTTTATAAATGTTTGACGAAATAGACACAAGTAATTGAAACTACATTCTATGGTTGAATTATCGAAATCGAATATGCCCCTTTTTATTAAAGTCTGGTAATCTAAGAATTAGGAAACAGACACCCTAATTGACGCGAATCCTAAAGATAGATCTATTGGGCCTAACAAACCCCATCCAAAGTACCGGATGCTTTAGTACTTCGAAATTTATATCATGTCCGAAGGAGGATCCCGGAATGATAGGGGATATTCTTATATGCATATTGTTAATGTCGGTTACCAGGTGTTCACCATATGAATGATTATTTTTGTCTCTATGCATGGGACGTATATTTATGAGAACTGGAAATGAAATTCTTGTGGTCTATTAAAATGATGGAAATAAATGATTATGATAAACTAATGAACTCACCAACCTTTTGGTTGACACTTTAAAGCATGTTTATTCTCAGGTGTTAAAGAAATCTTCCGCTGTGCATTTGCTTATTTTAAAGATATTACTTGGAGTCTTTCATAGCATATTTCGAAGAACGTTGCATTCGAGTCATTGAGTTCATCAAAGATTATTATTAAATCAATTTATAGTTGGATAGTGGATATTATGAAATGGTATGCATGCCTGTCAATTTTCGATGTAAAGAAAGATTGTCTTTTAAAAACGAATGCAATGTTTGTAAAATGTATCATATAGAGGTCAAATACCTCGCAATGTAATCAACTATTGTGAATCGTTTATAATGTATATGAACGGGTCCTTTCAGTTGGTATCAGAGCGGTGGTCTTAGCGAACCAGGTCTGCATTAGTGTATCTAACAGATAAGTCGATAGGATGCATTAGTGAGTCTGGACTTCGACCGTGTCTGCACGTCAATAGTTTTGCTTATCATTTTGTGTCAAAAATTAACTACTTATCATCCTCAGGAAATTACCTGCTTATCATTTTTAGTCTAAGACACGTCTTGCTGCATTGATTGAATGAATAGTGTATAGACAAAAATTCATATCTTAGCGTATCTGCTAAATCATATCTTATCGTATCTATTACTGTAAACGTTGCCTGATATATCCCGTAAATTCCTCCGTGATTTACGAAATCTTTTGTTCTATATATATGGATATTCTATGTAATTAGAATACCATCCGGTAACCGAAAATCATTTCATATCGAAAAAAATAATAAAAATCCTTATTCAATCGTACGAAATGGAATTCATCATTAATTCAAGTTCCTCGGATTTTGAAATGGAATCCCACTCCAGCTCCGAAAGCAGTGTGACCGGAATAGATCAACCAATCAGTCATCACCTATTCTGGATGAATTGGGGATGGGTTCATAGCCTCCTCAATTATTGGAGACAAGAAGAAGGTGATCCCTTCCATCCACCACATTGCCCTCTTGATGAAGAACCTGAAGCACTTACCGGCGAACCTGTTCGAAACACCATTTTTTCACTCATTTCCAGAGTATCTCATTATGATTATATATTACATCAAATTTTAGATTTTATTTATCCGCTCGTTCGAACCGACAATCACTCCGGTGTAATAGAAGAAGTCAACGAGCTTCGCGCTCGGGTAGTGGCTTTGGAGAATATGGTGCAGAGATTACAAACACCAGCAGCAGCATCAGCAGCATAACCAGTAACACCATCATCAACGCCAATAGTACCATTACCACCCCAACCACAACCACGTCGTAAACCTCAACTTTACACTCTGTCCCACGAGCACCAATGTCATACGCCCTGTAGATACCAAGGAATACCAACAACAATAACCGACGAAGTATTAATTCATAACTTCATTGGAGAAACATTCCGCGCAGATTATGTAATCTCTAAAGTGTTAGAGATTATCTAATCTAGCCCTAACCATAAATCAGTTAAGCGAACCAAAATGATAGAAGGAAGAGTAGAAACCCTGAAAAAAATGGTGCGTGATTAACAAGCTAAACTTGTTTTACCAACAGCATCAACAGTACCGTCAGTGTCACCAGCATCATCAGTACAGTCAATATCAGAATCAACAACACCTATAACATCACAAACTCCGTCAGCACAAGAATCACTATGGACATCATTACGAATCAATAACCCGTATATTGTATCAACGAGTTATGAAGAATTAACTCATTCCCTTTGAAGAAATTATATGTATATTTTATATATTTTGAAATAAAAATAAATCTTTCCGTGCTAAGCTATTGTGTGTGAATCTTAACTACTCGGTTAATTCATATTACAAATATGCAATAATGTACGTCCTTCGGCCGCAACTTAACCAGCGTTAACTACAATCTCTGTCGCAATTCAACAAATTCCAATTCATAATAAATCAAGTATATATTTGATTTTACACTTTCATCATCGATGTACCCGAAACTTTTCAGATAACATCATTCGTACTTTGCGAAATTCACAAGAATTCCATGAACCGAACATCATACATCAACAAATAACGAAGTATTGATTCATAATTTCAATGTCATTAAAGAAATACTGCGTAAAAGTTATGTACTTTTTAAAGCCTTTAGGGATTATTCAATTCTAGTTTCAACCGTAAATCAAATGAATTTAATTTAACATTAACTCATTAAATCTATGTTACATCTGAAGAAAATATACATATATATATTTTCATAAAGACTGTAATAAAATTCTTTTGTACAAAATATTAATTGTGAAATTTTTTTTAACGGGTAGGTAATACCCGAGAGATATATAAATTCACAATTAATATATTACATTCTTCGAATCTGATTCAGCAAATCATCCATTATACTCCCTACTTTCACAACAATATACATTCTTTTATAGAAATCAAAACAACCATACTCATTCAAAATTTAATTACATATTCTGATTTTGAAATCTCAAAATTCAACTTGAGATATGACCAAAATCATCACTCTTAGATCCTTACATCTTTCACAAGCTATATTTTGACTTCAAAACTGTGTTAGAACATCAAATGTATGTTAACGATTACAATCTGTGTTCAAACCCTTCGAAAATTTCTGAAGACACTTCGAATGATGAGCAATCGAGATGATGATCCAACCACATGTTACCCACAGTTATGTACCCGAAAAACTCTTGAAACCAAAGTAAAAGTTTAAACAACGTATCCGCGTCAGATTCTTTAGCATTTATTAGCAAAAATAACTTTACGACTCCTATTCAAAGTAGCCAGTTTTGTCACAGCTCCATCAAGTCAACTTCGACTTTTCAGTCAGACTAACCTTATTATAACCTTGAGATATACACCGTCGTTATCAGGGAACCTTTTACATTCCACCACATTATTAACAGATGTATCAACAACTTCATTACCCTTTGACTTTAGCCTCTCCAAAAAGTCATTATAATTATTCATTGAAACCCCATCATTTACTACTTCGCATCTTGTAATGAGAATTTCCATACGAATCATTGGGAATTAGCAATCAGTATTTTGAAATCTCGCAGCATGTCTACGCCAACAGTTATATGTGTATATATAACGTATATCTTCTGGACTTAATTTGAATGTGAAGATTCTGAAAAACACTTCGAACTACGAATTGGTTCTCCGAAAATGGAAAAATACTGATGAAGCAGCAAAAAAAAACTATAAATGACCTTAACAGTAAAAGTTTGATGATAATGAATAGGTGTGTTGGCAAAGCGCAGAAAAAGAGAAGTCTTGGAACTGGAAAACGGATTGAGCAAAGTAGGAAGGAGGCTGTGAAAAAATTACAAAGACTGAACCTGACTTCAAAGGATCCAAATAATTCAGTATCTGCTGAAGTCATTAACGAATACCTTGCTCCTGACTCTAAACCCCTGCGGACAATATTCTTCATCATCCTCTGATATTAGAAATTCTAAAATATCATCATATCTTTCATTATAAATATCCTCCATATTTCTGAAGATATTTTCTTAATTTTTCTTATTTGAAATCATTTACCTCTTCGCGCTATTTGTATTACATCATAAAAGAAACTATTTTAGTTTCTAAATTCTAAAACATTCTAGTTTAAAATAGGAATATTTTTAAGTAGTGTTGGGAACTGAAGCATGAATTAGTATAATATAATGACACTTGATCAATGTGATTATATTACCGTAAGTCATGCTGAGTTTCTAAATGGAACGTGATGATTCACAGATCATAACATCATCATGTGCCATGTTATACGACTCTTGTATTCTATTTAACCTCTAAAATATCAAGAAAATATTTCTTGATGATTTGGCCTTTTCCAAGGTATTTTAGTAATTTGACAAGTCAAGATCGTGCTATCACAATTTCCTTCCTAGAACATTAACAATGTTCATTTCGAAATTCATATCTGTGAATTCTGGACCATTACAAGCGGTGCTTAATCGCAAGAAGAAGAAACGAAAGGACAAAACTCTGAAATAGAAATTGGGGTATAAATTGCAGCAAATAAAAGAGAGCATTAACTGTGAATGATAATGATTATAGAAGACAGAAGCAGAGACTTTGAAATATAAGGGAACATATAAAGCCCAACGACAAACCAGAAATTATAAACCATATATATCGATGCATATAGCAATATAAAGACACGGGAGAACTAGGAACACTATAAATCCAAGAGTATAGTAGAAGTAAATAGATTCTTCCGGCGGTAGATGAAAAAAAGAAGAATGACCGATATGAAAGTTAGAAGTATATCGAGAATCAGAACTGGATGGAGCATATTGATGAATACTTTAAAATATGAGTTGAGGGGGAAAGAATAGAAGGTGATGAAACATGACTAGGAACTTAGAAATCAACATATTTAACTCACACAATGGCAGAATAAGTGAATCAAACCCTCTAGTGAATAGGTTAAGTTTTTTTTTGATTAATTTAGTCAAACCACAACTAAATCAAGTGTGATTAGATCAACACCTAGAGCTATTATTCACCACCTAGGTGATTTGGACTGAGAGAGAATCGAAGGAGCTCACTAGATCTAAGTGTGTGTAACAAATGAGAGGCTTAACCTAAAATGAAGAACATAAGACTTTATATACCCCTGCTGTTGACACACCCATACGATTCATTCATCACACGTACGAGTTGGCTTCATCAACCGTACGGGTGATCACTCACTCGTGTCTTATCATTTAGGTTGTAATTGTGACTTAGCTCAGCATCAACCATGCGTATGAGCCTGTCAGCCGTACTAGTGAGGCTTCACTCGTACGTCTGACTAAGTCTAACATAGTCAAACATCTAAATCTCGTTCCTGTAACCACATACAAACACAGATAGGATAATAACGAGCAATCATGGTGGCCTGTAAGCTGTTGTACCTGCAATGGACGTGGGTAGATGTCTAGGGACTTGCATAAAATGCATCAACAGATGGTGTGAGTTGTAAGGAAACGAAGGAGGTGAATTTATAAGAAAATCTCCGACAGAACAATTAAAATGGATGATCGCATTTAAAGCGGATCCTAATTCCCTTTATTACCGGAGAGTCAAATCTTATTAAGAAGATTTTCTTCAAATCTCTTAAAATCTGGGAATCAATCATATCTACGTCAAATGATAAGATGAATCTACACTTACTCATTTCACTCTTCTATGTTAGCTTCATTCGTACTCTTCATATAAATGGATTGTTTATCCAAATTATTCGCTGATGATAAAACTCTAATTTTCAGCCCGTATGCATCATGAAAACATACTTATTATCATTCATGACCTTTCCACTCAAATTTCGGGACGAAATTTCTTTAATGAATAGGTACTGTGACAACCCGGAAATTTCCAACCAAATTTAAACTTTAATCTTTATATGATTCCGACACGATAAGCAATATTTGTTAAGTTAAATTTCAAGAATTTTAAACTATGTTCATACATTCATTCAACCTCGACCAAGTTCCAACGATTCACGAACCATTAAACGAATATGATTATATATGTATATGTGTATATATATTATAACTTGAAACGTAAACAAAATATTAGATTAAATACTTTATATGATTGTATCTGTTTCAAAATATTTATCAATGGAATTAGAAGATAAGATCAAATGATTGAATTATCAGATATATTAAATTATGATTACAAGTCTCTGTTGAAAGGCCCACGTTGATTTGAGAAATCTTTTCATTTTAACAATATTCGGAAAATGGTAAAGTGATTTATAAATATGAACAAATTGTCAATCATTGAGAACTAGACAAAGGATAGTGGAAGATTGAATCTCATAAAGACTCGATTGATCTATTTAGTTTCAAACGTACAAAAACGTTTTCAGTTTAAAAATAACTTTATTATTAAAACGTATATAACTTTTATAAATATCTAGAACCACTTTTGACAAATCATTACTTAACTAGTATGATAAAGATAACGATATTTATATTTTATTTTATTAAATATATATAACGATTTAAATTAATATTATATATATTTATACGCGTATTATACGTACATAGTTTTATACTTTTACTGTACTTAAACTTTACCTTTACTTTATTTTTACTTTACTTTAACTTTAATAATTCATACTTTAATAATTCACTTTAATAATTCATACTTTAATAATTCACTTTAATAATTCATACTTTAATAATTCACTTTAATAATTCATACTTTAATAATTCACTTTAATAATTCAAAAATCTATTATAAATAGAATTCAATAGGTTTCATTATTTCATAAAAACTTGAAAATAGTTTTCTCTAAACTCTCTCAATCGATTTACATATATATATTTACTCCGTATTATCTCAAGATATTATTAGTATACATAAAATATTACGACGGAGTGCTGTCCGAGTGATTTCGAAGTTGTTTTTTCGAGTGGGATAGGATTAAGGAAATGATGGGTTATAGCTATGGAGGTGATTGAGTATGGTTCATGGGTATGCTCGTGAGGTCAATATAGTGTTTATCATCTCCGTTGCGTTTACGTACCTTTTCTTCAATATTGAATCTCAATATTGATATGTGAGTACTCATAATTTAATTTTTACATACTAATAGTGTATCCCTGACTAGTGCTCGAGTATATAGGATTATGCATGCTTGTACTTTTGATATTGCCATTAGATAGGTTATGTTGATTCCTGAATTAGTTACATATACGATTGAGATAAGGTATAAGATATGCATGTCGTTGGAAAGCTAGCGAAAAATAGTTGAATTTTGGTTTAAGAATCACTTGAATCCAAGTAACGGTTAGAAAGTTATGAAATAAACAAATTGCATAATTGATTTCGTAATTAAAATTGCTGATGATAATTAGTGAACTAATTTTCTGGGTTATAAAAAGTGGTTATTTGGATTCTACTCATCGAGTAGATGAATTTTCATATAAAGCACGTCTCGTTTCGTTGAACGGTTGTCAAGTTATGGACAAAAGAAGTTTTGCAAATTTTGATGAAATGTCGAAATGGGAACTGAAATTCTCGCTGATCTGCGTTGTTTCATATATAAAAAAAATACCACTGAATTCTTTGCTGTAAGGTCTAACAAACGACTCTGGCCGTTTGTCAATTCGAGTCTCGACGATTTTTCTAAAAATCATCAAAGTTGACGGTTTGGTCACATTTTAAAATTCTAAAAAGAGCTGAAATTTTTTTATTTAAAAATGTCAGTTTTGTATCAGTTGTCATGGTCGGCCTGATATGTGTTTACTCTTGCCAAAAATCATGTTATATCTTTGTGGTAACGAGAATTTGCAGGCTTTGACCGTTTGTCAATACGAGTTTTGAGGAATTTTCTAAAAATCTCCAAAGTAGGCTACTCGGTCACTTTTGTAAATTTATTAAAGCTGAAAAATTAACTTTGAAACGCCGAAAACGCGTTGGCAACTACGAGTTGTCTAGGTTTAGTTTACTTCTGTAATATTTATGCTTAATCTTTTTGGTAATGTGTAACTTTTATCTTTGGCCGTTTATCAATCGGAGTTCCGATAATTTTTCTAAAAATAGCTGAAGTGGCCCGTTTAGTCATGTTTGACCGAAAATCATTTTTGTATAAGTTATTATATATTTTCATGCGACCTCATTTTTACTTTGACCTTTGACTTTTGACTTTAACCTTTGACTTTTGACTTTGAACTTTGACTTTTCCTGTTAACTTTTCAGTTAACTTTTTGTGTTGATTTTCTCTATAAAAAAAAACCTAAAATACTATTTTATGATTATGAAACCATTTGTGTTACGTTGTTTCACACGTCACCTTTTACTAGAATCTTAATTGAGCATGAGTAATATAACATGTTACTATACTGTAGAGTCAGACTCGAGCTATAGGATAGGATTACACTATGACCTGACCTAAATTGCTATACAAATATTGACCAACATATAAATATATATAATTAATATAGGTTCGTGAATCCGAGGCCAACCTTGCACTTGTTCAATGACGTTATATGTATTTTTATTACAAAATACAGTATGGTGAGTTTCATTTGCCTTTTTACCCTTTATATTTTTGGGACTGAGAATACATGCGCTTTTATAAATGTTTGACGAAATAGACACAAGTAATTGAAACTACATTCTATGGTTGAATTATCGAAATCGAATATGCCCCTTTTTATTAAAGTCTGGTAATCTAAGAATTAGGAAACAGACACCCTAATTGACGCGAATCCTAAAGATATATCTATTGGGCCTAACAAACCCCATCCAAAGTACCGAATGCTTTAGTACTTCGAAATTTATATCATGTCCGAAGGAGGATCCCGGAATGATAGGGGATATTCTTATATGCATATTGTTAATGTCGGTTACCAGGTGTTCACCATATGAATGATTATTTTTGTCTCTATGCATGGGACGTATATTTATGAGAACTGGAAATGAAATTCTTGTGGTCTATTAAAATGATGGAAATAAATGATTATGATAAACTAATGAACTCACCAACCTTTTGGTTGACACTTTAAAGCATGTTTATTCTCAGGTGTTAAAGAAATCTTCCGCTGTGCATTTGCTTATTTTAAAGATATTACTTGGAGTCTTTCATAGCATATTTCGAAGAACGTTGCATTCGAGTCATTGAGTTCATCAAAGATTATTATTAAATCAATTTATAGTTGGATAGTGGATATTATGAAATGGTATACATGCCTGTCAATTTTCGATGTAAAGAAAGATTGTCTTTTAAAAACGAATGCAATGTTTGTAAAATGTATCATATAGAGGTCAAATACCTCGCAATGTAATCAACTATTTTGAATCATTTATAATGTATATGAACGGGTCCTTTCACTTTTCTTCTTATTGGCATTTTATAATTGCAGTTCGGGTAGTACCTACTCGTTAAAGTTCATACTTAATAGCTAGTACATAAATTAACTACTACAATCAAGATAATATTCTATCATGAAAAACTTAATACATTAGTACTTCACGCTTAAACTTTTGGTACAATATTTTACAAAAATACAACACCACTATTTTACATAAAACATAGGTAAGATAAAATATAGCACACGATAACTATTATACAAGACGTGAAGTATGGTAGCTGCTGGGATAGATTAAAAATAACGAGACTTCTTATTGTTTTGGGACAAATCTGGGAAATCTGCGGGATCTGGGAAACCAAAGAGTTTTCGCTTCTCAGCTACTGACATCGTTCTCATTCTAGCGGTACGTTTGTACCTTGGTCGGGATGGTGCCTCAATAGAGTTAATAACAGGAGGATGACTAGGGGTAGAAGTGTCAGGTTCACTTTTAGAAATAAATCTTTTATTATACTCCGGATCAGGAAATTCTAGTGGGCGGACCACAAGATCCTTTTCCTCATTAAATTCTGCCTCTGTAATTTCTTTTACTTCGTTCTCCTCAGGTTCCTCCTTCGGTTCCTCTGGGATTTGTGAATCTTCCCAAAATGCGTCCAACTCCAGGTCATCATCGTCATCAGTTATATCGATGATTTCCTTCGGGTCATCGTCGTTATCAGATAAGACGATGACTGGTACTTTTGCTGGAGATTCATCTTCGGAGTCGCTGATTGTGATAATGAGATTGGTGCTAGAAGTAGACATCTATCACACATTAACTACCACATTAGAAATATATCACATAATATTTACATGTTATAATATTCAATTTCCGATCAGAAATGATAAGCAATGGTTTTTAAAAAACAAGTTCGGTCAAAGTCCAGACTCACTAATACATCCTAACAAATACCAGTCAGACACACTAATGCAATTTCTGGTTCGCTAAGACCTCTGCTCTGATACCAACTAAAACGACCAGTCCATATTACCATAAACGAGGTACGTCATTCATTGGTCCTATAGCGAGGCATTTGACCTCTATATGATACGTTTTATAAAATATTGCATTCGTTTCATAATAGGCACACCATTATTATACATAATACATGTTTTTAAATGAGTGGGTGATTATTTAAGGAATAATCCCCATATTACATCGGTTTCCAAATACTACACACGTGACATAACAGTCGAATATAATACATGACAAAGATAATGTTTATTAGAATGCAACTTTCTTTAAACACAAGCATGAACGACGCCATGCAACACCATGAGTAAGTAATCAGCGGAAGACTTTTAAAGACCTGAGAATAAACATGCTTAAACTGTCAACACAAAGGTTGGTGAGATACAGGTTTTAAAGTCAGCATAAGATATAATAATAGACCACAAGATTTCATGTTATAAACGTTTCAGCAAAGATATTCTATATGTTGTTGAGCGCCCAGTAACTATACTTAACAGACGTTTTCCGTGCATATTCCCGTTTCCAAGTTATCTCTACACCGTACCAAGTATAGTAAAACGAAGTACTAAACACCCGTTATGAACTAGTGCTAACTAGCCCGAGTGGGGTTGTCAAACCCAATAGATCTATCAATAGGTTTCGCGCTTACATGTTAACCACATGTAACAAATAGTTACCAGACTATTAGGGATACATACAAAGGTACAACTCAACATAGAATAAATATTTAAGTACTTGTGTCTATTTCGAAAAATAAAAGCTACATGTATTCTCATCCCAAAATATTTGTAGAGTATAAAAATGGGACTATATACTCACTGTCGTAAAAGTATAGTTTTAACAAGTTTTCAACTTATTAAAATGTAGCCGACATCCTTGGATTCACGAACCTATAACAATAATAATGATTCGGATAATAATACATGTGAACAAA
The DNA here is from genome assembly GCF_046630445.1 of Rutidosis leptorrhynchoides. Lineage (NCBI taxonomy): Eukaryota > Viridiplantae > Streptophyta > Magnoliopsida > Asterales > Asteraceae > Rutidosis > Rutidosis leptorrhynchoides. Next base: position 455,852,271 of record NC_092336.1, on the reverse strand, counting down.
ATTAATATAGCAAGTTCATAGAATACTTATATAATAGTTTTTTAACATTTTATGTTAGTAGTCCATTGTTAGTAGTCCTATATTAGTAGTCCATTGTTAGTAGTCCTAAATAGTCCAAAAAGTCCAACAGTCCAATAATTGGTATATATATATATATAATCTTAGAATTACCCCACGGCGTATTGTGTACATATTGTCTTGCATCAATCCAGAGACGTGTTGACTTAGGATTTATTAAAACGTATTGTATATGTATTGTCATGGAACGTACCAAGATTATTGTATATATACAATCTCAGAATCAACCAAGATTATAATATTTTGTTATACTAATGATAACATGTCCAAATATATATAGGATATAGGAAAAGTTAGCAAGGATATAGTTAATATAGTTTTTAAGGTGTTCTTCATATATACAAGTTATAAGTTCTTATAATATCTTAATATAACATCATAATACATATAAATAAGTATTACTAGAGTTAAGTTAGAAAGATTAGATTATTTTTTCAAACAAGTTTAGAATCATCCAAACTATGTTCTAGTTGTTATTAGTTATGATCTCTTATATATATAGCTATAAACATATGAATTGAACAAGAGTTTTAGTAAGGCTAATACCTTGATTTAAGAAAGAGAACTTGCTGAATATGAAGAGAATTTCTTGAGCTTAAAAGGCTTCTTGAAATAGTGCTTAAAGAAGACCAACTTGAAAGCAAAACTTGAATTAAAGGAGGTGTTCTTGATCACTACTTCTATGGTGTTTATGGCTTGTTTTTGTAACTAGTTTTTGTTGTAGATGATGAAGGCTATTAGAACTTGAAGAGAGGATATTAGAGAGTGTTTTTAGAGAGAAAGAGTAGAATGGATGTAAATGTGTGTAAAAAAAATACCATGTAAGGTCTTTATATACTAGTTGTAATTTGTCGTTTTATGACAAATATCTAGGATAAGTTAAATACCATGAGGTCATGCATGACATAATACATCAATAATTGTAGATTTCTATTCGTATATACCAATAGTAAATACTTCTAGAAGCTGCGTATAATACGCGTATAAATACCGTATAAATACATAATTGTAGATTTCAATTGGTATATACCAATAGTAAATACTTCTAGAAGATCCGTATAATATGCGTATAAATACCGTATAAATACGAGTAGAATTCTTGAGAAAATGAATGGAAATACGAATATAGCTATCCCTTATCTGTATTTGTATATTATTAAGTGTATTCAATACTTTTAAGGATGTATTTATACTTATAATACATTGTATGTAAATACATTTTAACATAAGTTAATTTCGTCGTTTAAAAAGTAACATATATATTGTTCGAAAACTCTTTAAATTAGTAGTATGAAAATGTATATATAATACCTTGTTAATATACTTAATGAGATATTTAATTATCGTATTTTCAAGTTAAATATATATATACATATATATACATATATTTAATTAATACAAGTTATGACATTCGTGAATCGTAGGAATAAAAGGGTGACCAAAAGCTTGTGTAAAACTCTTTTCGGAGGTTCAAGACTTATTAAAATTCATTGCTTATCAAGTTAGAATTATTGAATCATGTAGATAGTATAATCAAGTAGTCGGTAAAATCCGATTCGTCACAATTAGTGAGTCTGGACTTTGACCGTGTCTGTTTTGAAAACCATTGCTTATCATTTTTGGTCGGAAATTGAATATTTTAACATGTAAATGTTATGTGGTATATTACTAACGTACTAGTTATTATGTGATAGATGTCTGTATCTAGCTTCGAATTAGTATTCACTTTCAGTGACTCCGTAATCGAGTCCAAATCTCCAGCAAAAGTATCGATTATCAATTTGTCTGATGATGATGAAGACCCGAAAGAAGACACATTCTTGGAAGATTCACAATTTCCGGAAGAACCGAAAGTGAAAGAACCTGAAAACGATCCTGAGGAGGAGGAGGAAGTAAAAGAGATTATTGAGAAAGAATTTAAAACGGGAAAGGAACCTGTAGTCACCAAACCAAAATTTTCAAATCCGGAAATTAATAAAGCATTTGTTGTACAAAGTGCTCCTGACGTTTCTACCCCTAGTCATCTTTGTCTTACCAACTCTATTGAGATATCAAGTACTTCAGAACCCCGACCAAGATATAAACGTACCGTTTGAATAAGCGTTATGCCAGTACCTGATAACAAGAGGCCCCACCGTTTTTAAAACCATTTCCGCTACGACATCACTTCACGCATTGTATAATATTATTTAGTGTGCTTTAGTTTATCCTACATATGTTTTATGTAAAATAAACTTATGTGAATAAGTGGTATTGTATCATTGTACCATAATGTATTAAAGAATAAAGCGTGAAATGATAATGCGTTAGTTTTTCATGATAGAATATTATTTGGATGGTAGTAGTTAATTGTTGTACTAAGTTATTAAGTATGAACTTTAACGGGTAGTTAATACCCTAGAAATAATTATAAAACGCTAATAAGAAGAAAAGGCTTTTATAATAATTGGTTCATATTATTAATATGCCACGATGTACCATTAATTACTTGCTACATCTATAATATTCTATGTAATTAATTATCTTATATATTTATTGAAGAAACATGGCTCGATTGAACCGAATGACGGAACAAGAAATATAGAAACTTATCAACCAACGCGTAAACGACCGAATACTTTGGGTCGAAGCGGTAAGAGCAGTAGCAAACAACACAAACCCTCGTTTTGGATGCTCATATAAAGCATTTCAAGGTTGCAAACCTTCATCATTCAGCAGAACAGAAGAACCAGTCGATTTAACCCGATGGTTTGAAATGCTCGAGTTCGTATTTAAAATTAGTGGTTGTGCGGAAGGGGATAGGACAAAGTATGCTTCATGCACATTACAGGATGGTGCACTTACATGGTGAAAAAACTATGTAAAAGCTGTAGGGGGCAATGAAGCATATGATATTCCTTGGGAGGAGTTGAAAAATATGCTTTTGATGACCCGGATATTTTCGACTACTTGATTATACTATTTACATGATTTAATATTTCCGAATTGATAAACAATGAATTTTAATAAGTCTTGAACCTCCGGAAAGAGTTTTATATAAGCATTTAACTACCTTTTTATTCCTTCGATTCACGAACGTCATAACTTGTATTATATATATATATATATATATATATATATATATATATATATATATATATATATATATATATATATATATATATATATATATATATATATATATATATATATATATATATATATATATATATATATATATATATATTTAACTTGAAATTATGATAATTAAATATCTCATTAAGTATATTAACAAGGTATTATATATACATTTTCATACTATTAATTTAAAGAGTTTTCGGACAATATATACGTTACTTTTTAAACGACGTAATTAACTTATGTTAAAATGTATTTACAAACAATGTATTATGAGTATAAATACATCCTTAAAAGTATTGAATACACTTAATAATATACAAATACAGACAAGGGGTAGCTATATTCGTATTTTCGTTCATTTTTCTCAAGAATTCTACTCGTATTTATACGGTATTTATACGGTATTTATACAGTATTTATAAGGTATTTATACGCATATTATACACAGATTCTAGAAGCATTTACTATTTTTATACACCAATAGAAATCTACAATTACGTATTTTTACGGTATTTATACGCGTATTATACGCAGCTTCTAGAAGTATTTACTATTGGTATATACGAATAGTAATCTACAATTATTGATGTATCATGACCTAATGGTTTTTAACTTATCTTAGATATTTTTCACTAAAAACCAAATTTATGAGCCTATAAATAAGCACCATTTCTAACTCATTTTTACACATTCATTTTCCAAATTTTACTTATAATTTTCACACACAATTGCAAGAACTCTCTCATTTTTTTTGTTCTACTACTTCTTTCCAGCAACTTTACATTCTAAACTTGAGTTAAAAACTCTACTTCAACTCTTGTTCAATACATATGTTTATAGCTATCTATATAAGAGTTTATAAACTAGAACATAGTTTAGTTGATTCTAAACTTGTTTGAAAAACAAATCTAATCTTTCTAGCTTAACTCTAATAACACTTATTTATATGTATTATGATGTTATATTAAGTTAATATAATAACTTATAACTTGTACATATGAAGAACACCTTGAAACTTAACATATATCGTTTAATCTCCATTCGGTAAAAAGCGGGCTGTTTTGGGTTGGGAATTAAAAACCTATCTTAGACTTTGAGTTCGAGGCTAAGACTTTAGAAATATGTTAATATATGTAATTAAGACTTCCAGTAATTTTTTTCATGATTTTAGAGAAAGTGGAAGTATTTTATCAAAAATCATATATCGGGTGGATGTCGGGATTCTTCCAAATCTGACCACCGGCACAAAAAGAGGGTAAAACTCTAAAAATTACTACTTGGGCTAAACTTTTCGAATAGGTTTTGAAAAATTAACTTCTTAAGGAATCCATAGCAATTTGGTTCACTTTAAATGGAGTTGTAATGAATATTTGGCGAGCAAAACAAAATCTGCTAAAATTAACTTTATATGGACGAAATTTATCTTATAAAAAATATATTAACTATATCCTTGCTAACTTTTACTATATCCTATATATATTTGGACATTTTATCATTAGTATAACAAAATATTATAATTTCGAGATTCTATATATATAATAATCTTAGTACGTTCCATGACAATACGTATACAATACGTTCAGATAAATCGAAAGACACCATGTACACAATACGTCTGGGTTAATTCTAAGACAACACGCATATCATGGGTCATGATTGAGTCTATAAAAATATGTATACAATACGCCGTGGGGTAATTCTAAGATTATATATACATACCGATTATTTGACTGTTGGACTATTAGACTATTGGACTATATTTGGACTACTAACAAAGGACAACTAACACAGGACTACTAACATGAAAATGTTAAAAATTAATATATAAGTATTCTATAAACTTGCTTTATTTTATTCATATGTCGTATTATTATCTGAATCATTATTATTGTTATAGGTTCGTGAATCCAAGGACGACGGCTATATTTTTAATAAGTTGAAAACTTATTATTAATATACTTTTACTACCGTGAGTATATAGTCCCATTTTTAAACTCTAAAAATATTTTGGGATGAGAATACATGCATTTTAAGTTTTACGCTATGGACACAAGTACTTAAAATATATTCTACGTTGAGTTGTACCACCTTGCATATCTTCCCTAACAGCTTGGTAACTAATATTTACATGTTGTAAGAACATGTAAGCGCAAATCCTATTGATAGATCTACCGGGTTTGACAACTCCAACCGGGCTAGACGCTCTAGAATCATAAACGGTTGCATAGTACTTCGTTATTACTACACTTGGTACAGTGTAGGGAGATTTCATAATAAAGGGAATATGCCACATTATTGGTTAAGTATGGTCATCGAAGCGCTCAACAACTTATAGAATATCTTTATTGAAATGTTTATAACTATGAAATCTTGTGGTCTATATTTATATCGATGCTAGCTTTAAACCTATATATCTCACCAACCTTTGTGTTGACTGTTTAAGCATGTTTATTCTCAGGTCCTTAAGAAAGTCTTCCGCTGTTGCATTATCTGAGCAAGCTGTGCATGGAGTCTCATGCTTTTGTTTAAATGAAGTGTTTATTTCAATAAAACCTTTTTCATGTAATATATTCGACTGTTATGTCACGTGTGTAGTATTTGTAAACCGATGTAATATGAGGATTATTCCTTAAATAATTGCCCACTTATTTAAAACATGCATTATGTATAATAATGGTGTGTTTTTATGAAACGAATGCAATATTTTCTCAAAACGTATCATATAGAGGTCAAATACCTCGCTATGGGACCAATGAATAATGTACTGCATTTATAGTAATATGGACGGGTCGTTTCAGTTGGTATCAGAGCAGAGGTCTTAGTGAACCAGGAATTGCATTAGTGTGTCTAACCGGTGTTTGTTAGGATGCATTAGTGAGTCTGGACTTTGACCGCGTCTGTTTTGAAAACCATTGCTTATCATTTTTGGTCGAAAATTGAATATTTTAACATGTAAATGTTATGTGGTATATTACTAACGCACTAGTTATTATGTGATAGATGTTTGCATCTAGCTTCGAATTAGTATTCACTTTCAGTGACTCTGAAATCGAGTCCAAATCTTCACCAAAAGTATCGATCATCAATTTGTCTGATGATGATGAAGACCCAAAATAGGACACATTTTGGGAAGATTCACAATTTTCGGAAGAACCGAAAGTGAAAGAACCTGAAAATGATCCTGAGGAGGAGGAGGAAGTAAAAGAGATTACTGAGAAAGAATTTAAAAAGGGAAAGGAACCTGTAGTCACCAAACCAAAATTTCCAAATCCGGAAATTAATAAAGCATTTGTTGTACAAAGTGCTCCTGACATTTCTACCCCTAGTCATCTTTGTCTTACCAACTCTATTGAGGTATCAAGTACTTCAGAACCCCGCCCAAAATATAAACGTACCGTTCGAATATGCGTTATGCCAGTACCTGATAACAAGAGGCCCCGCCGTTTTTAAAACCATTTCCGCTAAGACATCACTTCACGCATTGTATAATATTATTTAGTGTGCTTTAGTTTATCCTACATATGTTTTATGTAAAATAAACTTATGTGAATAAGTGGTATTGTATCGTTGTAACATAATGTATTAAAGAATAAAGCGTGAAATGATAATGCGTTAGTTTTTCATGATAGAATATTATTTGGATGGTAGTAGTTAATTGTTGTACTAAGTTATTAAGTATGAACTTTAACGGGTAGTTAATACCCTAGAAATAATTATAAAACGCTAATAAGAAGAAAAGAATTTTATAATAATTGGTTCATATTATTAATATGCCACGATGTACCATTAATTACTTGCTACATCTATAATATTCTATGTGATTAATTATCTTATATGTTTATTGAAGAAACATGGCTCGATTGAACCGAACGACGGAACAAGAAATATAGGAACTTATAAACCAACGCGTAAACGACCGAATGCTTTGGGTCGAAGCGGCAAGAGCAGCAGCAAACAACACAAACCCTCGTGTTGGATGCTCATATAAAGCATTTCAAGGTTGCAAACCTTCATCATTCAGCAGAACAGAAGAACCAGTCGATTTAACCCGATGGTTTGAAAAGCTCGAGTCCGTATTTAAAATTAGTGGTTGTGCGGAAGGGGATAGGACAAAGTATGCTTCATGCACATTACAGGATGGTGCACTTACATGGTGGAAAAACTATGTAAAAGCTGTAGGGGGAAATGAAGCATATGATACTCCTTGGGAGGAGTTGAAAAATATGCTTTTGATGACCCGGATTTTTTCGACTACTTGATTATACTATTTACATGATTTAATATTTCCGAATTGATAAACAATGAATTTTAATAAGTCTTGAACCTCCAGAAAGAGTTTTATATAAGCATTTGACTACCTTTTTATTCCTTCGATTCACGAACGTCATAACTTGTATTATATATATATATATATATATATATATATATATATATATATATATATATATATATATATATATATATATATATATATATACATATATATATATATATATATATACATATATATATATATATATATATATATATATATATATATATATATATATATATATATATATATTTAACTTAAAAATATGATAATTAAATATCTCATTAAGTATATTAACAAGGTATTATATATACATTTTCATACTATTAATTTAAAGAGTTTTCGGACAATATATATGTTACTTTTTAAACGACGTAATTAACTAATGTTAAAATGTATTTACAAACAATGTATTATGAGTATAAATACATCCTTAAAAGTATTGAATACACTTAATAATATACAAATACAGATAAGGGGTAGCTATATTCATATTTTCGTTCATTTTTCTCAAGAATTCTACTCGTATTTATACGGTATTTATACGGTATTTATACGGTATTTATACGGTATTTATACAGTATTTATACGGTATTTATACGCATTTTATATACATATTCTAGAAGCATTTACTATTGTTATATAAAATAGAAATCTACAATTACATATTTGTACGGTATTTATACGCGTATTATACGCAGCTTCTAGAAGAATTTACTATTGGTATATACGAATAGTAATCTACAATTATTTATGTATCATGACCTAATGGTTTTTAACTTATCTTAGATATTTTTCACTAAAAACCAAATTTATGAGCCTATAAATAAGCACCATTTCTAACTCATTTTTACACATTCATTTTCCAAATTTTACTTATAATTTTCACACACACTTGCAAGAACTCTCTCATTTTTTTGTTCTACTACTTCTTTCCAGCAACTTTACATTCTAAACTTGAGTTAAAAACTCTACTTCAACTCTTGTTCAATACATATGTTTATAGCTATCTATATAAGAGTTTATAAACTAGAACATAGTTTAGTTGATTCTAAACTTGTTTGAAAAACTAATCTAATCTTTCTAGCTTAACTCTAATAACACTTATTTATATGTATTATGATATTATATTAAGTTAATATAATAACTTATAACTTGTACATATGAAGAACACCTTGAAACTTAACATATATCGTTTAATCTCCATTCGGTAAAAAGCGGGCTGTTTTGGGTTGGGAATTAAAAACCTATCTTAGACTTTGAGTTCGAGGCTAAGACTTTGGAAATATGTTAATATATGTAATTAAGACTTCCAGTAATTTTTTCATGATTTTAGACAAAGTGTAAGTATTTTATCAAAAATCATATATCGGGTGGATGCCGGGATTCTTCCAAATCTGACCACCGGCACAAAAGGAGGGTAAAGCTCTAAAAATTACTACTTGGGCTGAACTTTTTGAATTGGTTTTGAAAAATTAACTTCTTAAGGAATCCATAGCAATTTGATTCACTTTAAACGGAGTTGTAATGAATATTTGGCGAGCAAAACAAAATCTGCTAAAATTAACTTTATATGGACGAAATTTATCTTATAAAAACTATATTAACCATATCCTTGCTAACTTTTCCTATATCCTATATATATTTGGACATTTTATCATTAGTATAACAAAATATTATAATTTCGAGATTGTATATATATAATAATCTTGGTACGTTCCATGACAATGCGTATACAATACGTTCGGATAAATCGAAAGACACCATGTACACAATACGTCTGGGTTAATTCTAAGACAATACGCGTACCATGGGTCATGATTGAGTCTATAAAAATATGTATACAATACGCCGTTGGGTAATTCTAAGATTATATATACATACCGATTATTAGACTGTTGGACTATTACACTATTGGACTATATTTGGACTACTAACAAAGGACAACTAACACAGGACTACTAACATGAAAATGTTAAAAATTAATATATAAGTATTCTATGAACTTGCTTTATTTTATTCATATGTCGTATTATTATCTGAATCATTATTATTGTTATAGGTTCGTGAATCCAAGGATGACGGCTATATTTTTAATAAGTTGAAAACTTATTATTAATATACTTTTACTACCGTGAGTATATAGTCCCATTTTTAAACTCTAAAAATATTTTGGGATGAGAATACATGCATTTTAAGTTTTACGCTATGGACACAAGTACTTAAAATATATTCTACGTTGAGTTGTACCACCTTGCATATCTTCCCTAATAGCTTGGTAACTAATATTTACATATTGTAAGAACATGTAAGCGCGAATCCTATTGATAGATCTACCGGGTTTGACAACCCCAACCGGGCTAGTCGCTCTAGAATCATAAACGGTTGCATAGTACTTCGTTATTACTACACTTGGTACAGTGTAGGGAGATTTCATAATAAAGGGAATATGCCACATTATTGGTTAAGTATGGTTACCGAAGCGCTCAACAACTTATAGAATATCTTTATTGAAATGTTTATAACTATGAAATCTTGTGGTCTATATTTATATCGATGCTAGCTTTAAACCTATATATCTCACCAACCTTTGTGTTGACTTTTTAAGCATGTTTATTCTCAGGTCCTTAAGAAAGTCTTCCGCTATTGCATTATCTGAGCAAGCTGTGCATGGAGTCTCATGCTTTTATTTAAATGAAGTGGTTATTTCAATAAAACCTTTTTCATGTAATATATTCGACTGTTATGTCACGTGTGTAGTATTTGTAAACCGATGTAATATGGGGATTATTCCTTAAATAATCGCCCACTTATTTAAACATGCATTATGTATAATAATGGTGTGTTTTTATGAAACGAATGCAATATTTTCTCAAAACGTATCATATAGAGGTCAAATACCTCGCTATGGGACCAATGAATAATGTACTGCGTTTATAGTAATATGGACGGGTCGTTTCAGTTGGTATCAGAACAGAGGTCTTAGTGAACCAGGAATTGCATTAGTGTGTCTAACCGGTGTTTGTTAGGATGCATTAGTGAGTCTGGACTTTGACCGCATCTGTTTTGAAAACCATTGCTTATCATTTTTGGTCGGAAATTAAATATTTTAACATGTAAATGTTATGTGGTATATTACTAACGCACTAGTTATTATGTGATAGATGTCTGCATCTAGCTTCGAATTAGTATTCACTTTCAGTGACTCCGAAATCGAGTCCAAATCTTCACCAAAAGTATCGATCATCAATTTGTCTGATGATGATGAAGACCCAAAAGAGGACACATTTTGGGAAGATTCACAATTTTCGGAAGAACCGAAAGTGAAAGAACCTGAAAATGATCCTGAGGAGGAGGAGGAAGTAAAAGAGATTACTGAGAAAGAATTTAAAAAGGGAAAGGAACCTGTAGTCACCAAACCAAAATTTCCAAATCCGGAAATTAATAAAGCATTTGTTGTACAAAGTGCTCCTGACATTTCTACCCCTAATCATCTTTGTCTTACCAACTCTATTGAGGTATCAAGTACCTCAGAACCCCGACCAAGATATAAATGTACCGCTCGAATAAGCGTTATACCAGTACCTGATAATAAGAGGCCCCGCCATTTTTAAAACCATTTCTGCTACGACATCACTTCACGCATTGTATAATATTATCTAGTGTGCTTTACTTTATCCTACATATGTTTTATGTAAAATAAATTTATGTGAATAAGTGGTATTGTATCGTTGTACCATAATGCATTGAAGAATAAAGCGTGAAATGATAATGCATTAGTTTTTCATGATAGAATATTATTTGGATGGTAGTAGTTAATTGTTGTACTAAGCTATTAAGTATGAACTTTAACGGGTAGGTAATACCCCAGAAATAGTTATAAAATGCTAATAAGAAGAAAAGGATTTTATAATAATTGGTTCATATTATTAATATGCCACGATGTACCATTAATTACTCGCTACATCTATAATAGTCTATGTGATTAATTATCTTATATGTTTATTGAAGAAACATGGCTCAATTGAATCGAATGACGGAACAAGAAATTGAAGAGCTTATCAACCAACGCGTAAACGACCGAATGCTTTGGGTCGAAGCGGCAAGAGCCGTAGCAAACAACACAAACCCTCATGTTGGATGCACATATAAAGAGTTTCAAGGTTGCAACCCTTCATCATTCAGCGGAACAGAAGGACCGGTCGGTTTAACCCGATGGTTCGAAAAGCTGGAGTCTGTATTTAAAATTAGTGGTTGTGCGGAAGGGGATAGGACAAAGTATGCTTCATGCACATTACAAGATGGTGCACTTACATGGTGGAAAAACTATGTAAAAGCTGTAGGGGGTGATGCAGCATATGATACTCCTTGGGAGGAGTTGAAAAATATGCTAATCAACGAATACTGCCCAAGAAACGAGGTTAGGAAGATGGAAGCCGAGTTACGGAATCTGAAAGTTGTCGGCACGGAACTTACCAACTATAACATGCGATTCATGGAATTAGCTTTGTTATGTCCTTAAATGGTACCAACTAAAGAGCGAAAGATTGAATTGTACAAGGATGACCTGCCAAAAAACATCAAGGCCAATGTTACAGCATCCAAACCTAAGATAATTCATGAAGCTATCACCATGGCAAACGAGCTAATGGATCAGATCATTCTGGATAAGAACGCATTAAATACCACTGCCAAGGTATCAGATAACAAAAGAAAGTGGGATGGAAACCGTGATCGAGGTAACCAACAACAATCTCTCAAGAAACAGGAAACTACGCAAGGTGCGGGTAGTGGTTCAAGCTCAGGTTACAAAGGACGAAATCCCTTATGTAACAGATGCCACAAACATCACACTGGTTTTTGCAATGTGGTGTGCAACAATTGTGATCGAAGGGGTCATCTTGCTGAAGATTGTAGGTTTCCCGTTACAAATACAAATGGCACCAAGACTCCTGCCACCAATACAAATAGAACTGCCCTGGCTACTGTTACTTGTTACGGGTGTGGGAAAAAGGGTCATATTAAGAGCCAGTGCTAGAATCTAGAGAAGAATAATGGACCTGCACATGGAAGAGTGTTTAATATTAATGCTAGAGAGGCGTGTGAAAACCCGGAGCTTGTTACGGGTATGTTTACCATTAATAACTTATCAGCATCTATAATATTTGATACTGGTGCCGATAGAAGTTACATGTGTAGAGACTTTTACGCTAAATTGAATTGTTCATCATTACCTCTAGATGCTAAGTACATGATTGAGTTAGCTAATGGTAAACTAATTAAAGTCGATAAAATTTGCTGTGATTGTAAAATAAATTTAGCCAGAGAAACGTTTAAAATAGATTTGATACCCGTAGAATTAGGAAGTTTTGACGTAATAGTCGGCATGGAATGGATGTCCAAAATAGGAGCTGAAGTTGTTTGTGCCAAGAAGGAAATTCGCATTCCTCGTAAGAATAAAACGCCAGTAATGATTTATGGAGAGAAGGGTAACTCAAAACTAAAACTCATTAGCTGCTTGAAAGCCCAAAAGTGCTTGAAGAAAGGGTGCTATGCTATCTTAGCACATGTTAATAAAGTCGAAATAAAGGAGAAAGAGAAGAGCATCAATGATGTGCCTGTGGCAAGAGATTTTCCTGAAGTCTTTCTGGAAGAGTTACCGGGATTACCTCCATTTAGATTTGTAGAATTTCAAATAGATCTAGTACCAGGAGCTGCACCAGTGGCTCGTGCTCCATACAGACTTGCACCGTCTGAGATAAAAGAGTTACAAAGCCAGTTAAAAGAACTACTGGACCGTGGATTCATTCGACCGAGCACTTCACCGTGGGGTGCTCCGATTTTATACGTTAAGAATAAAGATGGATCCTTCTGCATGTGTATAGATTATCGTGAACTAAACAAGTTAACTATCAAGAATCGGTACCCATTACCAAGAATTGATGACTTGTTTGATCAGCTGCAAGGATCATGTGTTTACTCCAAGATCGATCTAAGATCGGGTTATCATCAGTTGCGAGTTAAAGATGAAGATATTCCGAAAACCGCATTTCGGACACGCTACGGTCATTATGAATTTTTGGTCATGCCGTTCGGGTTGACCAACGCACCAGCTGTATTCATGGACCTCATGAATAAGGTATTCAGTCCGTACTTAGATAAGTTTGTTTTCGTCTTTATTGATGACATTCTTATTTATTCTAAGAATGAAATAGAACATGAACAACATTTAAGGTTGGTGCTGGAACTGTTAAAGAAAGAACAGTTATACGCCAAGTTTTCCAAGTGCGCCTTTTGGCTGAATGAAGTACAGTTCCTTGGTCATATTGTCAGCAGTGAAGGAATTTAGGTTGATCCATCCAAGATTGAAGTTATTGAAAAGTGGGAGACCCCAAAGACTCCAACGCAAATACGCCAATTTTTGGGTCTTGCTGGCTATTACAGAAGGTTTATTCAAGATTTTTGCCGGATAGCCAAACCATTGATAGCATTAACACACAAAGGGAAGAAGTACGAATGGACTTCTGAGCAGGAAGCCGCATTTCAATTATTGAAGAAGAAGTTGACTACATCGCCTATTCTATCGTTACCTGAAGGAAACAATGATTTTGTAATTTATTGTGACGCTTTGCGATAAGGTTTTGGTTGTGTCCTCATGCAACGAAATAAGGTTATTGCATATGCATCCCGACAACTAAAGATTCATGAACAAAATTATATGACTCATGATCTAGAATTGGGTGCAGTGGTGTTTGCATTAAAGATTTGGAGACACTACTTTTACGGGGTTAAATGTACTGTGTATACCGATCATAAAAGCCTTCAACATATCTTCAACCAAAAACAACTAAACATGAGGCAACGTAGGTGGATCGAGTTGATAAACGACTATGATTGTGAAATTCGTTATCATCCCGGGAAAGAAAATGTAGTAGCAGATGCTTTAAGCAGGAAGGAAAGAGAGCCAATTCGAGTACGAGCAATGAATATGAAGATTCGTACGAACCTCACCACCCAAATTAAGGAGGCTAAACAAGGAGCTCTTTCTGAAGAAAACTTTAGAAATGAGATGCTTAAAATGTTAGATAAGAAGCTTGTTACATGGGAAGACGGAACCCGATATTTTGCTGGACGCATTTGGGTACCGAAGTTTAAAGGGTTAAGGAAATCGGTACTAGATGAAGCACATAAAACAAGATACTCGATACATCCCGGAGCAGGAAAGATGTATCAAGATCTTAAGGCACACTTTTGGTGGCCAAATTTGAAAGCTGATATTGCAACGTACATCGGAGAATGTTTGACTTGCTCCAAAGTCAAGGCGGAACATCAGAAACCGTCAGGTCTGCTGCAATAACCAGAAATCCCAAAATGGAAGTGGGAATGTATTACAATGGATTTCATCACGAAGCTACCAAAGACTACATAGGGTTACGACACCATTTAGGTAATTGTCGATCGTCTCACCAAGTCCGCACATTTCCTACTTATGAAGGAGAAGGATGGGATGGAGAAATTGGCACGACTATACTTGAAAGAAGTTGTCTCTAGACATGGAGTACCTATCTCCATTATATCCGACCGTAACAGTGGTTTACGTCAAGGTTCTGGAAATCACTACCGGAGGCCCTAGGAACTCGTTTAGATATAAGCACCGTATATCATCCGCAAACCGATGGACAAAGTGAAAGGACCATACAGACTCTTGAAGACATGCTTAGAGCATGTGTGGTCGATTTCGGAAGCGGATGGGATAAATATCTACCATTAGCAGAATTCTCGTATAACAACAGTTACCATACGAGTATTAAAACTGCACCATTTGAAGCACTTTATGGAAGAAAATGTAGATCCCCGATCTGTTGGAATGAAGTAGGAGACAGACAACTAACTGGTCCCGAGATCATACAGGAGACTGCAGAAAAGATTCTACAAATCAAGGAGAGATTAAAGACCGCCCAAAGTTGTCAAAAGAGCTATGCCAATGTTTGAAGGAAGCCATTAGAATTTCAGGTTGATGACATGGTTATGTTAAAGGTGTCACCTTGGAAAGGTGTGATACGCTTTGGTAAGAGGGGTAAACTGAACCCAAGATACGTAGGACCATTCAATATCATCGAACGTATGGGACCAGTGGCTTATAGACTTAAGCTACTACAACAACTTGCTGGAGTACAAAATACCTTTCATGTCTCGAACCTAAGGAAATGCCTTAAAAAAGAAGACCTCACTGTTCCTCTTGAAGAAATCCAAATCGATGAGAAACTGCATTTTATAGAAGAATCTGTTGAAATCATAGACCGTGAAGTCAAAAAGCTCAAGCAAAGCAACATACCTATAGTTAAGGTTAGTTGGAATGCTCGAAGAGGTCCCGAGTTCACTTGGGAAAGAGAGGACCAGATGAAACAGAAGTATCCACATCTGTTTACAAACACCGCCCATTGAATAGGTACTACTTCAAATTTCGAGACGAAATTTCTTTAACGGGTAGGTACTGTGATGACCCGGATTTTTCCGACTACTTGATTATACTATTTACATGATTTAATATTTCCGAATTGATAAACAATGAATTTTAATAAGTCTTGAACCTCCGGAAAGAGTTTTATATAAGCATTTGACTACACTTTTATTCCTACGATTCACGAACGTCATAACTTGTATTAATTATATATATATATATATATATATATATATATATATATATATATATATATATATATATATATATATATATATATATATATATATATATATATATATATATATATATATATATATATATATATTTAACTTGATAATATGATAATTAAATATCTCATTAAGTATATTAACAAGGTATTATATATACATTTTCATACTATTAATTTAAAGAGTTTTCGGACAATATATATGTTACTTTTTAAACGACGTAATTAACTTATGTTAAAATGTATTTATATATAATGTATTATGAGTATAAATACATCCTTAAAAGTATTGAATACACTTAATAATATACAAATACAGATAAGGGGTAGCTATATTCGTATTTCCGTTCATTTTTCTCAAGAATTCTACTCGTATTTATACGGTATTTATACAGTATTTATACAGTATTTATACGCGTATTATATGTAGCTTCTAGAAGTATTTACTATTGGTATATACCAATAGAAATCTACAATTAAGTATTTATATGGTATTTATACGCGTATTATACGCAGCTTCTAGAAGTATTTACTATTGGTATATACGAATTGTAATCTACAATTATTGATGTATTATGTCATGCATGACCTAATGGTTTTTAACTTATATTAGATATTTTTCACTAAAAACCAAATTTATGAGCCTATAAATAAGCACCATTTCTAACTCATTTTTACACATTCATTTTTCAAATTTTACTTACAATTTTCACACACACTTGCAAGAATTCTCTCATTTTTTTTGTTCTACTACTTCTTTCCAGCAACTTTACATTCTAAACTTGAGGTAAAAACTCTACTTCAACTCTTGTTCAATACATATGTTTATAGCTATCTATATAAGAGTTTATAAACTAGAACATAGTTTAGTTGATTCTAAACTTGTTTGAAAAACTAATCTAATCTTTCTCGCTTAACTCTAATAACACTTATTTATATGTATTATGATGTTATATTAAGTTAATATAATAACTTATAACTTGTACATATGAAGACCACCTTGAAACTTAACATATATCGTTTAATCTCCATTCGGTAAAAAGCGGGCTGTTTTGGGTTGGGAATTAAAAACCTATCTTAGACTTTGAGTTCGAGGCTAAGACTTTGGAAATATGTTAATATATGTAATTAAGACTTCCAGTAATTTTTTCATGATTTTAGACAAAATGGAAGTATTTTATCAAAAATCATATATCGGGTGGATGCCGGGATTCTTCCAAATCTGACCACCGGCACAAAAAGAGGATAAAACTCTAAAAATTACTACTTGGGCTGAACTTTTCGAATTGGTTTTGAAAAATTAACTTCTTAAGGAATCCATAGCAATTTGATTCACTTTAAACAGAGTTGTAATGAATATTTGACGAGCAAAACAAAATCTTCTAAAATTAACTTTATATGGACGAAATTTATCTTATAAAAACTATATTAAACATATCCTTGCTAACTTTTCCTATATCCTATATATATTTGGACATGTTATCATTAGTATAACAAAATATTATAATTCTGAGATTGTATATATATAATAATCTTGGTACGTTCCATGACAATACGTATACAATACGTTCGGATAAATCGAAAGACACCATGTACACAATACGTCTGGGTTAATTCTAAGACAATACGCATACCATGGGTCATGATTGATTCTATAACAATACGTATACAATACGCCGTGGGGTAATTCTAAGATTATATATACATACCGATTATTGGACTGTTGGACTTTTGGACTATTGGACTATTGGACTATATTTGAACTACTAACAAAGGACAACTAACACAGGACTACTAACATGAAAATGTTAAAAATTAATATATAAGTATTCTATGAACTTGCTTTATTTTATTCATATGTCGTATTATTATCTGAATCATTATTATTGTTATAGGTTCGTGAATCTAAAGACGACGGCTATATTTTTAATAAGTTGAAAACTTATTATTAATATACTTTTACTACCGTGAGTATATAGTCCCATTTTTAAACTCTAAAAATATTTTGGGATGAGAATACATGCATTTTATGTTTTACGCTATGGACACAAGTACTTAAAATATATTCTACGTTGAGTTGTACCACCTTGCATATCTTCCCTAATAGCTTGGTAACTAATATTTACATGTTGTAAGAACATGTAAGCGCGAATCCTATTGATAGATCTATCGGGTTTGACAACCCCAACCGGGCTAGTCGCTCTAGTATCGTAAACGGTTGCATAGTACTTCGTTATTACTATACTTGTTACAGTGTAGGGAGATTTCATAATAAAGGGAATATGCCACATTATTGGTTAAGTATGGTTACCGAAGCGCTCAACAACTTATAGAATATCTTTATTGAAATGTTTATAACTATGAAATCTTGTGGTCTATATTTATATCGATGCTAGCTTTAAACCTATATATCTCACCAACCTTTGTGTTGACTTTTTAAGCATGTTTATTCTCAGGTCCTTAAGAAAGTCTTCCGATGTTGCATTATCTGAGCAAGCTATGCATGGAGTCTCATGCTTTTGTTTAAATGAAGTGTTGCATTCAATAAAACCTTTTTCATGTAATATATTCGACTGTTATGTCACGTGTGTAGTATTTGTAAACCGATGTAATATGGGGATTTTTCCTTAAATAATCTCCCACTTGTTTAAAACATGCATTATGTATAATAATGGTGTGCTTTTTATGAAATGAATGCAATATTTTCTCAAAACGTATCATATAGAGGTCAAATACCTCGCTATGGGACCAATGAATAATGTACTGCTTTTATAGTAATATGGACGGGTCATTTCAATGCTAATCAACGAGTACTGCCCAAGGAATGAGGTTAGGAAGATGGAAGCCGAGTTACGAAATCTCAAAGTTTTCGGCATGGAACTTACCAACTATAACAGGCGATTCATGGAATTAGCCTTGTTATGTCCTGAATTGGTACCAACTGAAGAGCGAAAGATTGAATTGTACAAAGATGGCATGCCAAAAAACATCAAGGTCAATGTTACAACATCCAAACCCAAGACAATTCATGAAGCTATCACCATGGCAAACGAGCTAATGGATCAGATCATCCTGGATAAGAATGCATCAAATACAGATGCCAAGGTATCAGATAACAAAAGAAAGTGGGATGGAAACCATGATCGAGGTCACCAACAACAATCTCTCAAGAAACAGGATACTACGCAAGGTGCGGGTAGTGGTTCAAGCTCGGGTTACAAAGGACGAAATTCCTTATGTAACAGATGCCACAAACATCACTATGGTTTTTGTAATGTGGTGTGCAACAATTGTGATCGAAGGGGTCATTTTGCTGATGATTGTAGGGTTCCCGTTACAAATATAAATGACACCAAGACTCCTGCCACCAATGTAAATAGAGGAACAACGGACCTGCACGTGGAAGAGCGTTTAATATTAATGCTAGAGAGGCGTGTGAAGACCCGGAGCTTGTTACGGGTACGTTTACCATTAATAACTTATCACCATCTATTATATTTGATACTGGTGCCGATAGAAGTTACATGTGTAGAGACTTTTACGCTATATTGAATTGTTCATCATTACCTCTGGATGCTAAGTACATGATTGAGTTAGCTAATGGTAAACTAATTAAAGCCGATAAAATTTGCCGTGATTGTAAAATAAATTTAGCCGGAGAAATGTTTAAAATTGATTTGATACCCGTAGAATTAGGAAGTTTTGATGTAATAGTCGGCATGGATTGGATGTCCAAAATAGGAGCTGAAGTTGTGTGTGCTAAGATGGCAATTTGCATTCCTCGTAAGAATAAAACATCAGTAATGATTTATGGAGAGAAGGGTAACTCAAAGCTAAAACTCATTAGCTGTTTGAAAGCCCAAAAGTGCTTGAAGAAAGGGTGCTATGCTATCTTGGCACATGTTAATAAAGTCAAAATGAAGGAGAAAGAGAAGAGCATCAACGATGTGCCTGTGGCAAGAGATTTTCCTGAAGTCTTTTCGGAAGAGTTACCGGGATTACCTTCATTTAGATATGTAGAATTTCAAATAGATCTAGTACCAGGAGCTGCACCAGTGGCTCGTGCTCCATATAGACTTGCACCATAAGAGATGAAAGAGTTACAAAGCCAGTTACAAGAACTACTGGATCGTGGATTCATTCGACCGAGCACTTCACCGTGGGGTGCTCCAATTTTATTCGTTAAGAAGAAAGATGGATCCTTCCGCATTTGTATAGATTACCGTGAACTAACCAAGTTAACTATCAAGAATCGGTACCCATTACCGAGAATTGACGACTTGTTTGATCAGCTGCAAGGATCACGTGTTTACTCCAAGATAGATCTAAGATCGGGTTATCATCAGTTGCGAGTTAAAGACGAAGATATTCCGAAAACCGCATTTCGGACACGCTACGGTCATTATGAATTTTTGGTCATGCCGTTCGGGTTTACCAACGCACTAGCTGTATTCATGGACCTCATGAATAGGGTACGAAGTCCGTACTTAGATAAGTTTGTTATCGTCTTTATTGATGACATTCTTATTTATTCTAAGAATGAAACAGAACATGAACAACATTTAAGGTTGGTGCTGGAACTGTTAAAGAAAGAACAGTTATACGCAAAGTTTTCCAAGTGTGCCTTTTGGTTGAAGGAAGTACAGTTCCTTGGTCACATTGTCAGCAGTGAAGGAATTCAGGTTGATCCAGCCAAGATTGAAGCCATTGAAAAGTGGGAGACCCCATAGACTCCAACGCATATACGCCAATTTTTGGGTCTTGCTGGTTATTACAGAAGGTTTATTCAAGATTTTTCTCGGATAGCCAAACCATTGACAGCATTAACACACAAAGGGAAGAAGTACGAATGGACTTCTGAGCAGGAAGCTGCATTTCAATTATTGAAGAAGAAGTTGACTACATCGCCTATTCTATCGTTACCTGAAGGAAACGATAATTTTGTAATTTATTGTGACGCTTCGCGACAAGGTTTTGGTTGTGTCCTCATGCAACAAAAGAAGGTTATTGCATATGCATCCCGACAACTAAAGATTCATGAACAAAATTATACGACTCATGATCTAGAATTGGGAGCAATGGTGTTTGCATTAAAGATTTGGAGACACTACTTGTATGGGGTTAAATGTACTGTGTATACCGATCATAAAATCCTTCAACATATCTTCAACCAAAAACAACTAAACCTGAGGCAATGTAGGTGGGTCGAGCTAATAAACGACTATGATTGTGAAATTCGCTATCATCCCGGGAAAGCAAATGTATTAGCAGATGCTTTAAGCAGGAAGGAAAGAGAGAAGATTAGAGTACAAGCAATGAATATGAAGATTCGTACGAACCTCACTACCCAAATTAAGGAGGCTCAACAAGGAGCTCTTTCTGAAGAAAACTTTGGAAATGAGATGCTTAAAGGGTTAGATAAGCAGCTTGTTACACGGGAAGACGGAACCCGATACTTCGCTGCACGCATTTGGGTACCGAAGTTTAAAGGGTTAAGGAAATCGGTACTAGACGAAGCACACAAAACAAGAAACTCGATACATCCCGGAGCAGGAAAGATGTATCAAGATCTTAAGTGTGACGACCCGGAAATTTCCAACCAAATTTAAACTTAATCTTTAAATGAATTAATGTTTCTGACATGATAAGCAAAGTCTGTTAAGTTGAAATTCAAAAATTTGGAACTGTGTTCATCTAACCTTCGACTTTTCCGGACGATTCACGAACCACTATTTGTAAATAAGATATGTATATAAATATATGTATATATTTGAGATTGATATTTACATGATTAAATGTTTCCAACATGTTAAGCAATCAAACTTGTTAAGACTTTATTAATTGAAACGGATTTTACATAAACGTTTGACCACCCAGTTTGTCCGACGATTCACGAACGTTAAAACTTGTAAAAACGACATGATGATATATATATGGACATATATATATATATATATATATATATATATATATATATATATATATATATATATATATATATAACATGGTATTATGATAAGTAAGTATCTCATTAAGTATATTAACAATGGGTTATATACATAAAATGAGACTACTAAATTAAGGAATTTGAAACAAGATATATATGTAACGGTTATCGACGTAATAACGTCTTAATTAAAATAAATACATATGTATTGTATTAAGATATATTAATACATTATATTTAACATGATATAATGATAATTAAGTATATCATTAAGTGTATTAACAATGAACTATATACATAAAAACGAGACTACTAACTTAAGGGTTTCGAAACAATATATACATGTAACGATTAACGACGAAATAACGACTTAATTAAAATGAATATATATGTATTGTATTAATATATATTAATACACTTTTGAAAGCCTTAAGAACATATATCAAAATACTTATACTTAACAAAAATGCTTACAATTACATTCTCGTTCATTTTCATCAACAATTTTACTCGTATGCACCCGTATTCGTACTCGTACAATACACAGCTTCTAGATGTATATACTATTGGTATATACACTCAATCAACAGCTCCTTAGTAGCCCATGTGAGTCATTAAACATGTGGGAACCATCTTTTGGCAACTAGCATGAATGATTACACAAAATTACAAAAATATTATAAATCATTCATGAATTATTTACATGAAAACAAAATTACACATCCTTTATATCTAATCCATATACCAACGACCAAAAACACCTACAAACACTTTCATTCTTCAATTTTCTTCATCTAATTGATCTCTCTCAAGTTCCATCTTCAAGTTCTAAGTGTTCTTCATAAATTCTACAAGTTCTAGTTTCATAAAATCAAGAATACTTCCAAGTTTACTAGCTCACTTCCAATCTTGTAAAGTGATCATCCAACCTCAAGAAATCCTTGTTGTTTACAGTAAGATATCATTCTAAATCAAGGTAATACTCATATACAAACTTTGATTCAATTCCTATAACTATAACTATCTTAATTCGAGTGATAATCTTACTTGAACTTGTTTTCGTGTCATGATTCTACTTCAAGAACTTTCAAGCCATCCAAGATCCTTTGAAGCTAGATTATTTCTTTTCACTTCCAGTAGGTTTACCTACTAAACTTGAGGTAGTAATGATGTTCATAACATCGTTCGATTCTTACTTATATAACTATCTTATTCGAAGAAAATAACCTGTAATCACTAGAACATAGTTTAGTTAATTCTAAACTTGGTCGCAAATAAAGTTAATCCTTCTAACTAGACTTTTAAAAATAACTAAACACATATTTTATATCTATATGATATGCTAATTTAATGAGTTAAAACTTGGAAACACGAAGAACACCGTAAAACTGGATATACGCCGTCGTAGTAAAACCGGGGGCTGTTTCGGGTTGGATAATTAAAAAAAAACTATCTTAGACTTTGATTTAAAGATTTATATTTTGGGAAAATAATATTTCAAATAAACATGATAACATATCCAAAAATTATGGTTAAACTCAAAGTAGAAGTATGTTTTTCAAAATGGTCATCAAGATGTCGTTCTTTCGACGGAAATGACTACCTCTTTCAAATATGGACTTGTAACCTGTAACTCCGACTATAAACCACTACTTTTTCAGTTAAGTTCTAAATACTACAGTTCGTTACGAAACGATAGCAATTTGAATCACTCAAAACTGATTTATAACGAAGAAGATATGGGCAAAACAAGATTGGTTAGAAATCATCAAAATAGCTACGGGATTATTTTGCAAAAATCTATACTAACCATGTCCTAACTAACTTTTCTTGTATTATACATGTATTTATACATATTTCCTTATACTATACTAGTCTTGGTTAATCGTAAGACACATGTACACAATACGTCGAGAAAACTTCAAAGACAACAGTTTGTACAGTGGGTCGTGATTAAACCGTAGACAATATATTTACAATACGTCAGATAAATCGTAAGACACATGTACACAACACGTCGAGATAACTTCAAAGACAATAGTTGTACAATGGGTCGTGATTGAGTCTTAGACAATATATTTACAATACGTCAGATAAATCGTAAGACACATGTACACAACACGTCGAGATAACTTCAAAGACAATAGTTGTACAATGGGTTGTGATTGAGTCTTAGACATTATATTTACAATACGTCTTGATTATTCTAGGGTGATGTATTGAACAATATATATGGACTACTAACGTTGGACTGCTAACATTGGACTACTAACATTGGACTACTAACGTTGGACAGCTAACTTGACAACTTAAATCATCAACACGTAAATAAAAATATGATTTGAATATATTTATCATACTTTGATATATATGTATATATTTGTTATAGGTTCGTGAATCTATCTGTGGCTAAGTCTGATTTTCGACGAATTGAAAATCTGTTAAAGTGAGTTTCATTATTCCCTTTTTATATATTTTTGGGCTGAGAATACATGCGCTGTTTTATAAACTGTTTTACGAAATGGACACAAATACTTAAACTATATTCTATGGTTAGATTATGAACACCGAATACCGCCCCTTTTTAGCTTGGTAGCCTAAGAATTAGGGAAATGGCCCCTAATTGACGCGAATCCTAAAGATAGATCTATGGACCTTGACAAGTCCCATTCGGGGTACGAATGCTTTAGTACTTCGATTGATATATACTGATTGCGACGGCCGGTATATAGCATGCAGATTGCTAAATGCCTGTATGCGGGGGATATTCTATATGCATCCTGTTAGTTCGGTTACCAAGTGTTCACCATATGAATGATTTTATCTTTATGCAGATTGCGAAATGCCTGTATAATGATTATGGAAATGAAAATGAAAACGAAAATCTTGTGGTCTATTAAATTGTTAGAAATGAATATTTATGATAAACTAATGAACTCGCCAACCTTTTGGTTGACACTTTTAAGCATGTTTATTCTCAGGTATGAAAGAAATCTTCCGCTGTGCATTTGCCCAATTTAAAGATATTACTTGGAGTCATTCATGACATATTTCAAAAGACGTTGCATTCGAGTCGTTGAGTTCAACAAGATTATATTAAAGTAAATGACAGATTAAGTCATTTATAGTCTGATTATATTGTGAAATGGTATGCATATTTGTCAACTATCGTTGTAATGAAAGTTGTCTTTTAAAACCGAATGCAATGTTTGTAAAACGTATCATATAGAGGTCAAAACCTCGCAATGGGACCAAATGTTATTGTATTCGTCCATATAGATTTGGATGGGCCATTACATTAAGGTCCACTTTTGGTGGCCAAATTTGAAAGCTGATATTGCAACGTACATCGAAGAATGTTTGACTTACTCCAAAGTCAAGGCGAAATATCAGAAACCGTCTGGTCTGCTTCAATAACCAGAAATCCTAGAATGGAAGTGGGAATGTATTACAATATATTTTAACACGAAGCTACCAAAGACTACATGAGGTTATGACACCAGTTGGGTAATTGTTGCTCGTCTCACCAAGTCCGCACATTTCCTACCTATGAAGGAGAAGGATAGGATGGAGAAATTGGCACGGCTATACTTGAAAGAAATTGGCACGATCGTGATAGTAGGTTTACGTCAAGGTTCTGGAAATCACTACAGGAGGCCCTAGGAACTCGTTTAGATATAAGCACCGCATATCATCCACAAACCGATGGACAAAGTGAAAGGACCATACAGACTCTTGCAGACATGCTTAGAGCATGTGTGATCGATATCGGAAGCGGATGGGATAAATATCTACCATTAGCAGAATTCTCGTATACGAGTATTAAAGCTGCACCATTTGAAGCACTTTATGGAAGAAAATGTAGATCCCTGATCTGTTGGAATGAAGTAGGAGACCGACAACTAACTGGTCCCGAGATCATACAGGAGACTACAGAAAAGATTATGCAAATCAAAGAGAGATTAAAGACCGCCCAAAGTCATCAAAAGAGCTATGCTGATGTTCGAAGGAAGCTATTGGAATTTCAGGTTGATGACATGGTTATGTTAAAGGTGTCACCTTGGAAAGGTGTGATACACTTTGGTAAGAGGGGTAAACTGAACCCAAGATACGTAGGACAATTCAAGATCATCGAACGTATTGGACCAGTGGCTTATAGACTTAAGCTACCACAACAACTTGCTGGAGTACACAATACCTTTCACGTCAAAACTTAAGGAAATGCCTTGCAAAAGAAGACCTCACTGTTCCTCTTGAAGAAATCCAAATCGACGAGAAACTGCATTTTATAGAAGAACCTGTTGAAATCATGGACCGTGAAGTCAAACAGCTCAAGCAATGCAACATACCTATAGTTAGGGTTCGTTGGAATGCTCGAAGAGGTTCCGAGTTCACTTGGGAAAGAGAGGCCAGATGAAACAGAAGTATCCACATCTGTTTACAAACACCTCCCATTGAATAGGTACTACTTCAAATTTCGGGACAAAATTTCTTTAACGGGTAGGTACTGTGATGACCCGGATTTTTCCGACTATTTTATTATACTATTTACATAGTTTAATAATTCCGACGTGATAAACAATGAATTTTAATAAGTCTTGAACCTCTGGAAAGAGTTTTATATAAGCATTTGACTACCCTTTTATTCCTACGATTCACGAACGTCATAACTTGTATTATGTATGTTAACAAAGTATTATATATATATATTTTCATATTGCTAACTTAAAGAGTTTTCAAAACGATATATATATATATATATATATATATGTGTGTGTGTGTGTGTGTGTGTGTGTGTGTGTGTGTGTGTGTAACGTTTAACGACGTAATAACTCTTAAGTTAAAATGAATATATATGTATTGTATTAAGAAGTATTAATACATACTTAAAAGACTTAAATACTTAAGTTAACATACTTATACTTATTAAAGATAGCAACATTCATATTTCGATTCATTTTTATCAAATATTTTACTCGTATTTATGCGGTATTTATACGTGTATTATACGCAGCTTCTAGAAGTATTTACTATTGCTATATACCAATAGAAATATGCATTAATGGAATAATATGTCATGCATGACTTAATACATAATATGTCATGCATGACTTAATACATTTTAACTTATCTTAGATATTTTTCATTAAAAACCAAATTTATAAGCCTATAAATAAGCACCATTTCTAACTCATTTTTTACAAATTCATTTTCCAAATTTTACTTACAATTTTCACACACACTTGCAAGAACTCTCTCATTCTTTGTTCTACTACTTTATTCCAGCAACTTTACATTCTAGACTTGAGGTAAAAACTCTACTTCAACTCTTTTTCAATACATATGTTTATAGGTATCTATATAAGAGTTTATAAACTAGAACATAGTTTAGTTGATTCTAAACTTGTTTGAAAAACTAATCTACTCTTTCTAACTTAACTCAAATAACACTTGTTTATATGTATTATGATTTTATATTAAGTTAATATAAGAACTTATAACTTCTACATATGAAGAACACTTTGAAACTTAACATATATCGTTTAATCTCCATTCGGTAAAAAGCGGGCTGTTTTGAGTTGGGAATTAAAAACCTATCTTAGACTTTGAGTTCGAGGCTAAGACTTTGGAAATATGTTAATATATGTAAATAAGACTTCCAATAATTTTTTCATGATTTTAGACAAAGTGGAAGTATTTTATAAAAAATCATATATCGGGTGGATGTCGGGATTCTTCCAAATCTGACCACCGGCACAAAAAGAGGGTAAAACTCTAAAAATTACTACTTGGGCTAAACTTTTCGAATTGGTTTTGAAAAATTAACTTCTTAAGGAATTCATAGCAATTTGATTCACTTTAAACGGAGTTGTAATGAATATTTGGCGAGCAAAACAAAATCTGCTAAAATTAACTTTATATGGACGAAATTTATCTTATAAAAACTATATTAACCATATCCTTGCTAACTTTTCCTACATCCTATATATATTTGGACATGTTATCATTAGTATAACAAAATATTATAATCTTGGTTGATTCCGAGATTGTATATATATATAATAATCTTGGTACGTTCCATGACAACACATATACAATACGTTTTGATAAATCCTAAGACAACAAGTACACAATACGTCTTGGTTAATTCTAAGACAATATGTTTACAATATGTCTCTGGATTGATGAAAAGATAATACGTATACAATACGCTGTGGGGTAATTCTAAGATTATATATATATATATATATATATATATATATATATATATATATATATATATATATATATATACCGATTATTGGATTATTGGACTATTGGACTATATTTGTACTACTAACAAAGGACAAGTAACAAAGGACTACTAACATGAAAATGTTAAAAATTAATAAGTATTCTATGAACTTGCTTTATTTTATTCATATGTTGTATTATTATCTGAATCATTATTATTGTTATAGGTTCGTAAATCTAAGGACGACGGCCATATTTTTAATAAGTTGAAAACTTGTTATTAATATACTTTTACTACCGTGAGTATATAGTCCCATTTTTAAACTCTAAAAATATTTTTGGATGAGAATACATGCATTTTATGTTTTACGCTATGGACACAAGTACTTAAAATATATTCTACGTTGAGTTGTACCACCTTGCATATCTTCCCTAATAGCTTGGTAACTAATATTTACATGTTGTAAGAACATGTAAGCGCAAATCCTATTGATAGATCTATCGGGTTTGACAAACCCAACCGGGCTAGTCGCTCTAGTATCGTAAATGGTTGCATAGTACTTCGTTTTTACTACACTTGGTACAATGTAGGGAGATTTCATAATAAAGGGAATATGCCACATTATTTGTTAAGTATGGTTACCGAATTGCTCAACAACTTATAGAATATCTTTATTGAAATGTTTATAACTATGAAGTCCTGTGGTCTATATTTATATCGATGCTAGCTTTAAACCTATATATCTCACCAACCTTTGTGTTGACTGTTTAAGCATGTTTATTCTCAGGTCCTTAAGAAAGTCTTCCGCTGTTGCATTATCTGAGCAAGCTGTGCATGGAGTCTCATGCTTTTGTTTAAATGAAGTGTTGCATTCTATAAAACCTTTGTCATGTAATATATTCGACTGTTATGTCACATTGTAGTATTTGTAAACCGATGTAATATGGGGATTATTCCTTAAATAATCACCCACTTGTTTAAAACATGCATTATGTATAATAATGGTGTGCTATTTATGAAACGAATGCAATATTTTCTAAAAATGTATCATATAGAGGTTAAATACCTCTCTATGGGACCAATGAATAACGTACTGCGTTTATAGTAATATGGACGGGTCATTTCATTATGCGTCTAGATAATTGAAGATTCACGAGCAGAATTACACGACTCACGATTTAGAATTAGGCATTGTTGTTTTTGCATTGAAGATGTGGAGACATTACTTATATGGGGTCAAATGTACCATATATACCGACCACAAAAGTCTCCAACACATATTTGATCAGAAGTAACTGAACATGAGGCAACGTAGGTGGGTTGAGTTGCTAAATGATTATGACTGTGAGATTCGTTATCACCCGGGGAAGGCGAATGTGGTAGCCGACGCTTTGAGTAGAAAGGAAAGAGAACCTATGCGGGTAAAAGCTATGAATATAATAATTCATACTAACCTTACTACTCAAATAAAAGAGGCGCAACATGGGGTTTGAAAGGAAGAAAGTTTTGAAAAGGAAATACCCAAAAGATTGGATAAACAACTTACTATTAGGGAGAACGGAACCCGGTATTTGGCTAAAAGAATTTGGGTACCAAAGTTTGGAGATATGAGAGAAATGGTACTTAGGGAAGCACATAAAACCAGATACTCAATACATCCCAGAGCGGGGGAAATGTACCAAGATCTCAAAAAACATTTTTGGTGGCCGGGTATGAAAGCCGATATTGCTACATACGTAGGAAAATGTTTGACTTATTCTAAAGTCAAAGCTGAGCATCAGAAACCATCAGGTCTACTTCAACAACCTGAAATCCCGGAATAGAAATGGGAAAACATTACCATGGATTTCATTACTAAATTGCCAAGGACTGCAAGTGGTTATGATACTATTTGGGTAATAGTTAATCGTCTTACCAAGTCAGCACACTTTCTACCAATGAGAGAAGATGATAAAATGGAGAAATTGGCACGACTATACTTGAAGAAAGTCATTTCCAGACATGGAATACCAATCTCTATTATCTCTGATCGGGATGGCAGATTTGTTTCAAGATTTTGGCAGACGTTACATCAAGCATTAGGAACTCGTTTAGACATGAATACTTCCTATCATCCACAAACTGATGGGCAAAGTGAAAGGACGATACAGACACTTGAAGACATGCTACAAGCATGTGTTATTGATTTTGGAAATGGTTGGGATCGACATCTACCATTACCAGAATTTTCCTATAACAAAAGTTATCACTCGAGTATTGATGCGGCACCGTTCGAAGCACTTTACGGTAGGAAGTGCAGGTCTCCGATTTGTTGGAGCGAGGTGGGGGATAAACAGATTACGGGTCCGGAGATAATCCAAGAAACTAGTGAGAAGATCATTCAGATTCAGTAACGGTTGAAAACAGCCAGGAGTCGACAAAAGAGCTACGCCGATGTCAGAAGAAAACCTTTGGAATTTGAGGTTGGTGACACGGTCATGCTTAAGGTATCACCTTGGAAAGGTTTCATTCGTTTTGGCAAACGGGGGAAGCTAAACCTGAGATACATTGGACCATTCAAGATTATTGATCGTGTTGGACCAGTGGCTTACCGACTTGAAATACCTCAACAACTCGCCAGCGTACATAACACCTTCCACGTCTCGAATATGAAGAAATGCTTAGCCATAGAAGATCTCACTATTCCTTTAGACGAGATTAAGATTGACGAAAAACTTCAATTCGTTGAAGAACCCGTCGAAATAATGGATTGTGAGATTAAAGGACTTAAGCAAAGCAAAATACCAATCGTTAAAGTTCGATAGAATGCTTGCAGAGGACTCGAGTTCACATGAGAGTGTGAAGATCAGATGAAGTAGAAATACCCGCACTTATTCCCAGATGATGCGTCAACGCCTACAACTACTTGAAATTTCGAGACGAAATTTATTTAACGAGTAGGTACTGTAACGACCCGTATTTTTCCATGATATTATATATTTGAGATTAATATTTACATGAATAAATGTTTCCAACATGTTAAGCAATCAAACTTGTTAAGACTTGATTAATTGAAACGGATTTTATGTAAACGTTTGACCACCCAGTTTGTCCGACGATTCACGAACGTTAAAACTTGTAAAAACGACATGATGATATATATATATATATATATATATATATATATATATATATATATATATATATATATATATATATATATATATATATATATATATATATATATATATATATATATATATTTAACATGGTATTATGATATGTAAGTATCTCATTAAGTATATTAACAATGGGTTATATACATAAAATGAGACAACTAAATTAAGGAATTTGAAACGATATACATATATGAATAATTATCGACGTAATAAAGTCTTAATTAAAATAAATACATATATATCGTATTAAGATATATTAATACACTATGTTTAACATGATAAAATGATAATTAAATATATCATTAAGTGTATTAACAATGAACTATATACATAAAACGAGACTACTAACTTAAGGTTTCGAATCAATATAAACATGTAACGATTAACGACGAAATAACGACTTAATTAAAATGTATATATATGCATTGTATTAAGATGTATTAATACACATTTGAAAGACTTAAAGACATATATCAAAATACTTATACTTAACAAAGATAGTTATAATCGTATTCTCATTCGTTTTCATCAAGAATTTTACTCGTATTCATACGGTATTTTCACCCGTATAATACCCAGCTTCTAGATGTATGTACTATTGGTATATACAATCAAATGATCAGCTCTTAGCAGCCCTCAATTAGTCAACAAACATATGGGAACCATCATTTAACATCTAGCATCAAATAATTAGCAAAATTACAAACTAATGGAGCCTATATGGACACCCCTAATTCACGATTTCATTACACACCACAAACACTTTCAATTTTCAATTTTCTTGAATCAAACTCATCTCTCTCAAGTTCTCTATTTATGTTCTAAGTGTTCTTCATCATGTTCATCAAAATCTAGCTCAATCTAGCTCAAATATCCTAACCTAGATCATCATACAAAACAAACACTCAAGAATACTTTGAAAACCCTTTCAAGTTTGCTAGATTACTTTCAATCTTGCAAATCCATTTCAAGTGATCATCTAACTTCAAGAAACCTTCATTTATATTAGTAGGTGTTCTTTCTAAATCAAGGTAATAATTATATTTAAGCTTTGATTAAAATTTATAAACATAACTATCTTAATTCAAGTAGTAATCTTACTTGAACTTATTTTCGTGTCGTGATTCTACTTCAAGAACTTCCAAGCCATCAAAGATCCTTTGAAGCTCAAGATCATTTCTCATAATTTCCAGTAGGTTTACCTACTATACTTGAGGTAGTAACGATGTTCATAACATCGTTCAATTCTTACTTATATAACTATCTTATTCGAAGAAAATAACTTGTAATCACTAGAACATAGTTTAGTTGATTCTAAACTTGTTCACAAACAAAATTAATCCTTCTAACTTGACTTTTAAAAACAAATAAACACATGTGTTATATCTATATTATATGCTAACTTAAGGATTTAAAACTTGAAAACACGAAGAACACCGTAAACTAGACATACGTCGTAATAGTAAAACCGGGGGCTATTTCGGGTTGGGTAATTAAAAACTGTCTTAAACTTTGAATTTAAAGATGAATCTCTGGGAAAATGATATTTCATATGAACATGTTAATATATCTAAAAATGGTGGTTAAACTCAAAGTAGAAGTATGTTTTTCAAAATGGTCATCAAGGTGTCGTTCTTTCGGCACATATGACTACTCTTTATAAATAGACTTATAACCTGTAACTCCGACTATAAACCACCACTTTTTGAGTTTTGTTTTAGAAAATAGAGTTTATTACAAAACCATAGCAATTTGATTCACTCAAAACTGATTTATAATGAAGAAGATATGGGCAAAACAATATTGGTTAAAAATGGCTAAAATGACTACGGGATTGTTTTTACAAAATCTATACTAACCATATCCTAGCTAACTTTTCCTGTATTATACATGTATTTAAACATGTCATGACTATTTCCTTGTAATATACTAGTCTTGGTTAAGTCCGGGAAAATATCATGTAATCTTGATTAGTTAAGACAATAGTTATACAATACGTCGAATAAATCGAAAGACACCATGTACA
The DNA here is from genome assembly GCF_046630445.1 of Rutidosis leptorrhynchoides. Classification (NCBI taxonomy): domain Eukaryota; kingdom Viridiplantae; phylum Streptophyta; class Magnoliopsida; order Asterales; family Asteraceae; genus Rutidosis; species Rutidosis leptorrhynchoides. Next base: position 455,818,705 of record NC_092336.1, on the reverse strand, counting down.
CAATACGTCTAGATTAATTCTAAGAAAATAGTTGTACCTTGGGTCATGATTGAGTCTTGTACAATACGTATACAATACGTGTTGATTATTCCAGGGTGATATTTTGGACTATATATATGGACTACTAACATTGGACTACTAACGTTAGACTGCTAACTTGACAACTTAAATCATCAACATGTAAATAACAATATGATGTAAATGTATTTCTATCATACTTTGATATATGTATATATTTGTTATAGGTTCGTGAATCGATCCGTGGCCAAGTCTGATTTTCAACGAATTGAAAATCTGTGAAAGTGAGTTATAGTCCCATTTTTACTATCTAATATTTTTGGGATGAGAATACATGCAGCTTTGTAAATATTTTATAAAATAGACACAAGTACTTGAAACTACATTCTATGGTTGGATTATTATACCGAATATCGCCCCTTTTAGCTTGGTAGCCTAAGAATTAGGGAAATGGCCCCTAATTGACGCGAATCCTAAAGATAGATCTATTGGGCCTAACAAACACCATCTGGGTTACGGATGCTTTGGTACTTCGATTTTATATCATACAGATGAGAGTTCCTGTTATGATGGGGGATAACAAACACCATCCGGGTTATGGATGATTTAGTACTTTAATTTATTATACAGATGAGAGATTTTTATATGCTTGGGGATATTCTAGATGAATTTTGTTAATGTCGGTTACCAGGTGTTTATCATATGAATGATTTTATTACAGATGAGAGATTCTGTATGATGTTTATGAAAATAAAATCTTGTGGTCTATTATGATAATTTATTATATAGGTTAAACCTATGACTCACCAATATTGTTGTTAAAGTTTATAAGCATGTTTTATTCTCAGGAGATTATTAAGAGCTTCCTCTGCTGTATGCTATTTAAGGACAAGATTCAGAGTCAGCATACTTGTATTATATTGTTTAAAAATGCATTCGGAAACATCTTTTGTTGTAATATATTATTAGCCATTATGTAATGGTCATGTGTAAACGTGTATATTTAGATTATCATTGATTGATAATCTATATTATGTCAGTTAAACCTTTATCAATAAAATAAAGGTTATGGTTTATTTTAAAAACGAATGCAGTCTTTGAAAAACGTCTCATATAGAGGTCAAAACCTTGCAATGAAACCAATTAATATGAAACGTTTATAATCGATATGAACGGGGCATTTCAGAGTCTGAGTACTCTACCACCGTCTTTTTGGGGATATGCATTAGAGTCTGCTGCACGCATACTCAATATGGTTCAAACCAAAAAGGTAGAAAAGACACCATATGAGCTATGGCATGTGAAGACTCCCAAGTTGTCTTATTTGAAAGTCTGGGGTTGTGAAGCATATGTAAAACATGATACTTCAAACAAATTAGAACCCAGAAGTATCAAATGTCACTTTGTGGGATACCCAAAGGAAACAATGGGTTACTACTTTTACTACCAAGCTGAAAACAAAGTGTTTATTGCTCGGTTTGCTGAATTCCTTGAAAGAGATCTCCTCTTACAAGAAGTTAGTGGGAGTAAAGTAGCTCTTGTAGAAATTCAAGAATCACAAGGTAACATACCTTCTGAAGGCACTAATCATCCACACACTGAAGCTGAGCACATTGTTGATGAGCTAGAATGTGTTGCACCTATAATTCGTAGATCTAGTAGAACTCCTCATCGACCTGAGAAGTTAAATCTTTTCATTAATTCAGATGAACCTGATCTAGGGAATTATGATGAACCCTCTAGCTACCGTGAGGCCATATCAGGTTTAGAATCTAAAAAATGGCGAGATGCTATGAATACATAGATGCAGTCCATGAAAGAAAATCAAGTATGGGACTTGATTGATCTTTCACCCAATTGTAAAATAGTTGGGTGTAAATGAGTCTTCAAGTAATGTAAACACTTTTAAGGCTCGGTTGGTGGCAAAAGGTTATACTCAAACTCAAGGAATTGATTATGAGGAAACTTTTTCACCACTCGCGGGCACTAAATTAATTAGGATACTTATTGTCATAGCTACTTTTCGTGATTATGAAATATGGCAAATGGATGTCAAAACCGCTTTCCTAAATGGCGACCTAAGCGAGGATGTATATAAGGTTTAGCCAGAAGGGTTTGTGAATCCTAAGTATCCTACTAAAGTATACAAGCTTCTAAAATCCATTTATGGATTAAAGCAAGCATCCAGGAGCTGGAATCTTAAGTTTGATCAGAAAATCAAAGAGTTTGGTTTTTCTCAAAACCAAGATGAGCCCTGTGTTTACATTAGAGCTAGTGGGAGCAAAGTTGTCTTCTTGATCTTGTATGTTGATGACATACTACTTACTGGAAATGACATTCTAATTTTGCAAGATGTCAAATCTTGGCTTGGAAAATGTTTTGCCATGAAAGATCTTGGAGAAGCTAAGTATATTCTAGGAATCAGAATCTATAGAAATAGATCCAAAAGGCTTATTGGTTTGAGTCAAAGTACATACATTGACAAAATCTTACAAAGATTTAACATGCAAAACTCCAAGCGCGAAGCATTACCCATGCAAAAGGGCATACCTTGAGCAAGTCTCATAGTCCTATCACACCTAATGAGATAAGACGAATGAAATATGTTCCGTATGCTTCGGCTATAGGATCCATTATGTATGCCATGTTATGTACTAGACCTGATTTCTCGTTAGCCTTAAGTTTGACGAGTTGTTATCAACAGAATCCAAGTGAAGAACATTGGATTGCCGTTAAGAGCATTCTTAAGTATTTACGGAGAACTAAAGATATGTTCTTGGTTTACGGTGGTTTGGAAGAAGAGTTGAGTATTAAATGTTATACAGATGCTAGTTTCCAAACCGATTAAGATGATTCTCGATCCCAGTCAGGGTATTTCTTTGTCATGAATGGTGGGGCAGTTGATTGGAGAAGCTCGAAGCAGAGCACAGTTGCAGAGTCTACAACAGAAGCTGAATATATTGCTACCTCAGAAGCTGCTCAGGAAGCTGTCTGGATTAGGAAGTTTATTGCTGAACTTGGAGTAGTTCCCAGCATTGAATCCCCTATGGAAATGTACTGTGATAATTCAAGTGCTATTATACTTGCGAAAGAATTACGTGTACGTGAAGGTAGCAGACACATTCTTCGAAAGTTTGACTACATTCAAGAAGTCGTTGAGAGGAATGATATTAGTATTCTTAAGGTTCATACAGATGATAATGTGGTTGACCCATTCACGATGCCCATGACACACAACAAGCATGATGATCATGCTAGTAGTGTTGGACTTCATTATGCTGCTGATCTTTTTAATTTGTAATTTAGTATTTGGATATCTTTTGGAACATTAAACAGTTTTATCATAATGAATTGATATATTGATGGTATAATCATTTTCATTTATATCACTGTGTTCTATATTAGCATGTTTCATCCATGAGTAATTGTTGATTATTCAAAATCTTCATAATCAATCATGTTATGGGAATAGCACTAACTAAGATTAATATGAATAGTTGGTTATATTTATTGATGATAAATAGTTAACTTGTAGAGACCAAAATTCATATGTATTCATTGGTGATGAATATTGGAATGACCCATTCGAGATGTCTCTACATGGATCATTGTCAGTAGTGAATCTTTTAGTAATTATGTCTTTTTGTCCTTAAACTTGAGATGCACGCCAGTTTTAATGTGTGGAACATTGTACTTTGATATGGTTAAACGATGTCCTGAATAAGGCTGTATTAAAGGCCATTATTGGGTATAATGTAAAGCTCGTGACAGACACACGTATGCAATATAGGATTTGTTCCTCCGAAATGTTTGGAGTTAGATACTTTTGAGCTCCTTGATGAATGAATAAGATATTTGTGTGGCCCCACCCAGATGTAATTAAGATGATACTTAATTAATTTGATGATCTAATTCAGTTCTAAGATCGAGAAATAAAATTGTTAAACAAATGAGAATGACCGATGATCCATATCTCACGTTTAACTAAAGTATCTGAAACAAAAGGACGAATGACATTTAACACTTACTATACATATTTTAGAGAAACTACCCTCACGTGAATTTAGGGACAATGGCGTGTTGCTAGACGCTATCCATTGTTTATATAGTTACTTGGTGTTGTGCCATACACAACTGGGAGTTTGTAGGATTAATGTGCAAGGTACAACATAGAACTATATGGCTAAATTCGTTTGAGCCTTCGGGGTTACACCCATATACACCAAGACGTCAAACTAAAAATATATATATATATATGATGTATATATATTAGTCAAGTAACGGAACAAATTAAAATGTTTAATTATGAATTAATTAAATAATATTAATTAGTTAAATGTTTGAATTTGATTTTTGCAAATACGTTTTCTTTTCACCTAACTTGTTAGCTTGCATTACAACCAAAGAATTCCATATGCACATATTATATGGTTTACAATGTATTTTTTGTGGATGTCTTCATGTAAAGGCTAAAGCAAAAGTAAATTAAAGAAAAAGAAAAAATAAAATATGTTTTCTACATACTTTTAGTTTTGGACATGATATACTCCATATTATAAGTATACTAGTCTCTTGGCATTGGTGAGAACTGACATACAAAAACCAATTCATTTTTGTTCGAAGTGGAAAAACAAAGCAAAAGAAAGAAACATATCACATCTTGTTTCTTTTGTTTCTTTTCAAACGAAGATAAATTCATATACGGAATGTTATCTATTCATCGATAATTCATTAATATAATTTGGTTATATTAATACTGTATTTGGGTTTGGACTAGTATCCATTGATGATCATTTGAAGTGTAGTGTGGACTATCCAAAAAGACGGTTATATTTTTGAGCGTAGGTTTCTTTCCAACAATCAGTTTCTTCAGAAAAGGTATATCGTTTACTCACTTTGTAAATTTATATCTTTTGACAATTATTGGTGGTGTAATTGGATCTTGGTTGTGACAACCCGGATTTTTCCGACTACTTGATTATACTATCTACATGATTTAATAATTCCGACTTGATAAGCAATGAATTTTAATAAGTCTTGAACCTCCGGAAAGAGTTTTACACAAGATTTTGGTCACCCTTTTATTCCTACGATTCAAGAACGTCATAACTTGTATTAATTATATATATGTATATATATATATATATATGTATATATATATATATATATAACTTGAAAATATGATAATTAAATATCTCATTAAGTATATTAACAAGGTATTATATATACATTTTCATACTACTAATTTAAAGAGTTTTCGAACAATATATATGTTACTTTTTAAACGACGTAATTAACTTATGTTAAAATATATTTACATACGATGTATTATGAGTATAAATACATCCTTAAAAGTATTGAATACACTTAATAATATACAAATACAGATAAGGGATAGCTATATTCGTCTTTCCATTTATTTTTCTCAAGAATTCTACTCGTATTTATACGGTATTTATACGGTATTTATACAATATTTATACGGTATTTATATGCGTATTATACGTAGCTTCTAGAAGTATTTACTATTGGTATATACCAATAGAAATCTACAATTATGTATTTATACGGTATTTATACGCGTATTATATGCAGCTTCTAGAAGTATTTACTATTGGTATATACGAATAGTAATCTACAATTATTGATGTATTATGCCATGCATGACCTAATGGTTTTTAACTTATCTTAGATATTTTTCACTAAAAACCAAATTTATGAGCCTATAAATAAGCACCATTTCTAACTCATTTTTACACATTCATTTTCCAAATTTTACTTACAATTTTCACACACACTTGCAAGAACTCTCTCATTTTTTTTGTTCTACTACTTCTTTCCAGCAAATTTACATTCTAAATTAGAGGTAAAAACTCTACTTCAACTCTTGTACAATACATATATTTATAGCTATCTATATAAGAGTTTATAAACTAGAACATAGTTTAGTTGATTCTAAACTTGTTTGAAAAACTAATCTAATCTTTCTAACTTAACTCAAATAACACTTATTTACATGTATTATGATGTTATATTAAGTTAATATAAGAACTTATAACTTGTGGTCTATATTTATATCGATGCTAGCTTTAAACCTATATATCTCACCAACCTTTGTGTTGACTGTTTAAGCATGTTTATTCTCAGGTCCTTAAGAAAGTCTTCCGATGTTGCATTATCTGAGCAAGCTGTGCATGGAGTCTTATGCTTTTGTTTAAATGAAGTGTTGCATTCAATAAAACCTATATCATGTAATATATTCGACTTTTATGTCACGTGTGTAGTATTATGTAATATAGGGATTATTCCTTAAATAATCGCCCACTTGTTTAAAACATGCATTATGTATAATAATGGTGTGCTTTTTATGAAAAGAATGCAATATTCTCTAAAAATGTATCATATAGAGGTCAAATACCTCACTATGGGACCAATGAATAACGTACTACGTTTATAGTAATATGGACGGGTCGTTTCAGTTGGTATCAGAGCGTTGGTCTTAGCGAACCAGGTCTTGCATTAGTGTGTCTAACTGATAGTTGTTAAGATGCATTAATAAGTCTGGACTTCGACCATGTCTGCATGTCAAAAGTTTTGCTTATCATTTTTTTTCGAAAATTACCTGCTTATCATTCTTTATTCTAGACACGTCTTAGTGCAATTATTGCATAGATAGGGTATAGACAAACTCATATCGTAGCGTATCTATTACTATAAACTTTGCCTAACAGCTTTCGAAAGTTCCTCCGTAATCTACGGGATCTTCTGTACTACATATAGGTATTCTATGTAATTAGAATATCATCCGATATCCGATAATCATTTCATATCGAAAATCCTTTATCTAACCGTGTAAGATGAATTCCGCTACTAGTTCAAGTTCCTCGGATTCTGACAGCTATTCCGATATGGATTTCCACCTGAGCTCCGAAAGCAGTGTAACCGGAATGGATCAAGCAATTAGCCATCATCAATTCTGGATGAATTGGGGATGGGTTCGTAGCGGACTCAATCAATGGAGACAAGAAGAAGGCGATCCTTTCTATCAACCAAATTGCCCTATTGGCGAAGAACCTGGAGCACTTACCGGCGAACCAGTTCGAAACACCATTTTCACCCTCATTGCCAGAATAGCTCGCAACGATTATGTAATATCTACTATTCTAAACCTTATTCATCCACTCATTCCAATCGCCAATCATCCCGGAGTAATAGAAGAAGTCAACGAGCTTCGCGCTCGAGTAGTGACTTTGGAGAGTATAATGCACAACTTGCAGGCATCGCAGGCATCACCAGCATCAGTACCAACAACACATGTACCACCAACAACAACATCCGCATCACCCACCTCAACATCACAATCTGTACCTCAAGCATAATCTTCGACCAAACCTCTATCACTTTTGTTCTATATATAGTTCTACATCAACATCATACGCCTCGTAGATACCAAGGAAAACCAATAGCGATAAATGATGAAGTATTGATTCATATCTTCATTGGAGAAATGTTCTGTGACGATTATGTAATCTCTAAAGTCTCGGAGATTATTTATTCTAGTTCTAGCCGTATATCAGTTAAATGGATGGATAATAATGATAGAGGGTGGAGTAGAAACCCTGACAAAGAATGATGTGTGTCTTACAAGCTAGACTTGTTATACAAGCACCTCTAGAAGAACCGCTAACATCACCAGCAATATCCCAACACCAGCAACACCTGCAGCACCACAATATCCGCAAGCTCCATAACCACCGATAATATCAACACCTCAATCACCAATATGTATATTGTATTATCGAGTTATGAAATATTAACTCATTATTTTCAAGGAATTTATATGTATATTTTATATATATAAATTTTGAAACCATAATTTATCTTTTCGTACTAAGCTATTACGTATGAATTTTTAAAGGGTAGATACTACTCGGTTAATTCATATTGCTAATATGCTACGATGTACATCCTTCGTTAACAACTTAACAATCGTTAACTATAATCTCTGCATCAACTCAATGAATTCTATCCCCTAATAAACCAAGTGTAATATTCAAATATAGGTTTGATTTTACACTTTCATTTCCGATGTACCTGAAACCTTCTTGAAAATATCATTCGTGTCTTGCGAAGTTCACAAAAATTTCACGAGCACCAACATCTTTCACCGAGGAATGTCAATAAGATTAAATAAAGAAGTATTGATTACTTTAGCAAAATACTCTACGAAAATTATCTAAAGTTTTAGAGATTATTCATTTTTAGTTCCAGCCAATAATTAAATGAGTTTAATATGAACTCATTAAATCTGTATTACATCTGAAGAAAATATACATACATATATTTTCATAAAGACTGTAATAAAAATTCTCTTGTACAAAATATTATTTGTGAAAAATTTTTTAAACGGGTAGGTAATACCCGAGAAATATTTAAGTTCACAATTAATATGTTACACTGTATACTCTTCAATTATTCGATAATCATTATCTATACTCACTACTTTCACAATGATATATATTCTTCCATAGAAATCAGAACAACCATTCCCATCCAAATTCAATTACATATTCTAATTTTGACAGATCAGAATTCAAGTCAAGATATAACAGATAACATCACTCTTAGATCCTTACATCTTTCAAAACCATACTTTGAATTCGAAACTGTAATAGAACGTCACTCTTATTCATAAAACCCAGAAATATATTCATTTCATTCAAAATCCTAAATGATTTCGTCTTGAACATCATGTGTATATTGACGATTACAACCTGCGTTCAAACCCTTCATGAGTCTTGAAAACACTTCAACTGATGAACAATCAAGAGGATGAACCAACCACACGTTATCTACGAAAAAGATTTACACATATATTCATACACCTGGAAAACTCTCGTAACTAAATAACAGCCTAACACGTATCTGTGCTAGATCTTTTGATATTGTTATTACCAAAAATAACCTTACAATCATTTTTCAAAGTATTCAGTTTTATCACACTTCCAACAAGCCAACTTTGACTTCTTGTTTGGATTAGCCCTATTATAATCTTGATATATACGTTTGCCTTTTTTGCTTTTGTTACCGGGAAACCTTTTATATTCCACCATATTAACAGTAAACGTATCAGCAGCTTCATTACTTTTTGGCGTAAGTCTCTCCGAAAAATCACTATCATTATTTATTGAAATCCTAACATGTACTCATCAACGTCTTGTAACAATAATTGTCATACCATATACCGGGAAGCATCAATCATTATTTCAAAATTCGCAACGTTTCTACGTCAACAGTTATTATATATATACATATAACGTCTATCTCCTGAACTTATATACTTCAATTTTGAATTTCTAAAAAACACCCCAGTCCGTGAATCAATTCTAGGAGTTTTGAAAAGCTGATGAAGCAGCAAAAACTGTAAACGACCTTAACAATCAAAAGTTTGACGATAAAGAATAGTGTGTCGAGAAAGGCTCAGAAAAAGAGAAATTTTGTACTGAAAAATGGATTGAGCAAACCATGAAAGAGACTGTGGACATATCACAAGAAATAAACCTGTAATCCAGATGTTCCAGTATCTGATGAAATCTTCCACGAATACCTTGCTCCTTACTTATTTTAAATCCTTGAGGAAAATTTCAAAATATCATCATATCTTCATTATAAATATCTTCGATATTTCTGAAGATATCTTCATAACTATTCTTGTCCAAAATCACTTATCTCTTCGTGCTATCTGTGTTACATCATAAATGAAACTGTTTTAGTTTCTAAATTTTTATAAGCTACGAGTTTAAATTATGAATGTTTTTGAAGTAGTGTTGGGAATTGAAGCATAAGTTAGTATAATATAATGACGCCTGATCAACGTGGTTATATTACAGTAAGTCATGCTGAGTTTCTAATGGAACGTGATGATTCACAGATTATACCGTCATCATGTGCCATGTTACACGATTCTATCATTCTATTTAACCTCTAAACATATGAAGAATGTATTTTCTTGATAGTTTTATCTTTTCCGTGATACCGATAATTTACCAAATTAAAATCGTGCTATTGTAATTCCTTTCTGCTTAAAACATTAGTTATGTTCATTCGAAATTTCGTACCTATAAAATCGAGACGTCTTGATTGCTTTACTTAAAGTCGAGAAGAGAAAAAACAAAAGGATGGAGCTTAGAAAAATAAGGGAAAATACAAAGCCCGATAACAACACAGAAATTACAAACCGTGTATATCAATGCGTATAGCAATATAAAGACACGGGAGGATGATAAATACAACAATACCTAGAGCATAGTAGAAGTAAACAGATTCCTCCGGTGGGAGCTGGAAAAGAAGGATAATGGTGGCGAACGTCAATATTAGGTCAAGAACCAGAACTGGATTGAACATTTTCACAATCTTTTGGATGTATGAATTGAGGAAGAAAGTATAAGGATGGTGAAAATAATGGAACGTAAGAGGTCAATTTATAGTGGATATATCAGACAGAGCAATCGAGGCAGATCACCGCATTTAATTAAAGAGGATCGAAATTTTCTTAATTACCGAAAAATCAAATCTAAGATAGATTACGAAGATTTTCTTTACATTCCTTGAAATCCGGAAATCAACTGTGACTACGTCAAAAGTTAAGACGAATCTTTATTTTCCTAAATTCCATCTTTTATGATAGCTTCACTCATACTCTTCATGTAATCGAATTGATCTATCCATATTTCTCAATGGTGAGAAGCTCTATAATTATTGAACTCATGCTTATCATAAAACGGAACTCGACTCATTCAAGGTATTCAAAATACTCCATTAATCTATTTCCTTGATAATGATTATATGAAAAAATCGAATTCATGATATGAATTCAAGTTACATCACTTTTCTTGATACAAGAATATTCTTGTTTTCATTATCAAACTTTCCTTAGCTAATTTTCGGGACGAAATTTCTTTAACGGGTAGGTACTGTGATGACCCGGATTTTTCCGACTACTTGATTATACTATCTACATGATTTAATAATTCCGACTTGATAAGCAATGAATTTTAATAAGTCTTGAACCTCCGGAAAGAGTTTTACACAAGCTTTTGGTCACCCTTTTATTCCTACGATTCACGAACGTCATAACTTGTATTAATTATATATATGTATATATATATATATATATATATATATATATATATATATATATATATATATATATATATATATATATATATATATATATATATATATATATATATATATATATATATATATATATATATTTAACTTGAAAATATGATAATTAAATATCTCATTAAGTATATTAACAAGGTATTATATATACATTTTCATACTACTAATTTAAAGAGTTTTCGAACAATATATATGTTACTTTTTAAAAGACGTAATTAACTTATGTTAAAATGTATTTACATACGATGTATTATGAGTATAAATACATCCTTAAAAGTATTGAATACACTTAATAATATACAAATACAGATAAGGGATAGCTATATTCATCTTTCCGTTCATTTTTCTCAAGAATTCTACTCGTATTTATACGGTATTTATACAATATTTATAAGGTATTTATACGCGTATTATATGCAGCTTCTAGAAGTATTTACTATTGGTATATACCAATAGAAATCTACAATTATGTATTTATACGGTATTTATGCGCGTATTATACGCAGCTTCTAGAAGTATTTACTATTGGTATATACAAATAGTAATCTACAATTATTGATGTTTTATGTCATGCACGACCTAATGGTTTTTAACTTATCTTAGATATTTTTCACTAAAAACCAAATTTATGAGCCTATAAATAAGCACCATTTCTAACTCATTTTTACACATTCATTTTCCAAATTTTACTTACAATTTTCACACACACTTGCAAGAACTCTCTCATTTTTTTGTTCTACTACTTCTTTCCAGCAAATTTACATTTTAAATTCGAGGTAAAAACTCTACTTCAACTCTTGTTCAATACATATATTTATAGCTATCTATATAAGAGTTTATAAACTAGAACATAGTTTAGTTGATTCTAAACTTGTTTGAAAAACTAATCTAATCTTTCTAACTTAATTCAAATAACACTTATTTACATGTATTATGATGTTATATTAAGTTAATATAAGAACTTATAACTTGAACATATGAAGAACACCTTGAAACTTAACATATATCGTTTAATCTCCATTCGGTAAAAAGCGGGCTGTTTTGGGTTGAGAATTGAAAACCTATCTTAGACTTTGAGTTCGAGGTTAAGATTTTGGAAATATGTTAATATATGTAAATAATACTTCCAGTAATTTTTTCATGATTTTAGACAAAGTGGAAGTATTTTATCAAAAATCATATATCGGGTGGATGCCGGGATTCTTCCAAATCTGACCACCGGCACAAAAAGAGGGTAAAACTCTAAAAATTACTACTTGGGCTGAACTTTTCGATTTGGTTTTGAAAAATTAACTTCTTAAGGAATCCATAGCAATTTGATTCACTTTAAACGGGGTTGTAATGAATATTTTGCGAGCAAAACAAAATCTGCTAAAATTAACTTAATATGGACGAACTTTATCTTATAAAAACTATTTTAACCATATCCTTGCTAACTTTTCCTATATCCTATATATATTTGGATATGTTATCATTAGTATAACAAAATATTATAATCTTGGTTAATTCCGAGATTGTATATATATGATAATCTTGGTACGTTCCATGACAATACGTATACAATACGTTCGGATAAATCGAAAGACACCATGTACACAATACGTCTGGGTTAATTCTAAGACAATACGCGTACCATGGGTCATAATTGAGTCTATAACAATACGTATACAATACGCCGTGGGGTAATTCTAAGATTATATATACATACCGATTATTGGACTGTTGGACTATTGGACTATTGGACTATATTTGGACTACTAACAAATGACAACTAACAAAGGACTACTGACATGAAAATGTTAAAAATTAATATATAAGTATTCTATGAACTTGCTTTATTTTATTCATGTGTCGTATTATTATCTGAATCATTATTATTGTTATAGGTTCGTGAATCTAAGGACGACGGCCATATTTTTAATAAGTTAAAAACTTATTATTAATATACTTTTACTACCGTGAGTATATAGTCCCATTTTTAAACTTTCAAAATATTTTGGGATGAGAATACATGCATTTTATGTTTTACGCTATGGACACAAGTACTTAAAATATATTCTACGTTGAGTTGTACCACCCTGCATATCTTCCCTAATAGCTTGGTAACTAATATTTACATGTTGTAAGAACATGTAAGCGCGAATCCTATTGATAGATCTATTGGGTTTGACAACCCCAACCGGGCTAGTCGCTCTAGTATCGTAAACGGTTGCATAGTACTTCATTTTTACTACACTTGATACAATGTAGGGAGATTTCATAATAAAGGGAATATGCCACATTATTTGTTAAGTATGGTTACCGAAGCGCTCAACAACTTATAGAATATCTTTATTGAAATAACTATGAAATCTTGTGGTCTATATTTATATCGATGATAGCTTTAAACCTATATATCTCACCAACCTTTGTGTTGACTGTTTAAGCATGTTTATTCTCAGGTCCTTAAAAAAAAAAGTCTTCCGATGTTGCATTATCTGAGCAAGCTGTGCATGGAGTCTCATGCTTTTGTTTAAATGAAGTGTTGCATTCAATAAAACCTATGTCATGTAATATATTCGACTTTTATGTCATGTGTGTAGTATTATGTAATATGGGAATTATTCCTTAAATAATCGCCCACTAATTTAAAACATGCATTATGTATAATAATGGTGTGTTTTTTATGAAAAGAATGCAATATTCTCTAAAAATGTATCATATAGATGTCAAATACCTCGCTATGGGACCAATGAATAACGTACTACGTTTATAGTAATATGGACGGGTCGTTTCATTGGTAGAACCGTTAATCGTGTGTATGTTTTGTAATATAAAATATATTTATTTTAACTTTCCGCTGCGTTTATCTGAACTTAAAAGTATACACGGTTTTCCATCAGAAACATCATGTAACTTTTGGGCTTAAAGCTGAAATGGTCAAGTGTTTGCGTATAAACCAAGGCGTCAAAATCAGGGCCAAGAGGGCTTCCATGGATTTTAGAACAGGAGCTTGGTCCATTGGGTTACTACCCGAGTCCAAGTTAGAACTTGATTCTTTTTCTTCATTGCTTAAATATATTGCTCGCCTAGCTTCTTTGTAATATTTGACTAAAAGGTTATCAATATCCGCCTGCCAGTATTATGTTTATTGATGTAGTTAGAGGTGGCAACATATGAAGACCAATCGGGTCGGGTTTGTTGATTTAGCACTTAATAAAATGTATTGTTAAGTAAGATTACAAAAACTCTATTACTTTGATGATAAGCGTGTTTTAAAGTAAACACATAATGAGCATCTTTAGACCAATTTGACGTGTTTGACCCAAACAACCCATGTCCTTCAAATTTATTGATATACCTATACCTACAGCGACTCATTTATATGTATAAATATATGTAACACTTACAATCTCTACAGATTATCAAATGGAATAAATTGCAATTAGCAGAATAGCAAATTGGAAAAATACCTTGAGTATACCATTACAACCATGCCTCTCTGTGATAATCTTGACTAAACGGTCCCTCAACCTGAAATTAATGAACCAAAAAGAGTAAATTCTTTTCATCATGAAGCAAAACATGAAGCTACCAATATTACCATCAACATATATAAAAATTCAACATCAATAATACACGTAAACATTAAGACAAAAGAAGTAGTACCAACGGTATGAACACTTTCTTGAATTCTCATTTTATTTCTACTATACATCATTGCATGATTGATATCCTCTACATCGCCTTAAGCCATATCAGCAATAACTTCTCCGGTACGGATCCAAGGATGGATATGTCTTTCCTGAAATTTTTGCGCATAAAAATTAAAGTTTTGGTCAAATATTGAGTATATACTTTTCTATTAGATAGTATACTAAAGGATTGAATAAAATTTAAGTGGAAAAACTGGTAGAACCAAACATTACCGGATGTTGAATCAACAAACTATCCATCTATTAGAATCTGAGTATAATTAATTTTAGCAGATGGAGTAATTGGTTCTTCAAGTACTGCAGCAGTATGAATCTTTGTAATTCACTTCCCAAACTGGATCTTTGTCCTGATATATTTAAGTGAAATAATTAATCAGAGTTTAACAAAAATATAAATTTAGGTTGACATAAAAATAAAAATAAAATAAAATAAAATAAAAAACCTGAACAATGCTCAAGAAAGGGCAACCAAACATACCCATCTCAGATTCGATAAGAACTTCATCTAAGGTTGCATTTCATATATTCAATCTCAGCATTGAAACTTATGTATTTCTGCCGGTACTAATTACATCTGATACAACATAGCATCATCAGAATTCAGTACCATAAATCACAAAATAAAATCCTGTTGTTTACATCTTTTATAAAAGCCGAGAAAAACACAAAACCCTTGATCAATACTATCATACTCCGTAAATCTTTCAATCTTAACAGAAACTTTCATAACATATATTTATATTTTTACATAAAAAATTGTGAACTTAAAAGCATAATCCACTTCTAGATTCCATTAGCTAAATGGAAAACTTTTTAATAGTTACTACTACTAATAACAATAAAATAAAAACCCTTTTCAAGACTTAAGAGCAAGTCAGCATGTTAACGACCATCAAAAACTGACTATACATACAGTCTATCTTCTTTGAGTAATTTCACTGAACGCATATACATATTGTTTGAATAATACTTGATACTAACAATTCAAATAATTACATTCAACAACTACAAATGCATATTGTATTACCGTTATGAACGAACTTCATTGCTGCAATCTTATAAAAGAACAAATATTAAATATACAGCATATTCACAATCAACTATGAACAACAAATATCCACACAATGCACAAATCATATGACTATCACACCCAAAAAAAAAAATAAAAAAATGCTAAAAGCAAAAAACAATTGTTTCTCACCTAAAAAAATGCAAAATCAACCTGCATTAACGTCAAAACCGACTGGCTTTGAGTTGATAAAGAACGCTGCCAATATCGAGATTAATAACACAAACATCGTTCGGATTAACATATTTCATTTAGTTACAGATTGTTCTTCTTCCAGTTCTGTTTCATTCAAACCTGTGTCTGAGTCAGTAATGGACGACTCTGGTTCAGGGTCGTGTATGAAAGAATGATCGTTCAATACTTCTATTTCTTCAATCTGCTTTAAGAAGTTGTAAACATGAATAAAATGTTAGATACAGAGCTTAATGAATGTCATATTCACTAAAATGTGAATGTTTACTTGCCTTTGATAACTAATGCTGCATATTTTCGATGAACGTTGCATCTTTTATTTCTTGACTGCAAACCTTGCGTCTGTATAGTGAATGTCTCCTTTTGTATACATATTTGCGTTTACATACTTGTTTACTTTTGGTAGCCTTTTCATCATGATCTTTTTCTCTTCTGTTTGAAAATACAACTACATAATATTACAATTTCAATTAGAGGTGTCAAAATGGATAGTTGAGTAACGGGTCAATATGTACCTGGTTCCAAACACACAACTATTTCAATTTTGTGTGTGTCGGGCTAAGTTGAGCAGCAACGCTTTCGTGTTCAAAAAGTTTATAACTTTTTTTTATCAAAAAGATCGTAACTTTTTTTATCAAAAAGTTTATAAACGCTGGTAACGTACGAACCTGTTTTGTAATACGTTCACGTTCTGTAGCAATTTGCATTACAGTATCCATAATAATGAAATGCCCCGTTCATATCGATTATAAACGTTTCATATTAATTGGTTTCATTGCGAGGTTTTGAATATTGAGATGTTTTTCAAAGCCTGCATTCGTTTTAAAAACAAACCATAATCTTTATTTTATCGACAAAAGTTTAAAAGACATAATCTAGTTTACCAATCTGCGATAATCTAAAAATACCAAGTTTTTACACAACCATTACAATATATTACAATCATAGACATCCGAATGCAGTTTTTAAACATTATCATACAAGCATGCTGACTCCAAGTCTCGTCTTTAAATAGCATGCAACAGCGGAAGTCTTTAATAATCACCTGAGAATAAACATGCTTAAAATGTCAACAAAAATGTTGGTGAGTCATAGGTTTAACCTGTATACAATAATTCGTAATAATAGACCACAAGATTTCATTTTCGTAAATAATGTGCAGGTATGCTCACTGCAAAATCCATTCATATACTGAACACCTAGTAACCGACATTAACAAAATGATATAGAATATCCCTATCATACAGGAACTTTCATCTGTATAATAATTTTTGAAGTACCAAAGCATCCGTAACCCGGATGGGGTTTGTTAGGCCCAATAGATCTATCTTTAGGATTCGCGTCAATTAGGGGCCATTTCCCTAATTCTTAGGCTGCCAAGCTAAAAAGGGGTGATATTCGGTATAATAATCCAACCATAGAATGTAGTTTCAAGTACTTGTGTCTATTTTGTAAAACATTTACAAAGCTGCATGTATTCTCATCCCAAAAATATTAGATAGTAAAATGGGACTATAACTCACTTGCACAGATTTTCAATTCGTTGAAAATCAGACTTGGCCACGGATCGATTCACGAACCTATAACAAATATATATATATATATATATATATATATATATATATATATATATATATATATATATATATATATATATATATATATATATATATATATATATATATATATATATCAAAGGATGATAGAAATACATTCATATCATATTTTCGTTTATATGTTGATGATTTAACTTGTCAAGTTAGCAGTCCAACGTTAGTAGTCCAATGTTAGTAGTCCATATATAGTCCAATATATCACCCTGAAATAATCAAGACGTATTGTGTACGTATTGTACAAGACTCAATCATGACCCAAGGTACAACTATTGTCTTAGAATTAATCTAGACGTATTGTGTACATGGTGTCTTTCGATTTATCCAGCGTATTGTATAACTATTGTCTTAATCAATCAAGATTATATTATATTGTCTCGGACTTAACCAAGACTAGTATATTATAAGGAAATAGTCATGACATGTTTAAATACATGTATAATACAAGAAAAGTTAGCTAGGATATGGTTAGTATAGATTTTGTAAAAACAATCCCGTAGTCATTTTAGCCATTTTTAACCAATATTGTTTTGTCCACATCTTCTTCGTTACAAATCGGTTTTGAGTGAATCAAATTGCTATGGTTTTGTAATGAACTATATTTTCTAAAACAAAACTGAAAAAGTGGTGGTTTATAGTCGGAGTTACAGGTTACAAGTCTATTTATAAAGAGTAGTCATATGTGTCGAAAGAACGACACCTTGATGACCATTTTGAAAAACATGTTTCTACTTTGAGTTTAACCACAATTTTTAGATATATTATCATGTTCATATGAAATATCATTTTCTCAGAAAACCAACTTTAAAATCAAAGTTTAAGATAGTTTTTAATTATCCAACCCGAAACAGCCTCCGGTTTTACTACGTCGGCGTTTGTCCAGTTTTACGGTGTTCTTCGTGTTTTCAAGTTTTAAATCCTTAAGTTAGCATATCATATAGATATAACACATGTGTTTAGTTATTTTTAAAAGTCAAGTTAGAAGGATTGATTTTGTTTGCGAACAAGTTTAGACTTAACTAAACTATGTTCTAGTGATTACAAGTTATTTTCTTCGAATAAGATAGTTATATAAGTATGAATCCAATGATGTTATGAATATTGTTACTACCTCAAGTATAGTAGGTAAACCTACTGGAAATGATGAGAAATGATCTTGATCTTCAAAGGATCTTTGATGGCTTGAAAGTTCTTGAAGTAGAATCATGACACGAAAACAAGTTCAAGTAAGATTACTATTTGATTTAAGATAGTTATGTTTATAGAATTTAACCAAAGCTTAAATATAATTTTTACGTTGATTTAGAAAGAACACCTACTGATATAAATGAAGATTTCTTGAAGTTGGATGATCACATGAAATGGATTTGCAAGATTGGAAGTAATCTAGCAAACTTGAAAGGATTTTTCGAAGTGTTCTTGATGTGTTCTTGAATGATGATGTTTCTTGATTGTAATTGAAGCTAGATTAACCTAGATGATCAATGTTACTGAAGTAGAGACGTTCTTGTGTTTAGAGAGAGTTAAAATGGAGAAAAAAAATCAAAGAAATGTGATGTGTGTGTTGTTTAAAAAAATGCCTAATGCTTAGTCAATATAAGGTTACTAGTTTTTGTTTTCTTGCTCATAAGTCATGATAGTTGTCAAATGATTGTTCCCACATGTTTTTGACTCATCTAGGGCTGCTAAGAGCAGATATTGTGTACTTACTATTAGTATATACATCTAGAAGCTGAGTATTATACAGGTAAAACTACCGTATGAATACGAGTAAAATTCTTGATAAAAACGAATGGGAATACGATTATAACTCTCTTTGTTAAGTATAAGTATTTTGATATATATCTTTAAGTCTTTCAAATGTGTAATACATCTTAATACAATACATATATATAAATTTTAATTAAGTCATTATTTTGTCGTTAATCGTTACATGTTTGTATTGCTTCGAAACTCTTAAGTTAGTAGTCTCGTTTTATGTATATGATTCATTGTTAATACACTTAATGATATACTTAATTATCATTTTATTATGTTAAACATAGTGTATTAATATATCTTAATATGATACATATGTATTTGTTTTAATTAAGACGTTATTACGTCGATAATCGTTACATATATATATATACATACATACATACATACATACATACATACATACATATATATATATATATATATATATATATATATATATATATATATATATATATATATATATATATATATATATATATATATATATATCGTTCCGAATTCCCTAA
This sequence comes from Rutidosis leptorrhynchoides, assembly GCF_046630445.1. Lineage (NCBI taxonomy): Eukaryota > Viridiplantae > Streptophyta > Magnoliopsida > Asterales > Asteraceae > Rutidosis > Rutidosis leptorrhynchoides. The sequence continues at coordinate 455,798,664 of NC_092336.1, read as the reverse complement.
TTTAGTAGTCTCATTTTATGTATATAACCCATTGTTAATATACTTAATGAGATACTTACTTATCATTATATCATGTTTATATATATATATATATATATATATATATATATATATATATATATATATATATATATATATATATATATATGTCAATATATATATATATCATCATGTCGTTTTTACAAGTTTTAACGTTCGTGAATCGTCGGACAAACTTGGTGGTCAAACGTTTACATAAAATCTGTTTTAATTAATCAAGTCTTAACAAGTTTGATTGCTTAACATGTTGGAAACATTTATTCATGTAAATATAAATCTCAAATATATATAATCATGGAAAAATACGGGTATTTATAGTACCTACCCGTTAAATAAATTTCGTCCCGAAATTTTAAGCAGTTGTAGGCGTTGATGCATCATCTAGAAATAAGTGCGGGTATTTCTACTTCATCTGATCTTCACGCTCCCATGTGAACTCCGGTCCTCTACGAGCATTCCATCGAACCTTAATTATTGGTATTTTGCTTTGCTTAAGTCCTTTAACCTCACGATCCATTATTTCGACGGGTTCTTCAATGAATTGCAGTTTTTCGTAGATCTTAATTTCGTCTAAAGGAATAGTGAGATTTTCTATAGCTAAGCATTTCTTCAGATTCAAGACGTGGAAGGTGTTATGTACGCTGGCGAGTTGTTGAGGTAGTTCAAGTCGGTAAGCCACTGGCTCAACACGATCAATAATCTTGAATGGCCCAATGTATCTCGGGTTTAGCTTCCCCCGTTTACCAAAACGAATGACACCTTTCCAAGGTGATACCTTAAGCATGACCATGTCACCAACCTCAAATTCTAAAGGTTTTCTTCTAACATCGGCGTAGCTCTTTTATCGACTCCTCGCTGTTTTCAACAGTTGTTGAATCTGAATGATCTTTTTAGTAGTTTCCTGGATGATTTCTAGACGCGTAATCTGTTTATCCCCCACTTCACTCTAACAAATCAGAGACATGCACTTCCTACCGTAAAGTGCCTCGAACAGTGCCGCATCAATACTCGAGTGATAACTGTTGTTGTAGGAAAATTCCGCTAATGGTAGATGTCGATCCCAACCATTTCCAAAATCAATGACACATGCTCGTAGCATGTCTTCAAGTGTCTGTATTGTCCTTTCACTTTGCCTATCAGTTTGTGGATGGTAGGCAGTACTCATGTCTAGACGAGTTCCCAATGCTTGATGTAACGACTGCCAAAATCTTGAAACAAATCTACCATCACGATCAGAGATAATAGAGATTGGTATTCCATATCTGGAGACGACTTCCTTCAAGTATATTCGTGCCAATTTCTCCATTTCATCCTCTTCTTTCATTGGTAGAAAGTGTGCTGACTTGGTAAGACGATCGATTATTACCCAAATTGTATCATAACCACTTGCATTCCTTGGTAATTTAGTAATGAAATCCATGGTAATGTTTTCCCATTTCCATTCCGAGATTTCAGGTTGTTGAAGTAGACCTGATGGTTTCTGATGTTCAGCTCTGACTTTAGAACAATTCAAACATTCTCCTACGTATGTAGCAATATCAGCTTTCATACCCGGCCACCAAAAGTGTTTCTTGAGGTCTTGGTACATTTTCCCCACTCCAGGATGTATTGAGTATCTGGTTTTATGTGCTTTCATAAGTACCTCTTTTCTCAAATCCCCAAACTTTGGTACCCAAATTCTTTCAGCCAAATATCGGGTTCCATCCTCCCGAATAGTAGGCTGTTTATCCAATCCTTTGGGTATTTCTTTTTCAAAACTTCCTCCTTTCAAAACCCTCCGTTGCGCCTCTTTTATTTGAGTAGTAAAGTTAGTATGAATAATTATATTCATAGATTTTACCCGCATAGGTTCTCTTTCCTTTCTACTCAAAGCGTCGGCTATCACATTCGCCTTCCCCGGATGATAACGAATCTCAAAATCATAATCATTTAGTAGATCAAGCCACCTACGCTGCCTCATGTTCAGTTGCTTCTGATCTAATATATGTTGAAGACTTTTATGGTCAGTATATATGGTACATTTGACCCATATAAGTAATGTCTCCACATCTTCAATGCAAAAACAACAGCGCCTAATTCCAAATCGTGAGTCGTATAATTTTACTCGTGAATCTTCAATTATCTAGACGCATAAGCAATTACCTTCGTTCGTTGCATTAATACACAACCGAGACCTTGCTTTGAAGCGTCACAATAACTCACAAAATCATCATTCCCTTCAGGCAATGGCAATATAGGTGCCGTAGTTAACATTTTTCTTCAACAATTGAAACGCATTCTCTTGCTCATCCTTTCAGTCAAATTTCTTCCCTTTATGCGTAATGCAGTCAAGGGTTTTGCTACTCTGGAAAAATCTTGGATGAATCTTCTGTAATAACCATCCAATCCTAAGAATTGACATATGTACGTTGGAGTTTTCGGGGTTTCCCACATTTCTATAGATTCAATCTTTGCCGGATCAACTTGAATGCCTTCTTTGCTCACTACATGACCGATGAATTGTACTTCTTTTAACCAAAATGCACACTTAGAAAACTTAGCATACAGTTCTTCCTTCCGCAATAATTCTAGCACCATTCTCAAATGTTCTTCGTGCTCTTGGTCATTCTTAGAGTAAATAAGTATGTCATCGATGAAAACAATGACAAATTTGTCTAGATATGGCGCACACACCCGGTTCATGAGGTCCATAAACACAACTGGTGTGTTAGTCAATCCAAACGGCATAACCATAAACTCATAATGACCGTAACGCGTTCTGAAAGAAGTTTTTGGGATATCATCCTCCTTCACCCGCATTTGATGATAACCGGAACGTAAATCAATCTTCGAATAAACTGACGAACCTTGCAGTTGGTCAAATAAATCGTCGATTCTCGGTAGTGGATAACGGTTCTTGATGGTAAGCTTGTTCAACTCTCGGTAGTCGATACACAACCTGAACGTACCATCCTTCTTCTTGACAAACAACACAGGAGCATCCCACGGTGATGTGCTTGGTTGAATAAAACCACGCTCCAAAAGCTCTTGTAATTGGCTTTGTAGTTCCTTCATTTCGCTGGGTGCAAGTCTGTAAAGAGCACGAGCTATTGGTGCAGCTCCCGGTACAAGATCTATTTGAAATTCAACGGATCCGTGTGGAGGTAGTCCCGGTAATTCCTTCAGAAATACATCGGGAAATTCCTGTAACGACCCGTATTTTTCCATGATTATAAATATTTGAGGATTATATTTACATATATAAATGTTTCCAACATGTTAAGCAATCAAACTTGTTAAGACTTGATTAATTGAAACGGATTTTACATAAATGTTTGACCACCCAGTTTGTCCGACGATTCACAAACGTTAAAACTTGTAAAAATGACATGATGATATATATGGAAATATATATATATTTAACATGGTATTATGATAAGTAAGTATCTCAATAAGTATATTAATAATGGGTTATATACATAAAATGAGACTACTAAATTAAGGAATTCGAAACAAGATATATATGTAACGGTTATCGACGTAATAACGTCTTAATTAAAATAAATACATACGTATTGTATTAAGATATATTAAAAGATTATGTTTAACATTATAAAATTATAATTAAGTATATCATTAAGTGTATTAACAATGAACTATATACATAAAATGAGACTACTAACTTAAGGGTTTCGAAACAATATATACATTTAACGATTAACGACGAAATAACGACTTAATTAAAATGTATATATATGTAATGTATTAAGAAGTATTAATACACATTTGAAAGAATTAAAGACATATATCAAAATACTTATACTTACCAAAGATAGTTATAATCATATTCCCATTCGCTTTCATCAAGAATTCTACTCGTATTCATATGGTATTTTCACCCGTATAATACCCAGCTTCAAGATGTATATACTATTGGTATATACACTCAAATGATTAGCTTTTAGCAGCCCTCAATTAGAAAAACAAACATGTGGAATCAACCATTAGACAACTAGCATGACTTATGAGCAAGAAAATAAAACAAGAACTCCTTTTAACCTCACTCACCACTAACCATTCACTTCATTTCATTTCCAATTTCTTTCTAATTCTCTCTCAAAACACACACACACCCTCAAGAACGAAATTTCTAGTAAACTAATCATCATCTTCATCAAAAATTACTTCAAGAATCAAGCTATAATCATCATAGGAAGAACACTTCAAGAACACTTCGAAAATCCTTTCAAGTTTGCAAGATTACTTTCAATCTTTCTAGTCCATTCTAAGTAATCATCTAAGGTCAAGAAACTCTTGTTATTTACAGTAGGTTATCATTCTAAATCAAGGTAATATTCATATTCAATCTTTGATTCGATTTCTATAAATATAACTATCTTTAATCAAGTAGTAATCTTACTTGAACTTGTTTTCATTCCATGATTCTACTTCAAGAACTTCCAAGCCATCAAAGATCCTTTGAAGCTCAAGATTAATTCTTGTCATTTACAGTAGATTTACCTACTAAACTTGTGGTAGTAACAATGTTCATATCCTTGCTTAATTCTTACTTATATAACTATCTTATTCGAAGACTATAACTTGTAATCACTAGAACATAGTTTAGTTAATTCTAAACTTGTTCACAAATAAACTTAATCCTTATAACTTGACTTTAAAAAAATTTTCACAAATGTACTATATCTATATGATATGCTAACATAAGGATTTAAAACTGGAAAACACGAAGAACACCGTAAAACTGGACATAAGCCGTCGTAGTAAAACCGGTGGCTGTTTCGGGTTGGATAATTAAAAACTATCTTAAACTTTGAATTTAAAGATGATTCTCTGGAAAAATGATATTTCATATGAACATATTAATATATCTAAAAATGGTGGTTAAACTCAAAGTAGAAGTATGTTTTTTCAAAATGGTCATCAAGGTGTCGTTCTTTCGGCAGATATGACTACTCTTTATAAATAGACTTATAACCTGTAACTCTGACTATAAACCACCATTTTTTCAGTTTAGTTTTAGAAAATAGAGTTCATTAAAAAACCATAGCAATTTGATTCACTCAAAACCGATTTGTAACGAAGAAGATATGGGCAAAACAATATTGGTTAAAAATGGCTAAAATGACTACGGGATTGTTTTTACAAAAACTATACTAACCATATTCTAGCTAATTTTTCCAGTATTATACATGTATTTAAACATGTCATGACTATTTCCTTGTAATATACTAGTCTTGGTTAAGTCCGAGACAATATCATGTAATCTTGATTAGTTAAGACAATAGTTATACAATACGTCGGATAAATCGAAAGACACCATGTACACAATACGTCTAGATTAATTCTAAGACAATAGTTGTACCTTGGGTCATGATTGAGTCTTGTACAATACGTATACAATATGTCTTGATTATTCATGGGTGATATTTTGGACTATATATATGGACTACTAACATTGGACTACTAACATTGGACTACTAACGTTGGACTGCTAACTTGACAACTTAAATCATCAACACGTAAATAAAAATATGATGTGAATGTATTTCTATCATACTTTGATATATGTATATATTTGTTATAGGTTCATGAATCGATCCGTGGCCAAGTCTGATTTTCAACGAATTGAAAATCTGTGAAAGTGAGTTATAGTCCCATTTTTTACTATCTAATATTTTTAGGATGGGAATACATGAAGCTTTGTAAATGTTTTACAAAATAGACACAAGTACTGTAAACTATATTCTATGGTTGGATTACGAATACCGAATATTGCCCCTTTTTAGCTTGGTAGCCTAAGAATTAAAGAAATGGCCCCTAATTGACGTGAATCCTAAAGATAGATCTATGGACCTTGACACGTCCCATTCGGATTACGAATGCTTTAGTACTTCGATTGATATATACTGATTGCGACGGCCGGTATATAGCATGCAGATTGCGAAATGCCTGTATGCGGGGGATATTCTATATGCATCTTGTTAGTTCGGTTACCAGATGTTCACCATATGAATGATTTCTATGCAGATTGTGAAATGCCTGTATAATGTTTATGAAAATGAAATCTTGTGGTCTATTATTACGATTTACGGTATAGGTTAAACCTATAACTCACCAACATTTTTGTTGACATTTTAAGCATGTTTATTCTCAGGTGATTATTAAAGGCTTCCACTGTTGCATGCTATTTAAAGAAGAGATTTGGAGTCAGCATGCTTGTATGATAATGTTTAAAAACTGTATTCGGATGTCTAAGATTGTAATATATTGTAATGGTTGTGTAAAAACTTGGTATTTTTAGATTATCGATGATTGATAATCTATGTTATGTCTTTTAAACCTTTGTCGATAAAATAAAGGTTATGATTTGTTTTTAAAACGAATGCAGGCTTTGAAAAACGTCTCATATAGAGGTCAAAACCTCGCAATGAAACCAATTAATATGAAACGTTTATAATCGATATGAACGGGGCATTTCAGTTGGTATCAGAGCATTGGTCTTAGAGAACTAGAAAATTTACATTAGTGTGTTTAACCGAGTTTGTTAGGATGCATTAGTGAGTCTGGACTTCGACCGTGTCTGTTTTAAAAACGATTGCTTAACATTTTTGTTGGAAACTATATATGCTTAACATATAAATATTATGTGATATATTAATTTCTTAACATGCTTGCTATTATGTGTTTGATGACTTCATCCGATCATGCTAGGCTATCAAATGACTCCGATTACAGTAGTCATTCAAGCGACTCAGATATTGAGTCAAAATCTTCAACCAATGTACCAAAGTTAAAAATGGTCGATGGTGTCTCAGCTGAGGAAGAAAAATACTGGGAAGACTCCCAATTCCCTGAGGAACCGGAAGAGAATCCCGATGAGGATTCCGATGAAGTGATAGAAATTACATCGGCTCAGTTTAATAAAAATAAAAAGGGGAAATCTCTATCTATCAAGATAGAGAAACCCGATCCCAAGTCCGATGGACCATTAGTTATCAGAAATAACCATGACCGTTCTTATCGTAAACACCCGTATCACTTAAACTTTAATTATTCACCTGGAACATCTCAGAGACTAGGTCCTTACGAAAAGGGTGTGAAAATTACTTCTCGTATTAGGGGCGGAATGGGTATTGGTAAGACATTAGCGGAACGAACTAAGTCAGAAGAGGAAGAAACAAGTGAGTCTGATTGAAGAGTTCGTAGTAATGAGTTTTACCATGCCTTGTAATATATGTATGATAACGTGCTTGTGCTTTTATGCTATATGTAAAAATTGCTTGTAATGTCTTGTTATTTCCATTATCAGACTTAAGTATATTTTTCGTTTCTTTTACAGTTTATAACGAAATACAAAATGGATGTTAGGGATAGACAACTGAATATTTTATAAGACCTACCACAGGAAATGGTTGTTGAAATCATGTCTAGAGTGGGTCAAGATTCATCGGCTCAATTGTTTATGACAAAGTTGGTTTGCAAAGCATTCAAAAGGCACTCCGAGCATGCCTTAGTTTATAAAAGGCTATCCTTCAACAAGTGGTGTATCTCACATTGGGGAGACCCTAAGTTGGACCATATTTTCTTTATGGCTATGTATTCTGGGAACCCTAATGCAATTTTCCGCTACGGGTTGAGGGCTTATTTTGACTCCATATATCCCAATATAGAATTTCGTTCATTAGAGAAGGCTTCAAACATGCAACTTAATGTAGCATGCTACGTTTATGGGTTAATTATGTTCGCCTCTCATCAAACTGAGAAAAACAACATCGGGTTAGAACTTTTTAATAGAACATTCCCACTAGTAACGGATTTAGTGGTTGAGGTGAGGACTAAGGTTTTTGATTTGTTACGATGATATTAGGTATTATGTAACCCCCATCCTTTTGACGACATCACAACGTGTTGTACGATCAAGGGCCACAACTATTATTTTCCACTGGACATGGGATGGGAAATAGTATTGGTTAAACCAGAGTGCATGACTTGTTTTTGGTCCTATGAATTACGTGTTTTTATTGAACGATTTGAGTTTAACTAGATTTGTCTTAACAGCTACCTTGTATTATAATTATCGTGTGCTATATTTCATGCTGTATGTAAAATAGCCGTATTGTACGATTGTAAAATATTGTACCAAAGATTTAAATATGAAGTATTATTGTAATTAGATTTTCATGATAGAATTGTAGTAGTGGAATCGTATATTAGCTATTAAGTATGAACTTTAACGGGTATGTACTACCTGAATTATAATTATAAAATGCTAATATGAAGAAAAGGCTTTTATAAATAAGTTCATATTATGCTACGAAATACTATTAACTACTCTTGATATTCTATATGATTAACTTAACTCTTTTGGCTATCTTTGAAGGAAATGGCACCGACTACCAGACAAACCCTGAATATGAACGAGGAAGAATTCTGTAACTTTTTTGCTGTGAGCATAACCGCAGTACAGGCTACATTACGCAACAATCCCTCAGGGTCCAGTAGTGGGACTAACTCTACAGGGAACCATGTAGGATGCTCCTACAAGGCTTTCACTGCCTGTAAACCTCTTGAGTTCGATGGAACCGAAGGACCAGTCAGACTAAAACGGTGGACCGAGAAGGTCGAGTCTGTATTTGCTATAAGCAAATGTACTGAAGAGGATAAGGTGAAATACGCCACGCATACTTTCACAGGTATTGCGTTAACATGGTGGAACACCTATCTCGAGCAGGTGGGATAAGATACTGCTTACGCACTACCACGGGCAATGTTCAAACACATGATGAATGAGCAGTACCATCCCAGGAATGAGGTCAACACGCTCAAGACAGAGCTTATAGAACTACGAGCGCAAGGAAACGATATCACCACATATGAGCGACGATTCACAGAATTGTCTCTAATGTGTCCTGGTATGTTTGAGGACGAGGAAGAATAGATCGACGCGTTTGTGAAAGGGCTGCCAGTTAGAATTTAGGAAAATGTAAGTGCATCCGCACCTACATCAATGCAGAAAGCGAGTCAAATGGCTCACAAACTCATGGGCGAGATTGAGGGAAGAAATAAAGATTTGGCAGTCAGGGAGGCCAAAATAAAAGAAGGCAAGAGGAAGTGGGAAGAAACCAGTGACAAGGGTCACCAGTACAACAACAATAATAATCACAACTTCAATCACACCATATATCGCAATAACAATCGCAACAACAACAATGACGATAAGAGGCAGAAAATTCCATGCCAAAGGTGTGAAGGCTACCATCTGACTACTTACTGTTCGGCATTATGCACCAAGTGTAATAGAAAGGGTCATGGTGCGACGAAGTGTGAAGTCTACGGACCAGTGGTTAAAGGAACAAATAATGCCGACATTACTTGTTTCGGATGCGGGAAGAAGGGCCATTACAAAAGTGCATGCCCAAACCAAGGGAATAATAATGGGCAAGGCCGAGGAAGAGTCTTCAACAATAATGCGGCTGAAGCACAGGAAGACTCGGAGCTTGTTACGGGTACGTTTCCTATTGATGAAAAACCTGCTTATGTTTTATTTGATTCGGGTGCGGATAGAAGCTATATGAGTAGAGATTTTTGTGCCAAATTAAGTTGTCCATTAACGTCGTTGGATAATAAGTGTTTACTAGAATTAGCTAACAGTAAACTAGTTAAAGCTGATAAAATATGCCGGAACCGAAAAATTAAACTGGTTGGCGAAACGTTTAAAATTAATTTGATACCAGCAGAATTGGGGAGTTTTGATGTAATAATCGGCATGGAATGGATGATCAAGGAGAAAGCAGAGATCGTTTGTTACAAGAATGCGATTCGCATTCTGCGCGAGAAGGGAAAACACTTAATGGTGTACGGAGAAAAGGGTAACGCGAAGTTAAATCTTATTAGTAGCTTGAAGGCGCAAAAGCTAATAAGAAAAGGTTGCTATGCAATTTTAGCAGACGTCGAGAAAGTCAAACCCGAAGAAAAGAACATCAATGATGTTCCCATCGCAAAGGAATTTCTCGATGTATTTTCGAAAGAATTACCGGGACTACCGCCACACCGATCCGTCGAATTTCAAGTAGATCTTGTACCAGGAGCTGCACCGATAGCTCGTGCTCCCTACCGACTTGCACCCAGTGAAATGAAAGAATTACAAAGCCAATTATAAGAGCTTTTGGAGCGTGGTTTCATTTGACCAAGCACATCACTGTAGGGAGCTTCTGTTTTGTTTGTCAAGAAGAAGGATGGTACGTTCAGGTTATGTATCGACTACCGAGAGTTGAACAAGCTTACCATCAAAAACCGTTATCCACTACCGAGAATCGACAACTTATTTGACCTACTACAAGGTTCGTCGATTTATTCGAAGATTGATTTATGTCCCGGTTATCATCAAATGCAGGTGAAGAAGGAGGATATTCCAAAGACTGCTTTTAGAATGCGTTACGGTCATTATGAGTTTATGGTTATGCCATTTGGATTGACTAATACACCAGCTGTATTTATGGACCTAATGAACCAGGTGTGTGGGCCATATCTTGACAAGTTTGTCATTGTTCTCATCGATGACATACTTATATACTCTAAGAATGATCAAGAGCACGGAGAACATTTGAGAATGGTGCTAGAATTGTTGAGGAAGGAAGAACTGTATGTTAAGTTTTCTAAGTGTGCATTCTGGTTGAAAGAAGTTCAATTCCTCGGACACATAGTGAGCAAGGAAGGTATTCAGGTTAATCCGGTAAAGATTGAAACCGTTGAAAACTGGGAAACCCCGAAAACCCCAATGCACATACGCCAATTTTTAGGATTGGCTGGTTACTACAGAAGATTCATCCAAGATTTTTCCAAAGTAGCAAAACCCTTGAATGCATTAACGCATTAAGGGAAGAAATTTGAATGGAAGGATGAACAAGAGAAAGTGTTTCAATTGTTGGAGAATAAGTTAACTACAGCACCTATATTGTCATTGCCTGAAGGGAATGATGATTTTGGGATTTATTGTGACGCTTCAAGGCAAGGTCTTGGTTGTGTATTAATGCAACGAACAAAGGTAATTGCTTATGCGTCTAGACAATGGAAGATTCACGAGCAGAATTACACGACTCACGATTTGGAATTAGGCGCTGTTGTTTTTGCATTGAAGATGTGGAGACATTACTTATATGGGGTCAAATGTACCATATATACTGACCACAAAAGTCTCCAACACATATTTGATCAGAAGCAACTGAACATGAGGCAACGTAGGTGGGTTGAGCTGCTAAATGATTACGACTGTGAGATTCGTTATCACCCAAGGAAGGCGAATGTGGTAGCCGACGCTTTGAGTAGAAAGGAAAGAGAACCTATGCGGGTAAAAGCTATGAATATAATTATTCATACTAACCTTACTACTCGAATAAAAGAGGCGCAATAGGGAGTTTTGAAAGAAGGTAGTTTTGAAAAGGAAATACCCAAAGGATTGGATAAATAGCTTACTATTCGGGAGGACGGAACCCGGTATTTGGCTGAAAGAATTTGGGTACCAAAGTTTGGGGATTCGAGAGAAATGGTACTTAGGGAAGCACATAAAACCAGATACTCAATACATCCCGGAGCGGGGAAAATGTACCAAGATCTCAAGAAACATTTTTGGTGGCCGGGTATGAAAGCTGATATTGCTACATATGTAAGAGAATGTTTGACTTGTTCTAAAGTCAAAGCTGAGCATCAAAAACCATCAGGTCTACTTCAACAACCTGAAATCCCGAAATGGAAATAGGAAAACATTACCATGGATTTCATTACTAAATTGCCAAGGACTGCAAGTGGTTATGATACTATTTGGGTAATAGTCGATCGTCTTACCAAGTTAGCATACTTTCTACCAATGAGGGAAGAAGATAAAATGGAGAAATTGGCACGACTATACTTGAAGGAAGTCGTCTCCACACATGGAATACCAATTTCTATTATCTTTGATCGGGATGGCAGATTTGTTTCAAGATTTTGGCAGACGTTACATCAAACATTGGGAACTCGTCTAGACATGAGTACTGCCTATCACCCATAAACTGATGGGCAAAGTGAAAGGACAATACAGACACTTGAATACATGCTACGAGCATGTGTTATTGATTTTGGAAATGGTTGGAATCGACATCTACCATTAGCAGAATTTTCCTATAACAACAGTTATCACTCGAGTATTGATGCGGCACCATTCGAAGCACTTTATGGTAGAAAGTGCAGGTCTCCGATTTTTTGGAGCGAGGTGGTAGATAAACAAATTACGGGTCCGGAGATTATCCAGGAAACTATCGAGAAAATCATCCAGATTCAACAACGATTGAAAACAGCCAGGAGTCGACAAAAGAGCTACGCCGATGTCAGAAGAAAACCTTTAGAATTTGAGGTTGGTGACATGGTCATTCTTAAGGTATCACCTTGGAAAAGTGTCATTCGCTTTGGCAAACGAGGGAAGCTAAACTCGAGATACATTGGACCATTCAAGATTATTGATCATGTTGGGCCAGTAGCTTATCGACTTTAACTACCTCAACAACTCACCAGTATACATAACACCTTCCACGTCTCAAATCTGAAGAAATGGTTAGCTACACAAGATCTCACTATTCCTTTAGACGACATTAAGATTGACGAAAAACTACAGTTCGTTGAAGAACCCGTCGATATTATGGATCGTGAGATTAAAGGACTTAAGCAAAGCAACCAACAATTAAAGTTCAATGGAATGCTCATAGAGGACCCGAGTTCACATGGGAGCATGAAGATCAGATGAAGCAAAAATACCCGCACTTATTCCCAGATGATGCGTCAACGCCTACAACTACTTAAAATTTCAGGACGAAATTTATTTAACGGGTAGGTACTGTAACGACCCGTATTTTTCCATGATTATATATATTTGAGAATGATATTTACATATATAAATGTTTCCAACATGTTAAGCAATCAAACTTGTTAAGACTTGATTAATTGAAACGGATTTTACATAAATGTTTGACCACCCAGTTTGTCCGACGATTCACGAACGTTAAAACTTATAAAAACGACATGATGATATATATATATATATATATATATATATATATATATATATATATGGAAATATATATATATATTTAACATGGTATTATGATAAGTAAGTATCTCATTAAGTATATTAATAATGGGTTATATACATAAAATGAGACTACTAAATTAAGGAATTCGAAACAAGATATATATGTAACGGTTATCGATGTAATAACGTCTTAATTAAAATCAATACATATGTATTGTATTAAGATATATTAATACAATAGGTTTAACATGATAAAATGATAATTATGTATATCATTAAGTGTATTAACAATGAACTATATACATAAAACGAGACTACTAACTTAAGGGTTTCGAAACAATATATACATGTAACGATTAACGACGAAATAACGACTTAATTAAAATGTATATATATGTAATGTATTAAGAAGTATTAATACACATTTTAAAGACTTAAAGACATATATCAAAATACTTATACTTAACAAATATAGTTATAATCGTATTCCCATTCGTTTTCATCAAGAATTCTACTCGTATTCATACGGTATTTTCACCCGTATAATACCCAGCTTCTAGATGTATATACTATTGGTATATACACTCAAATGATCAGCTATTAGCAGCCCTCAATTAGTTAACAAACATGTGGAATCAACCATTAGACAACTAGCATGACTTATGAGCAAGAAAACAAAACAAGAACTCCTTTTAACCCTACTCACCACTCACCATTCACTTCATTTCATTTCCAATTTCTTTCTAATTCTCTCTCAAAACACACATACACCCTCAAGAACGAAATTTCCAGTAAATTAATCATCATCTTCATCAAAAACTACTTCAAGAATCAAGCTATAATCATCATAGGAAGAACATTTCAAGAACACTTCGAAAATCCTTTCAAGTTTGCAAGATTACTTTCAATCTTTCTAGTCCATTCCAAGTAATCATCTAAGATCAAGAAACTCTTGTTATTTACAGTATTTTATAATTCTAAATCAAGGTAATATTCATATTCAATCTTTGATTCAATTTCTATAAATATAACTATCTTTAATCAAGTAGTAATCTTACTTGAACTAGTTTTCATTCCATGATTCTACTTCAAGAACTTCCAAGCCATCAAAGATCCTTTGAAGCTCAAGATTAATTCTTGTCATTTATAGTAGGTTTACCTACTAAACTTGAGGTAGTAACGATGTTCATAGCCTTGCTCGATTCATACTTATATAACTATCTTATTCGAAGAATATAACTTGTAATCACTAGAACATAGTTTAGTTAATTCTAAACTTGTTCGCAAACAAACTTAATCCTTCTAAATTGACTTTAAAAACAACTTCACAAATTTACTATATCTATATGATATGCTAACATAAGGATTTAAAACTGGAAAATACGAAGAACACCGTAAAACTGGACATACGCTGTCGTAGTAAAACCGGGGGCTATTTCGGGTTGGATAATTAAAAACTATCTTAAACTTTGAATTTAAAGATGATTCTCTAGAAAAATGATATTTCATATGAACATGTTAATATATCTAAAAATGGTGGTTAAACTCAAAGTAGAAGTATGTTTTTCAAAATGGTCATCAAGGTGTCGTTCTTTCGGCAGATATGACTACTCTTTATAAATAGACTTATAACCTGTAACTCCAACTATAAACCATCACTTTTTCAGTTTAGTTTTAGAAAATAGAGTTCATTACAAAACCATAGCAATTTGATAAACAATATTGGTTAAAAATGGCTAAAATGACTACGGGATTGTTTTTACAAAATCTATACTAACCATATCCTAGCTAACTGTTCCTGTATTATACATGTATTTAAACATGTCATGACTATTTCCTTGTAATATACTATTCTTGGTTAAGTCCGAGACAATATCATGTAATCTTGATTAGTTAAGACAATAGTTATACAATACGTCGGATAAATCGAAAGACACCATGTACACAATACGTCTAGAATAATTCTAAGACAATAGTTGTACCTTGGGTCATGATTGAGTCTTGTACAATATGTATACAATACATCTTGATTATTCCAGGGTGATATTTTGGACTATATATATGGACTACTAACATTGGACTACTAACGTTGGACTGCTAACTTGACAACTTAAATCATCAACATGTAAATAAAAATATGATGTGAATGTATTTATATCATACTTTGATATATGTATATATTTTTTATAGGTTCGTGAATCGATCTGTGGCCAAGTCTGATTTTCAACGAATTGAAAATATGTGAAAGTGAATTATAGTCCCATTTTTTACTATCTAATATTTTTGGGATGAGAATACATGCCGCTTTGTAAATATTTTACAAAATAGACAGAAGTACTTGAAAATATATTCTATGGTTGGATTACGAATAACGAATATCGCCCCTTTTTAGCTTGGTAGCCTAAGAATTAAGGAAATGGCCCCTAATTGACGCGAATCCTAAAGATAGATCTATGGACCTTGACACGTCCCATTCTGGTTACGAATGCTTTAGTACTTTGATTGATATATACTGATTGCGATGGCCGGTATATAGCATGCAGATTGCTAAATGCCTGTATGCGGGGGATATTCTATATGCATCTTATTTGTTCGGTTACCAGGTGTTCACCATATTAATGATTTTTATGCAGATTGCGAAATACATGTATAATGTTTATGAAAATGAAATCTTGTGGTATATTATTACGATTTACGATATAGGTTAAACCTATAACTCACCAATATTTTTGTTGACATTTTAAGCATGTTTATTCTCATGTGATTATTAAAGGCTTCCGCTGTTGCATGCTATTTAAAGAAGAGATTCGGAGTCAGCATACATGTATGATAATGTTTAAAAACTGCATTCGAATGTCTAAGATTGTAATATATTGTAATGGTTGTGTAAAAACTTGGTATTTTTAGATTATCGATGATTGATAATCTATGTTATGTCTTTTAAACCTTTGTCGATAAAATAAAGGTTATGGTTTGTTTTTAAAACGAATGCAGGCTTCGAAAAACGTCTCATATAGAGGTCAAAACCTCGCAATGAAACCAATTAATATGAAATGTTTATGATAGATATGAACGGGGCATTTCAATTCCTTTGTGACGGGAACATCATTGATTTTCTTTTCTTCTGGTTTGACCTTCTCGACGTGTGCTAAAATACCATAGCAACCTTTCCTTATTAGCTTTTGCGCCTTCAAGCTACTAATAAGATTTAACTTCGCGTTACCCTTTTCTCCGTACACCATTAAGGGTTTTCCCTTTTAGCGTAGAATGCGAATTGCATTCTTGTAATAAACGATCTCTGCTTTCTCCTTGATCATCCAGTCCATGCCGATTATTATATCAAAACTCCCCAATTCTACCGGTATCAAATTAATTTTAAATGTTTCGCCAACCAGTTTAATTTTTCGGTTCCGGCATATTTTATCGGCTTTAACTAGTTTACCGTTTGCTAATTCAAGTAAACACTTATTATCCAACAGTGTTAATGGGCAACTTAATTTGGCACAAAAATCTCTACTCATATAGCTTCTATCTGCACCCGAATCAAATAAAACATAAGTAGGTTTTTCATCAATAAGAAACGTGCCCGTAACAAGCACTGAGTCTTCCTGCGCTTATGCCGCATTAATGTTAAAGACTCTTCCACGGCCTTGCCCATTGTTATTCCCTTGGTTTGGGCACGTACTTTTGTAATGGCCCTGTTTTCCGCATCCGAAACAAGTAATGGCGGCATTATTTGTTTCTTTAGCCACTGGTCCGTAGATTTCACACTTCGCCGCACCATGACCCTTTCTATTACACTTGGTACATGATGCCAAAAAGTAAGTAGTCGGATGGTACCCTTCACACCTTTGGCACGGAATTTTCTGCCTATTGTTGTTATTGTTGTTGTTGTTGGGGTTGCGATTGTTGCGGTTGTTATTGTTGTTAGGACGGTTGTTGTAGTTGTTGTTGGGGTTACGATTGTTGTTGCGATAAATGGTGCGATTGTTGTTGTGATCATTGTTGTTGTTGTAATGGTGACCATTGTCACTGGTTTCTTCCCACTTCCTCTTGCCTTCTCTTATTTTCGCCTCTCCGGCCGCCTGTTCTTTATTTCTTCCCTCAATCTGGCCCATGAGTTTGTGAGCCATTCGACCCGCGTTCTGCATTGAGGTAGGTGCGGATGCACTTACGTTCTCCTGAATTCTCACTTGTAGCCCCTTCACAAATGCGTCGATCTGTTATTCCTCGTCCTCAAACATACCAGGTGAAACGACCCGTCCATATTACTATAAACGAGGTACGTTATTCATTGATCTCAATAGCGAGGTATTTGACCTCTATATGATATGTTTTATAAAATATTTCATTCTTATTTCATAACGACCAAACCTTTCATATATAAATAAAAGTTTTAAACATGTGGGCGATCATTTGAGAAATGATCCCCGAATACATAAGTTTTGGAATATTACAACGTGGGCATAATAGCCAAATATATTACATGACAAAGATAACGTTTATTTGAATGCAACTTTCTTTAAACACAAGCATGAACGACGCCATGCAACACCATGAGCAAGCAATCAGCGGAAGACTTTTAAAGACCTGGGAATAAACATGCTTAAACTGTCAACACAAAGGTTGGTGAGATATAGGTTTTAAAGCCAGCATAAGATATAATAATAGACCACAAGATTTCATGTTATAAATGTTTCTGCAAAGATATTCTATATGTTGTTGAGCGCCCAGTAACTATACTTAACAGATGTTTTCCGTGCATATTCCCTTTTCAAAGTTATCTCTACACCGTACCAAGTGTAGTAAAACGAAGTACTAAACACCCGTTATGAACTAGTGCTAATTAGCCCGAGTGGGGTCGTCAAACCCAATAGATCTATCAATAGGATTCGCGCTTACATGTTAACCACATGTAACAAATAGTTACCAGACTATCAGGGATATATACAAAGGTACAACTCAACGTAGAATATATATGTAATTACTTGTGTCTATTTTGAAAAATAAAAGATGCATGTATTCTCATCCCAAAATATTGAAGAGTTTAAAAATGGGACTTTATACTCACTGTAGTAAAAGTATAGTTTTAACAAGTTTCCAACTTATTGAAATACAGCCGACGTCCTTGGATTCACGAAACCTATAACAATAATAACGATTCAGATAATAATACATGTGAACAAAATTAATATAGCAAGTTCATAGAATACTTATATAATAATTTTTAACATTTTATGTTAGTTGTCCATTGTTAGTAGTCCTTTGTTAGTACTCCATTGTTAGTAGTCCAAAATAGTCCGAAAAGTCCAAAATAGTCCGAAAAGTCCAACAATCCAATAATCGGTATATATATATATAATCTTAGAATTACCCCACGGCGTATTGTGTACATATTGTCTTGCATCAATCAAGAGACATATTGACTTAGGATTTATCAAAACGTATTGTATACGTATTGTCATGGAACGTACCAAGATTATTATATATATACAAGCTCGGAATCAACCAAGATTATAATATTTTATTATACTAATGATAACATGTCCGAATATATATAGGATATAGGAAAAGTTAGCAAGGATATGGTTAATATAGTTTTTAAGGTGTTCTTCATATGTACAAGTTATAAGTTCTTATAATATCTTAATATAACATCATAATACATATAAATAAGTGTTATTAGAGTTAAGTTAGAAAGATTAGATTAGTTTTCCAAATAAGTTTAAAATTAACTAAATTATGTTCTAGTAGTTATTAGTTATGAATTCTTGTATACATAGCTATAATCATATGAATTGAACAAGAGTTTGGTAAGGCTAATACCTTGATTTAAGAAAGGTAAGTAGCTGAATATGAAGAGGATTTCTAGAGCTTGAAAGACTCCTTGAATTGGTGCTTAAAGATAATCAAACTTGGAAGCAAAACTTGAATCAAAGTAAGTGTTCTTGATTGCTTCTTATATGATGATTATAGATTGTTTTTGAAGCTAAAAGATGAAGAAAATGCTTGGGGATGATCTAGTATAAAGATGAGAGTATTTTGAGAGAGAATTTAGAGAGTATGAATGAGAAAATGGAATGGAAAAATGGGTGTATGCATAAAAATGTTTTTAGGGTATATATAGACAACTTATGTTGTCTTTTTTTGACTAATATCAAGTATAAGTTAAATTGATGATGTCATGCATGGCATAATAAGATTGATAATGTCATGCATGACATAATATATCAATCATGCAGATTTCTATTGGTATATACCAATAGTAAATACTTTTAGAAGCTGCGTATAATACGCGTATAAATACCGTATAAATACGAGTAGAATTCTTGAGAAAAATGAATGGAAATACGAATATAGCTATCCCTTATCTGTATTTGTATATTACTAAGTGTATTTATACTCATTGTATGTAAATACATTTTAACATAATACATTGTATGTAAATACATTTTAACATAAGTTAATTTCGTCGTTTAAAAAGTAACATATATACTGTTCAAAAACTCTTTAAATTAGTAGTATGAAAATGTATATATAATACCTTGTTAATACTTAATGAGATATTTAATTATCATATTTTCAAGTTAAATATATATACATATATGTACATATATATAATTAATACAAGTTATGACGTTCGTGAATCGTAGGAATAAAAGGGTGACCAAAAGCTTGTGTAAAACTCTTTCTGGAGTTTCAAGACTTATTAAAATTCATTGCTTATCAAGTCAGAATTATTAAATCATGTAGATAGTATAATCAAGTAGTCGGAAAAATCCGAGTCGTCACAGTACCTACCCGTTAAAGAAATTTCGTCCCGAAATTTAAAGTAGTACATATTCAACGTATGATATCAGTAAACAGATGTGGGTACTTCTGCTTCATCTGATCTTCTCGTTCCCAAGTGAACTCGGGTCCTCTCCGACCGTTCCATCGGACTCTAACAATCGGTATGTTGCTTTGCTTGAGTCGCTTGACTTCCCGGTCCATAATTTTGACGGGTTCTTCGATAAAATGTAACTTTTCATCGATTTGGATTTCTTCGAGCGGAATAGTGAGGTCTTCTTTTGCAAGGCATTTCTTCAGGTTTGAAACATGAAAGGTGTTATGTACCCCGGCAAGTTGTTGAGGTAATTCAAGTCGATAGGCCACCGGTCCAATGCGTTCGATGATTTTAAACGGCCCCACGTACCTTGGGTTAAGTTTACCCCTCTTGCCAAAGCGTATCACACCTTTCCAAGGTGACACTTTTAACATAACCATGTCGCCAACCTGAAATTCCAATGGCTTTCTTCGAACATCAGCGTAGCTCTTTTGACGACTTTGAGCGGTTCTCAATCTTTCCTTGATTTGCACAATCTTTTCGGTAGTCTCATGTATGATCTCAGGACCAGTAATTTGTCTGTCACCTACATCGTTCCAACAGATAGGGGATCTACACTTTCTTTCATAAAGTGCTTCGAATGGTGCAGCATTAATGCTCGTATGATAACTGTTGTTATACGAGAATTCTGCCAATGGTAAATATTTATCCCATCCGTTTCCAAAATCGATCACACATGCTCTAAGCATGTCTTCAAGAGTCTGAATGGTCCTTTTGCTTTGCCCATCGGTTTGAGGATGATATGCAGTGCTCATATCCAGACGAGTTCCTAGAGCTTCATGTAGTGATTGCCAGAACCTTGACGTAAACTTACTGTCGCGATCGGATATAATGGAGATAGGCACTCCATGTCTTGAAACGACTTCCTTCATGTATAATCGTACCAATTTCTCCATCTTATCCATTTCCTTCATAGGCAGGAAATGTGCAGATTTGGTGAGACGATCGACAATTACCCAGATGGTGTCATAACTCCATGCAGTCTTTGGTAGCTTTGTGATGAAATCCATGGTAATACATTCCCATTTACATTCTGGGATTTCTGGTTGTTAAAGCAACCCTGATGGTTTCTGGTGTTCTGCCTTAACTTTGGAGCAAGTTAAGCACTCCCCTATATATGTTGCAATATCTGCCTTTAAATTAGGCCACTAAAAATGTGCCTTAAGATCTTGATACATCTTTCCAGCTCCGGGATGTATCGAGTATCTCGTCTTATGCGCCTCGTCCAAAACCAATTTTCTTAACCCTTTAAACCTTGGTACCCAAATGCGTCCATTAAAATACCGGGTTCCGTCTTCTCGTATATCAAGTTGCTTGTCTAAACCCTTGAGCATCTCATTTCCAAAGTTTTCTTCAGTAAGAGCTCCTCGTTGAGCCTCTTTTATTTGTGAGGTGAGGTTCGTACGAATTTTCATATTCATTGCTCGTACTTGAATTGGTTCTTTTTCTTTCCTGCTTAAAGCGTCAGCTACTACATTTGCTTTCCTGGGATGATAACAAATTTCACAATCATAGTTGTTTATTAGCTCAACCCACCGTTGTTGCCTCATATTCAATTGTTTTTGATCGAATATGTGTTGAAGACTTTTGTGATCAGTGTACACTGTACATTTGACCCCATATAAGTAGTGTCTCCACATTTTCAATGCAAAAACAACCGCTCCTAACTCTAAATCATGTGTCGTATAATTCCGTTCATGAGTTTTCAACTGTCGAGAAGCGTAAGCAATAACCTTTGTTCGTTGCATGAGAACACAACCAAAACCTTGTAGCGATGCGTCACAATAAATTACGAAGTCTTCGTTTCCTTCAGGTAATGATAAAATAGGCGTTGAGGTTAGTTTCTTTTTCAATAGCTGGAATGCAGTTTCCTGCTCGGAGGTCCATTCATACTTCTTCCCTTTATGTGTTAACGCGGTTAATGGTTTGGCAATTCGGGAAAAATCTTGAATAAACCTTCTATAATAACCAGCTAAGCCCAAAAATTGGCGTATCTGTGTCGGAGTCTTTGGGGTTTCCCATTTTTCAATGGCTTCGACCTTCGCGGGATCAACCTTAATTCCTTGACTGCTAACGATGTGACCAAGGAATTGTACTTCCTTCAACCAAAATGCGCACTTAGAAAATTTGGCATATAACTGTTCTTTTCTTAACAGTTCTAGCACCAACCTTAAATGTTGCTTGTGTTCTTGCTCATTCTTGGAGTAAATAAGGATGTCATCAATAAAGACGATAACAAATTTATCTAAATACGGACTACATACTCGATTCATGAGGTCCATGAATACAGCGGGTGCGTTTGTCAACCCGAACGGCATGACCAAAAATTCTTAGTGACCATAGCGTGTTCTAAATGCAGTCTTCGAAATATCTTCTTTTTTTACTCGCAACTGATGGTAACCCGATCTTAGGTCAATTTTGGAGTAAACACGTGATCCTTGCAGCTGATCAAACAAGTCATCAATTCTCGGCAATGGGTACCGATTCTTGATAGTTAGCTTGTTTAACTCGCGGTAGTCTATACACATTCAGAAGGATCCGTCTTTCTTCTTAACGAACAGGATCGGAGCTCCCCATGGTGAAGTACTCGGTCGAATAAATTCACGATCTAGCAATTCCTGCAACTGACTATGTAGTTCTTTCATTTCAGACGGTGCGAGGCTATACGGAGTACGAGCCACCGGTGCAGCTCCCGGTACTAGATCTATTCGAAATTCTACAGATCTATGCGGAGGTAATCCCGGTAATTCTTCCGGAAATACTTCGGAAAAATCTCTTACCACAAGCATGTCACTAATGCTATTCTCCTTCGTGTTGATCTTCTTCACATGTGCTAAGATAGCATACCATCCCTTCTTTATGCACTTTTGGGCCTTCAAACAGCTAATAAAGTTTAGCTTATGATTACCCTTTTCTCCGAACACCATCAATGGTTTCCCGTTTACGCAGGGAAAACGGATCGCCTTTTTATAACAAACAACTTTTGCTCTCATCTTAGACATCCAATCCATACCAATAATTACATCAAAACTCCCCAACTCAACAGGTATGAAATCAATTACAAATGTCTCACTAGTTAATTTAAGCTTACGTTTATGACATATTTTATCAGCTTTAACTAGTTTACCATTTGCTAATTCTACAATACATTTATCCTCCAGGGGCACTAAGGGGCAATTTAGTTTAGAGCAAAATTCTTTACTTATGTAACTTCTATCGGCACCAGTATCAAATAAAATATAGGCAGGTAATTCATCGATAGTAAACGTACCCGTAACAAGCTCCGGGTCTTCTCGTGCATCGTTAGCATTTATATTAAATGCTCTTCCACGGACTGTACCATATTCACTATTTTGGTTCGGGCACTTGTTCTTGTAATGGCCCTTTTTTTCCGCACCCATAACAAACAACAGCTTCAAGAGCGGCTTTATTAACATCTGTGAGAGGAAACCTACAATTTTGAATATGATGCCCTACTTTGTTGCAATTTTTACACACCACCGTGCAATTTCCAAAGTGGTGTCTCTTGCATTTCTGGCATTGGGGTTGTTTCCCCTGGTAGGTATTCTGGTTCCTCTCGTTACTCACACCCTGCGAGACTTCCTGCTTCTTGTTGTGGTGTTGATAGTTGTGATTCTTATCACGATTTTAGTTCTTCCTCTTGTGGTCATTTGTTTTGACCTCAGCAGCCACGTTTTCCTTGTTTCTTTCTTTGATTTGGTCCATTAACTTATGGGCCATCTTGCTTGCTTCGTACATTGTTGTTGGATTAGATGCACTTACATTTTCTTGGATTATCTCAGGTAATCCTTTCACAAACTGTCCAACTTTTGCTTCTTCATCTTCAAATACTCCAAGACACATTAACGCTAGCTCTGTGAACCGTTGCTCATAGGCAGTGATGTTATCACCCTTGGTGCGCAATTCCCTCAACTCTGTTTTCAATTTATTCATCTCGTTTCGGGGGCGATAATGCTCACACAGCAAGTGTTTAAATGCTGCCCATGGTAGGGCGTAAGCAGTATTCTCCCCCACGTTTGCTAGGTAGGTATTCCACCATGTTAAAGCGTTATTTTTGAAAGTATAAGTAGCGTATTTTACGCGGTCTTCTTCTGCATAATTACTTATAGCAAAAACAGCTTCTACTTTTTCAATCCAACGCTTTAGTCCAACTGGGCCTTCCGTTCCTTCAAATTCATGGGGTTTACAACTCATGAAAGTTTTGTAGGAACATCCTACACGGTTTTCTACTGTACCATGATGAGTTCCGCTGCTAGACCCTGAATGGTTGTTTTTGTTAAGTGCAGCCAATACCGCAGTTACATTTGCAGTAAGAAAACTACGGAAATCTTTCTCGCTCATGTTCATGTGCTGTTTGGTAACTGGAGCCATTTCCTTCAAAAATAGCCAAATGATATAAATTAATCATATATAGAATATTATAAGTAGTTAATAGTACTTTGTAGCATACTAATAATATGAACTAATTTTTTTATAAAAGCCTTTTTTTCTTCTTATTGGCATTTTATAATTGCAGTTCGGGTAGTACCTACCCGTTAAAGTTCATACTTAATAACTAGTACACAAATTAACTACTACAATCAAGATAATATTCTATCATGAAAAACTTAATACATTAGTACTTCACGCTTAAACTTTTGGTACAATATTTTACAAAAATACAATACCACTATTTTACATAAAACATAGGTAAGATAAAATATAGCACACGATAACTATTATACAAGACGTGAAGTTTGGTAGCTGTTGGGACAGATTAAAAATGACGAGACTTCTTATTGTTTTGGGACAAATCTGGGAAATCTGCGGGATCTGGGAAACCAAAGAGTTTTCGCGTCTCAGCTACTGCCATCGTTTTCATTCTAGCGGTACGTTTGTACTTTGGTCAGGATGGTGCCTCAATAGAGTTAATAATAGGAGGATGACTAGGGGTAGAAGTGTCAGGTTCACTTTGTGCAATAAATCTTTTATTATTCTCCGGATCAGGAAATTCTAGTGGGCGGACCACAAGTTCCTTTCCCTCATTAAATTTTGCCTCTGTAATTTCTTTTACTTCGTTCTCCTCAGGTTCCTCCTTCGGTTCCTCAGGGATTTGTGAATCTTCCCAAAAATACGTCCAACTCCAGGTCATCATCGTCATCAGTTATATAGATGATTTCCTTTGGGTCATCGTCGTTATTAGATAAGTCGATGACTGGTACTTTTGCTGGAGATTCATCTTCGGAGTCGCTGATTGTGATAATGAGATTGGTGCTAGAAGTAGACATCTATCACACATTAACTACCACATTAGAAATATATCACATAATATTTACATGCTATAATATTCAATTTCCGACCAAAAATGATAAGCAATGGTTTTTAAAAACAAGTTCGGTCAAAGTCCAGACTCACTAATGCATCCTAACAAATACCAGTCAGACACACTAATGCAGTTTCTGGTTCGCTAAGACCTCTGCTCTGATACCAACTGAAACGACCCGTCCATATTACTATAAATGAGGTACGTTATTCATTGATCTCAATAGCGAGGTATTTGACCTCTATATGATACGTTTTATAAAATATTGCATTCTTATTTCATAACGACCAAACCTTTCATATATAAATGAAAGTTTTAAACATGTGGGCGATCATTTGAGAAATGATCCCCGAATACATAAGTTTTGGAATATTACAACGTGGGCATAATAGCCAAATATATTACATGACAAAGATAACGTTTATTAGAATGCAACTTTCTTTAAACACAAGCATGAACGACGCCACGCAACACCATGAGCAAGCAATCAGCGGAAGACTTTTAAAGACCTGGGAATAAACATGCTTAAACTGTCAACACAGAGGTTGGTGAGATATAGGTTTTAAAGTCAGCATAAGATATAATAATAGACCACAAGATTTCATGTTATAAACGTTTCTGCAAAGATATTCTATATGTTGTTGAGCGCCCAGTAACTATACTTAACAGATGTTTTGCGTGCATATTCCATTTTCAAAGTTATCTCTACACCGTACCAAGTGTAGTAAAATAAAGTACTAAACACCCGTTATGAACTAGTGCTAACTAGCCCGAGTGGGGTCGTCAAACCCAATAGATCTATCAATAGGATCCGCGCTTACATGTTAACCACATGTAACAAATAGTTACCAGACTATTAGGGATATATACAAAGGTACAACTCAACGTAGAATATATATTTAAGTACTTGTGTCTATTTTGAAAAACAAAAGATGCATGTATTCTCATCCCAAAATATTGAAGAGTTTAAAAATGGGACTATATACTCACTGTAGTAAAAGTATAGTTTTAACAAGTTTTCAACTTATTGAAATACAGCCGACGTCCTTGGATTCACGAACCTATAACAATAATACCGATTCAGATAATAATACATGTGAACAAAATTAATATATCAAGTTCATAGAATACTTATATAATAATTTTTAACATTTTATGTTAGTAGTCCATTGTTAGTAGTCCTTTGTTAGTAGTCCATTGTTAGTAGTCCAAGATAGTCCGAAAAGTCCAAAATAGTCCGAAAAGTCCAACAGTCCAATAATCGGTATATATATATAATCTTAGAATTACCCCACGGCGTATTGTGTACATATTGTCTTGCATTAATCCAGAGACGTATTGACTTAGGATTTATCAAAACGTATTGTATACGTATTGTTATAGAACGTACCAAGATTATTATATATATACAAGCTCGGAATCAACCAAGATTATAATATTTTGTTATACTAATGATAACATGTCCGAATATATATAGGATATAGGAAAAGTTAGCAAGGATATGGTTAATATAGTTTTTAAGGTGTTCTTCATATGTACAAGT
Source organism: Rutidosis leptorrhynchoides (assembly GCF_046630445.1). Classification (NCBI taxonomy): domain Eukaryota; kingdom Viridiplantae; phylum Streptophyta; class Magnoliopsida; order Asterales; family Asteraceae; genus Rutidosis; species Rutidosis leptorrhynchoides. Next base: position 455,771,813 of record NC_092336.1, on the reverse strand, counting down.
TATAAGTTCTTATAATATCTTAATATAACATCATAATACATATAAATAAGTGTTATTAGAGTTAAGTTAGAAAGATTAGATTAGTTTTCCAAATAAGTTTAAAATTAACTAAACTATGTTCTAGTAGTTATTAGTTATGAATTCTTGTATATATAGCTATAATCATATGAATTGAACAAGAGTTTTGGTAAGGCTAATACCTTGATTTAAGAAAGGTAAGTAGCTGAATATGAAGAGGATTTCTAGAGCTTGAAAGACTCCTTGAATTGGTGCTTAAAGATAACCAAACTTGGAAGCAAAACTTGAATCAAAGTAAGTGTTCTTGATTGCTTCTTATATGATGATTATAGATTGTTTTTGAAGCTAAAAGATGAAGAAAATGCTTGGGGATGATCAAGTATAAAGATGGAAGTATTTTGAGAGAGAATTTAGAGAGTATGAATGAGAAAATGAAATGGAAAAATGGGTGTATGCATAAAAACGTTTTTAGGGTATATATAGACAACTTATGTTGTCTTTTTTTGACTAATATCAAGTATAAGTTAAATTGATGATGTCATGCATGACTTAATAAGATTGATAATGTCATGCATGACATAATATATCAATCATGCAGATTTCTGTTGGTATATACCAATAGTAAATACTTCTAGAAGCTGCGTATAATACGCGTATAAATACCGTATAAATACGAGTAGAATTCTTGAGAAAAATGAACGAAAATACGAATATAGTTATCCCTTATCTGTATTTGTATATTACTAAGTGTATTTATACTCATTGTATGTAAATACATTTTAACATAATACATTGTATGTAAATACATTTTAACATAAGTTAATTTCTTCGTTTAAAAAGTAACATATATACTGTTCAAAAACTCTTTAAATTAGTAGTATGAATATGTATATATAATACCTTGTTAATATACTTAATGAGATATTTAATTATCATATTTTCAAGTTAAATATATATACATATATGTACATATATATAATTAATACAAGTTATGACGTTCGTGAATCGTAGGAATAAAAGGGTGACCAAAAGCTTGTGTAAAACTCTTTCTGGAGTTTCAAGACTTATTAAAATTCATTGCTTATCAAGTCAGAATTATTAAATCATGTAGATAGTATAATCAAGTAGTCAGAAAAATCCGAGTCGTCAGACCAGGACACATTAGAGACAACTCTGTGAATCGTCGATCGTATGTGGTGATATCGTTTCCTTGCAATCGTAGTTCTCTAAGCTCTGTCTTGAGCTTATTGACCTCATTCCTGGGACGGTACTGCACATTCAACATGTGTTTGAATGTAGACCATGGTAATTCGTAAGCAGTATCTTGTCCCACCTGCTCGAGATAGGTGTTCCACCATGTTAAAACGGTACCTATAAAAGTATGTGTGGCGTATTTCACTCTATCCTCTTCAGCACATTTGCTTATAGCAAACACAGATTTGAACTTCTCGGTCCTCCATTTCTGTCTGACTGGTCCTTCGGTTCCATCGAACTCAAGGGGTTTACAGGCTGTGAAAGCCTTGTAGGAGCATCCTACCCGATTTCCTGTAGAGTTAACTCCACTGCTAGACCCTGAGTGATTGTTGTTATGTAATGCAGCCTGCACTGCAGCTATGCTCGCAGCAAGAAAGGTACGGAATTCTTCCTCGTTCATGTTCAGTGTTTGTCTGGTAGTCTGTGTCATTTCCTTCAAATATAGCCAAAAGAGTTAAGTTAATCATATAGAATATTAGGAGTAGTCATTAGTATTTTGTAGCATAATATGAACTTATTATTATAAAAGCATTTTCTTCATATTAGTATTTTTTAATTTGGGTAATACCTACCCGTTAAAGTTCATACTTAATAGCTAATATACAAATTAACTACTACAATTCTATCATGAAAAACTAATTACAATAATACTTCATGTTCAAATCTTTGGTACAATATTTTACAATCGTACAATACCGTTATTTTACATATAGCATGAAACATAGCACACGATAATTATAATACAAGACAGTTGTTAAGACAATTCTAGTTAAACTCAAATCGTTCAATAAAAACACGTAACTCATAGGACCAAAAACAAGTCATGCATTCCGGTTTAACCAATACTATTTCCCATCCCATGTCCAGTGGAAAATAACCGTTGTGGCCCTTGATAGTACAGCATGTTGTGATGTCGTCAAAAGGACGGGGATTACATAATACCCAACAACGTCGTAACAAGTCAAAAACCTTATTTCTCACCTCAACCACTAAATCCATTACCTGTGGAAATGCTCGATTGAGAATTTGTAATCCAAGGTTCTTTTTCTCTGTTTGGTGTGAGGCAAACAAAACCAAACCATAAACATAACACGCTTCTTTAAGTTGCATATTTGTAGCTTTTTCTAATGAATGAAGTACTATATTGGGGTATATGGAGTCAAAGTAAGCCCTCAACCCGTAGTGGAAAATTACATTAGGGTTTCCAGAATACATAGCCATAAAGAAAATATAGGCCAACTTTGGGTCTCCCCAATGTGAGATACACCACTTATTGAAGAAAAGCCTTTTATAAACCAAGGCATGCTTGGAGTGCCTTTTGAATGCTTTGCAAACCAACTTTGTCATAAATAATTGAGCCGATGAATCTTGACTCACTCTAGACAAGATTTCAATAATCATTTCCTGTGGTAGGTCTTCTAAAATATTCGGTTGTCTATCTCTAACGTCCATTTTGTATTTCGTTTAATACTATAAAAGAGACGAAAATTATACTTAAGTCTGATAATGGAAATAACAAGGCATTACAAGCAATTTTTACATATAGCATAAAAGCACAAGCACATTATCATACATATATTACAAGGCATGGTAAAACTCATTACTACGAAATCTTCAATCGGACTCACTTGTTTCTTCCTCTTCTGACTTAGTTCGTTCAGCTAATTTCTTACCAATACCCATACCGCCCCTAATATGAGCAGTCATTTTCACACCCTTTTTGGAAGGACCTAGTCTCTGAGATGTTCCAGGTCGATAATTAAAGTTTAAGTGATACGGGTGTTTACGGTATGAACGGTCAGGGTTATTCCTGATAACTAATGGTCCATCGGGCTTGGGATCGGGTTTCTCTATCTTGATAGATGGAGATTTCCCATTTTTCTTTTTATTAAACTGAGCCGGTGTAATTTCTATCACTTCATCGGAATCCTCATCGGGATTCTCTTCCAATTCCTCAGGGAATTGGGAGTTTTCCCAGTATTTTTCTTCCTCAGCTGAGACACCATCGACCATTTTTAACTTTGGTACATTGGTTGAAGATTTTGACTCAATATCTGAGTTGCTTGAATGACTACTATAATCGGAGTAGTTTGATAGCCTAACGTAATCGGATGAAGTCATCTAACACATAATAGCAAGCATGTTAAGAGATTAATATATCACATAATATTTACATGTTAAGTATATATAGTTTCCAACAAAAGTGTTAAACAATCATTTTTAAAATAGACACGGTCGAAGTCCAGACTCACTAATGCATCCTAACAAACTCGGTTAGACACACTAATGCAAATTTCTGGTTCTCTAAGACCAACACTCTGATACCAACTGAAATGCCCCGTTCATACCGATTATAAATGTTTCATATTAATTGGTTTCATTGCGAGGTTTTGACCTCTATATGAGACGTTTTTCAAAGCCTGCATTCGTTTTAAAAACAAACCATAATCTTTATTTTATCGACAAAGGTTTAAAAGACATAATCTAGATTATCAATCAGCGATAATCTAAAAATACCAAGTTTTTACACAACCATTACAATATATTACAACCATAGACATCCGAATGCAGTTTTTAAACATTATCATACAAGCATACTGACTCCAAGTCTCGTCTTTAAATAGCATGCAACAGCGAAAGTCTTTAATAATCACCTGAGAATAAACATGCTTAAAATGTCAACAAAAATATTGGTGAGTCATAGGTTTAACCTATATATAATAATTCGTAATAATAGACCCAAGATTTCATTTTTGTAAATAATGTGCAGGTATGCTCACTGCAAAATCCATTCATATGGTGAACACCTAGTAACCCACATTAACAAAATACATATAGAATATACCCATCATATAGGAACTCTCATCTGTATAATAATTTTATAAGTAGCAAAGCATCCGTAACCCGTGTAATGGTCCGTCCAAATCCATATGGATGAATACAATAACATTTGGTCCCATTGTGAGGTACTGACCTCTATATGATAGGTTTTACAAACATTGCATTCGTTTTTAAAAGACAATCTGTCATTACAACAATGGTTGACAAATATGCATACCATTTTATAATATCTCCAAACTATAAATGACTTAATCTATCATTTACTTAATAATAATCTTTTTGAACCCAACGACTCGAATGCAACGTCTTTTGAAATATGCCATGAATGACACCAAGTAATATCTTTAAATTGAGCAAATACACAGCGGAAGATTTCTTTCGTACCTGAGAATAAACATTTTTAAAAGTGTCAACCAAAAGGTTGGTGAGTTCATTAGTTTCTCATAAACATTCATTTCCATCATTTTAATAGACCACAAGATTTTCATTTTCATCTTCATAAACATCATACAGGCATTTCGCAATCTGCATAAAGATAAAATCATTCATATGGTGAACGCCTGGTAACCGAACTAACAAGATGCATATAGAATATCCCACACATACAGGCATTTCGCAATCTTCATGCTATATACCGGCCGTCGCAATCAGTATATATCAATCGAAGTACTAAAGCATCCATAACCTGAATGGGACTTGTTAGGTCCAATAGATCTATCTTTAGGATTCGCGTCAATTAGGGGCCATTTCCCTAATTCTTAGGCTACCAAGCTAAAAAGGGGCGATATTCGGTATTCATAATCCAACCATAGAATATAGTTTAAGTACTTGTGTCTATTTCGTAAAACAGTTTATAAAACAGCGCATGTATTCTCAGCCCAAAAATATATAAAAAGGGAGTAATGAAACTCACTTTCGCAGATTTTCAATTAGTCGAAAATCAGACTTAGCCACAGATCGATTCACGAGCCTATAACAAATATATACATATATCAAAGTATGATAGAAATACATTCACATCATATTTTTATTTACGTGTTGATGATTTAAGTTGCCAAGTTAGCAGTCCAACGTTAGTAGTCCAATGTTAGTAGTCCAATGTTAGTAGTCCATATATATAGTCCAAAATATCACCCTGGAATAATCAAAACGTATTGTATACATATTGTACAAGACTCAATCATGACCCAAGGTACAACTATTGTCTTAAAATTAATCTAGACGTATTGTGTACATGGTGTCTTTCGATTTATCCGACGTATTGTATAACTATTGTCTTAACTAATCAAGATTACATGATATTGTCTCGAACTTAACCAAGACTAGTATATTACAAGGAAAAAGTCATGACATGTTTAAATACATGTATAATACAGTAAAAGTTAGCTAGAATATGATTAGTATAGATTTTGTAAAAACAATCCTGTAGTCATTTTAGCCATTTTTAACCAATATTGTTTTGCCCATATCTTCTTCGTTACAAATCGGTTTTGAGTGAATCAAATTGCTATGGTTTTGTAATGAACTCTATTTTATAAAACTAAACTAAAAAAGTGGTGGTTTATAGTCGAAGCTACAGGTTATAAGTCTATTTATAAAGAGTAGTCATATCTGCCGAAAGAACGACACCTTGATGACCATTTTGAAAAACATACTTCTAATTTGAGTTTAACTACCATTTTTAGATATATTAACATGTTAATATGAAATATCATTTTTCCATAGAATCATCTTTAAATTCAAAGTTTAAGATAGTTTTTAATTATCCAACCCGAAACAGCCCCAGGTTTCACTACGACGGCATATGTCCAGTTTTACGGTGTTCTTCGTGTTTTCCAGTTTTAAATCCTTAAGTTAGCATATCATATAGATATAATACATGTGTGAAGTTGTTTTTAAAGTCAAGTTAGAAGAATTAAGTTTATTTGCGAACAAGTTTAGAATTAACTAAACTATGTTCTAGTGATTACAAGTTATATTCTTCGAATAAGATAGTTATATAAGTAAGAATCGAATGAGGTTATGAACATCATTACTACCTCAAGTTTAGTAGATAAACCTACTATAAATGACAAGAATTAATCTTGAGCTTCAAAGGATCTTTGATGGCTTAGAAGTTCTTGAAGTAGAATCATGGAATGAAAACATGTTCAAGTAAGATTACTACTTGAGTAAAGATAGTTATATTTATAGAAATTGAATAAAAGCTTGAATATGAATATTACCTTGATTTAGAATGATAACCTACTGTAAATAACAAGAGTTTCTTGATCTTAGATGATTACTTGGAATGGACTAGAAAGATTGAAAGTAATCTTGCAAACTTGAACGGATTTTTGAAGTGTTCTTGAAGTTTTCTTCCTATGATAATTATAGCTTGATTCTTGAAGTAGTTTTTGATGAAGATGATGATTAGTTTACTGGAAATTTCGTTCTTGAGGGTGTGTGTGTGTTTTGAGAGAGAATTAGAAAGAAAATTAGAAATGAAATGAAGTGAATGGTGAGTGGTGAGTGGTGAGTGGGGTTAAAGGAGTTCTTGTTTTGTTTTCTTGCTCATAAGTCATGCTAGTTGTCTAATGGTTAGTTCCATGTGTTTGTTGAATAATTGAGGGCAGCTAAGAGCTGATCATTTGAGTGTATATACCAATAGTATATACATCTAGAAGCTGGGTATTATACGGGTGAAAATACCGTATGAATACGAGTAAAATTCTTGATGAAAACGAATGGGAATACGATTATAACTATCTTTGTTAAGTATAAGTATTTTGATATATGTCTTTAAGTCTTTCAAATGTGTATTAATACATCTTAATACAATACATGTATATAAATTTTAATTAAGTCGTTATTTCATCGTTAATCGTTACATGTTTGTATTGATTCGAAACCCTTAAGTTAGTAGTCTCGTTTTATGTATATAGTTCATTGTTAATACACTTAATGATATACTTAATTATCATTTTATCATGTTAAACATAGTGTATTAATATATCTTAATACGATACATATGTATTTATTTTAATTAAGACGTCATTATGTCGATAATCGTTACATATATATCTTGTTTCGAATTCCTTAATTTAGTAGTCTCATTTTATGTATATAACCCATTGTTAATATACTTAATGAGATACTTACTTATCATTGTATCATGCTAAATATATACATATGTTCATATATATATCATCATGTCGTTTTTACAAGTTTTAACGTTCGTGAATCGTCGGACAAACTGGGTGGTCAAACGTTTACATAAAATCCGTTTCAATTAATCAAGTATTAACAAGTTTGATTGCTTAACATGTTGGAAACATTTATATATATGTAAATATCAATCTCAAATATATACATATATTTATATACATATCTTATTTACAAATAGTGGTTCGTGAATCGTCCGGAAAAGTCGAAGGTTACATGAACACAGTTCCAAATTTTTGAATTTCAACTTAACAGACTTTGCTTATTGTGTCGGAAACATTAATTCATTTAAAGATTAAGTTTAAATTTGGTCAGAAATTTCTGGGTCGTCACAACCTGGATGGGGTTTGTTAGGCCCAATAGATCTATCTTTAGGATTCGCGTCAATTAGGGGCCATTTCTCTAATTCTTAGGCTACCAAGCTAAAAAGGGGCGATATTCAGTATAATAATCCAACCATAGAATGTAGTTTCAAGTACTTGTGTCTATTTTATAAAACATTTACAAAGCTGCATGTATTCTCATCCCAAAAATATTAGATAGTAAAATGGGACTATAACTCACTTGAACAGATTTTCAATTCGTTTAAAATCAGACTTGGCCACGGATCAATTCAAGAACCTAAAACAAACAAATATATATATATATATATATATATATATATATATATATATATATATATATATATATATATATATATATATATATATATATATATATATATATATATTTATATATCAAAGGATGATAGAAATACATTCATATCATATTTTCATTAACGTGTTGATGATTTAAGTTGTCAAGTTAGCAGTCCAACGTTAGTAGTCCAATGTTAGTAGTCCATATATAGTCCAATATATCACCCTGAAATAATCAAGACGTATTGTATACGTATTGTACAAGACTCAATCATGACCCAAGGTATAACTATTGTCTTAGAATTAATCTAGACGTATTGTGTACATGATGTCTTTTGATTTATCCGACGTATTGTATAACTATTGTCTTAATCAATCAAGATTATATTATATTGTATCGGACTTAACTAAGACTAGTATATTACAAAGAAATAGTCATGACATGTTTAAATACATGTATAATATAAGAAAAGTTAGCTAGGATATGGTTAGTATAGATTTTGTAAAAACAATCCCGTAGTCATTTTAGCCATTTTTAACCAATATTGTTTTGTCCATATCTTCTTCGTTACAAATTGGTTTTGAGTGAATCAAATTGCTATAGTTTTGTAATGAACTCTATTTTCTAAAACTAAATGAAAAACTGGTGGTTTATAGTTGGACTTACAGGTTACAAGTGTATTTATAAAGAGTAGTCATATCTGTCGAAAGAATGACACCTTGATGACCATTTTGAAAAACGTGTTTCTACTTTGAGTTTAACCACCATTTTTAGATATATTATCATGTTCATATGAAATATAATTTTCTCAGAAAACCAACTTTAAATTCAAAGTTTAAGATAGTTTTTAATTATCCAACCCGAAACAGCCCCCGGTTTTACTACGACGGCGTATGTCCAGTTTTACGGTGTTCTTCGTGTTTTCAAGTTTTAAATCCTTAAGTTAGCATATCATATAGATATAACATATGTGTTTAGTTGTTTTTAAAAATCAAGTTAGAAGGATTAATTTTATTTGCGAACAAGTTTAGAATTAACTAAACTATGTTCTAGTGATTACAAGTTATTTTCTTCGAATAAGATAGTTATATAAGTATGAATCGAACAATGTTATTAACATCGTTACTACCTCAAGTATAGTAGGTAAACCTACTATAAATTATGAGAAATGATCTTGATCTTCAAAGGATCTTTGATGGCTTGAAAGTTCTTGAAGTAGAATCATGACACGAAAACAAGTTCAAGTAAGATTACTACTTGATTTAAGATAGTTATGTTTATAGAATTTAACCAAAGCTTAAATATATTTTTTACCTTGATTTAGAAAGAACACCTACTGATATAAATGAAGATTTCTTGAAGTTGGATGATCACATGAAATAAATTTGCAAGATTAAAAGTAATCTAGCAAACTTGAAAGGATTTTTTGAAGTGTTCTTGATGTGTTCTTGAATGATGATGTTTCTTGATTGTAATTGAAGCTAGATTGACCTAGATAATCAATGTTATTGAAGTAGATATGTTCTTGTGTTTAGAGAGAGTTAAGATGGAGAAAAAAATCAAATAAATGTGATGTGTGTGTTGTTTGAAAAAAATGTCTAATGCTTAGTCAATATAAGGTTACTAGTTTTTGTTTTCTTGCTCATAAGTCATGCTAGTTGTCAAATGATGGTTCCCACATGTTTGTCACTCATCCAGGGCTGCTAATATCAGATATTTATGTGTACTTACTATTAATATATACTTCTAGAAGCTGAGTATTATACAGGTAAAAATACCGTATGAATACGAGTAAAATTCTTGATGAAAACGAATGGGAATACGATTATAACTATCTTTGTTAAGTATAAGTATTTTGATATATGTCTTTAAGTCTTCCAAATGTGTATTAATACATCTTAATACAATACATATATATAAATTTTAATTAAGTCGTTATTTCGTCGTTAATCGTTACATGTTTGTATTGATTCGAAACCCTTAAGTTAGTAGTCTCGTTTTATGTATATAGTTCATTGTTGATACACTTAATGATATACTTAATTATCATTTTATCATGTTAAACATAGTGTATTAATATATCTTAATACGATACATATGTATTTATTTTAATTAAGACGTTATTATGTCGATAATCGTTACATATATATATATCGTTCCGAATTCTCTAATTTAGTAGTCTCATTTTATGTATATAACCCATTGTTAATATACTTAATGAGATACTTACTTATCATTATATCATGTTAAATATATATATATATATATATATATATATATATATATATATATATATATATATATATATATATATATATATATATATATATATATAAAAGAGATTTGATTATGTTACATGTCATTAGCTCACGGCTGATCGTGGATCGACCGCAGTTTCTTCTGTTACCATTTCCAACCATTTTGAGTTTGACAGGCATCTATATTCTTAGAATAGTTGCCTCCTTTGTTTTCAAAAGAATTTTGAACTAAAAGATGTTAATCTTGATTAATCACACCTAATGACATCTTAATGACAATTTAATTGAAATAAGGTTAAATACATAAGTGTTACATCCTCTTACACCTTGTTACATAATGTTATTTAAACTATCAAGACATACTAATAATGGTCATTAAAGTCCCAATTAAGGAGATGCTCTCCCATTACTATTAAGTACCATTTGTATGTATGTAAGTATGATTAGTTCAAACTTGTCAAAGAGCTTCAACTAGATTCAAACTAGTTCAATTGAGTTTTAACAAGGTTCCAATGGGCAAGATCCTTCCATCAAAAAGATGACAAGAAACTAAAGGGTTGGTTAATGAAGTTTGGAGGCTAATGTTTTGTCAAGAGATAAAAATCTGCATTTGCCTTATTGGGAAACAATGACAATGGTCAAAGGCAATGGACTTTCCCCTTTTACAAGCACATGTCAACCTCCATGCATATGTCCAAGATCAAAGGGGCAATGGAGTTAATTTTAGAGGTTTTTGGCATCTCATTGCAGCCATTCAATAAGGGAAAGTGACAAAACTCAAGGACAAAAACGGCTATAATTTCAGAGTTCAGAACCTACACGGTCGAACCACGTCGACCGTGAGGTGAGCCATACAACTTTTTCTTTCCTATAAAAGCCAAGTCTTGTGCATTTGAAGACTTACCTCTTGCACTTATACTTTCATATATTCTCTGAATTCATTCAAGTCTTATACTATTGTAATCTTTAGAGTGATTCTAGCAAGAGTGATTGTAATCTTAGTTGTCAGTTTACTTGTAAACTATCTTCTTAAAGGGATCTAGAAGTTAGTTGTAATTTTACTAGGATTAGAGCATTAGGGTCTTGTGGTAAGAGCATTTGGTGATTGTGAATTCTTCAACAGGACGTAAGGGTTCATAAGTTGCGGCTTACCAAAGGGCTAGTGTTGTATCCGGACACTCAACCGAGTTTGGAGTATCATAGTGAAGAAAAATCTCAATTCGTAGAATTGGGGAGTGGATTAAGGAAAATTAGTTAACGTCTTCCTGAACCACTATAAATCTCTGTGTTTGTTCTATTATCCCTTATCTTTACTTTCATACATATATTACTTGTGAACAAACAACTCAAATCGCACTATAGTAACTTCAAGTTCTAAACCGGCAAAGAATTTTTCAAAATCGTTAAAAATCGACTAAGTAACTATTCACCCTCTCTAGTTACTTATATATATATATATATATATATATATATATATATATATATATATATATATATATATATATATATACTAGGTTTTGAGCCCGTGCGTTGCACGGCTACTCAAAATCTGTTTTTAAATAAGTCACTTATTTTAATTTTATGACGCTTGATCTACATTTTCAAACAATATTTGTGGTTGCGTTTAAGGGGGACATGTCGACCCAATAGCTTAAGTGTGGTTAATTTTAGCCCGCACCCTATTTTCAATGGGTCATAGCAGTTACTATTTGAAAGTTTATATAAAATGGTAATGGGTTTAATTAGTTGACCAGATCAAAAGAGTCAAAATTTACCCATTTTGTTATTGATTCATTGAAATATTTTAAATGTGTGTCTTTCAAATAATATGTTACATCATATTTTGACTCCACAAATAACACAGAGGAATCAATAAGACTAAAATGAAATGGACAATGAAGTGTTGAAACCAAGTTCATAATTTAGAGGTTAGAGATGTACAGTCGGTCTAGCTCTCAGAATCATTTATAGCTTCCACCAAGTTCATACTTTAGAGGTTAGAGAAGGAACATACATATATTTTATGATGCAGATTTATAAACCACTCTTTTTCAACCTTCTCTCCAACAAACAAATTATGTATCAATTTTCTTCTTTCACGTTATATCTCCACAAACAAATTATGTACTCCCTCTGTGCCAATTCTTTTAATTTTAAATACAATAAACAAATTAACAAATCTTTAATTAATGATTGTTCTTAGAAACAAAACCGTCCATGTGTCACCATTTTTAATGTGCTCCGACGATCGCTGAAAGCTCTTAAAAAATGACGCATTTCTAGTATGTTAGTATGTCTCGTTGACAGAACGGGACTATAAGATACATATATATTTCATATTGCATGTAGTTGCAACAACCAAAAATTGCTCAAGTTCTACCAGATTTAAGAAATCGGTTAAATCTAATTATTTAATGGTATAATTTTACTAATACAGAGTAATACGTTACCATTCCCTCAAAATTAGTATTAAAAATTGTTCGGTAATTTTTCTTATGATTTTATATGAACAAATGTGTGCATGAATATACTATAATAATAGGACATGTGTGTATGAACAAATGTCTGTAGTTTTTTTGATGATCGTAGTAGTATATATGAGTAAGATCAAATAGGAATTAAATTGTGTAAATTTGGGTTTAGTGAATTTTTTAAATTAAATCGGTACATATGATAGTTTTAGTATTTAAATTGGGTATATATGATTTACTTAGGTAAATATGTGATTCTAAAAGTTGATAAGGGTATATATGAATAATTGTGACATGTGGAAATTACACTTGGCTTAATATGCAATATTTAAGGAGCTAATGACATGTAACATAATCAAATCTCTTTTATATATATATATATATATATATATATATATATATATATATATATATATATATATATATATATATATATATATACACACACACACACACACTCGTAGTAACTAATTTCAAACGATTTTTGAGTAGCCGTGCAACGCACAGGCTCAAAACCCAGTTATCTAATAAAATTAAAAGTATAATATTCATTAAATTAAAAAAAGATACAAATGACTAAAAAAAAGTACTTAAAATAAAATAAATCACATAAAGATTATATAACATATTAAAAATAAAGATTAAATAAAGAAAAACTAATTAATAGGTCGAAATGACGTCCGAAGATTCCATGTATTCATATGTAAATATTCATCGAACATATCTGAGCTGGTTCCATACGCCAACTGGCGTATAGCCGAAGTACATTTTTGTAAAGTAGTAAACGACTGTCTACTGATAGTATCGATACCTTCTATAAAAAAACTAAAATGCTCCTGAATACAATTACTAGAAAATGTAGTTATACCTTGCGCAATTCGGGAAAATAAATTTATTCGTATGCGAAAAACCCTTTTAAATTTTCTGGCTGGATAAATTGGTGCGTCAGCAAATTAATCGTTCCACAATAGTTCCGCAGTTGACTCACGATCTCTCAGAATGTAACCTCGAACTCTAAGAATACGAAGCACAGACTCGACTTGGTTTTGGTTTTTGATTTACAGAGGTAAGTACACTTTTATCTCATTTCTTTATCAGCAAATCATCAAACAAGACAATGTTTCAAAATCTCCAAAGAAATCAAAGAACCGCAACAACATGAACTTTTTATTTCAGATCCAAAGAAGCACGGCACTGAGAACATCAATCGAAAAATTCCTCCCATTACTTAAAATCTAGAAAATCATTTTCCACCCAACAATTTATCCGACTCTACAAACTTTTTGCTACTTCACAATTATAAATTAAACAAAACGAAAATACACGTAAAGGTGAGGGAGCAACCATGAAACATTTGCGTAGTTGAGTGACTAACTGCATCAAAAATTAACATAAATGACTATAGTGCAATTTTTGAAAAATATGAGAGGCCAACAACATAATTCTTTTCAGAAATAAATATTCTGTAGAAAAATATTAAGGCACCATTTGATTCACGGAATCCCAGGAGAATTTTAATTGAACTTCTTAGACAGCTCCGTTTGGTTGACATATTTTGGAAAGAATTAAGGACTCGTTTGGTCCACGAAATCCCATGGGAATTTGTTAAAATTGGAATTGAATTCCTTAGACTGCTCAGTTTGGTCGACATATTCTGGAAAGAATTAAATTCCTTGGAATCTTAAGATTACTTCATCTATGGAATGATCATTCCTTCAATATATTGATGGATTTTGTAACGACCCAGCTTTTTCGACTTGCCTTTGTGCTTTGTGCTTTCACGAAACTGCGTATAAGTGCGTACTGAGCTAGTTTATGCTCTGGGATCTTATTTAATGATTAATTACTTTCATTAATATCTTACAACGTTCTATTAAGTGTGTACTCACTTAACTTGATCCCCGAATGCTTTTACGACCGTTGGTGTCACTTGACGTTTGAAACGAGCTATGTACTTGGTACACGTTTAACTTTGGTCATAATCAGAATATTATGACTACGTAATACTAATTGTTATTTTATAATAACAATTACTTGGGTTTTGGATGCTTAATTACGCTTAGTAATTTACTAGAACACACTAATTAGTCTTGTTGGACTTTCTACCTTGTTGGACTTTAGCCCACCCTACTCTAGCTAGTGGACTATTTAACTAGCCCAATTATTAATGGATTATGACCTATTTATATGTAAGACAAATGCCCATTTATAAGAGCCAACATGCTAGCATTTATGTCCACCATTATCACTAATGTTGCATGGGATCCTAACATAAGCACCAACTTTAGACAACCATTAACCAAAAAGCAAAAGTTGTCTCCCCTTTCTCCCCCCCAAAACCAACGACCCTAAGGGCCTCCCCACACCCATTTCCACTATAAATACAAGCCTTAGCTCACCCATTTCACACTTGATCTCATTCACAATTTACACACACTTACTCTCTTATTTTCTCTCTAGTCTTTCTCACTCTAAAAAGTGTAAGTTTTAAATTTTCTTCTTCTTCTTCTTCTTCTTTCTTTATTTTCTAAATCATCATCATCATTAAAAGATCAAGCTTTTTAGCTTCTTGATCTTGTTATATCTTGTAGATTCAAACTTTGGTTTGAATCCTTCAAGAGCATGAAAGATTCAAGCTTTCTAGCTTTGAATCTTCATTGCCTTGTTGGATCTAAGTTTTCTAGCTTATGATTCCTTTATTTTGTTAAAAAGATCAAAACTTGTGTTTATGATCTTCATGTAACTTGAAGATCTAGTCTTTTGCTTTAAGGATCTTAAAGAACATTAAAGATCCAAGCTTTCTAGCTTAGGGTTTCATTATTTTGATAAAGATCTTAGCTTTTTAGCTAATGGTCTCATTACTTTTACTAGATCTTAGCTTTCTAGCTTATGGTCTCATAATCAATTGTTAAAGTATCCAAGCTCTCTAGCTTAGGGTTCCATTACTTTGTTGAATCAAATTCATGTGTCTTGCTTGTTTGATTGAATCAAAGTTTGTAGCTTTAAAAGGACAAAGGTTGAAGCTTTATTGTGTTTATGCAATAAAGAGGCAACCTTGATGTTCAAAACTTGTAGAATGTTAGCTTTATTTTTAGTTGTGTGTTGATGGTTAAATCTTGGTCGAAGTGATGCTACCACATCAATGAGTTGTACATTTGAAGCTACAAGCATCAAGGATGAGAACCGTGATGAGCATCAAGCACTAAGAATCCCACCGGAGCACTTGTCTACTATTTTTCAGGGTCTGATCAGGTACCTGGGCTTCTGTAAAAGTTGATTTCCAGATATCTCGGTTTGAGTAGATGACTTTTTGTTTAAGACTCACCTAAATCAGATATACGGTTTAGGATTTATAGCTTTCCGAAAATCACTACGCCTTTGTAACGTTGTGCTGAAATTTCTGCCTACTCGCACTTAAACCGTTGCCACGGTCAAACGAAGACGAGTTAGGATCTAAAAATTTGTCAGCGGTTAGTAGACTCACATACGGAGCCATGGCCACTGACTACGCGTCTTTTCGATTTGTATAGAGGTCATAACAGCTGTCCAAAGTCCGCCTATTGTTTTGATCTCTATTCTTGTTAAACTTACTTTAGCTTTGATGAATGATGATGATGATGATGATACTTAAGACTTAACTTATTTACTTTTAAACTTTTGGGGACAATTTACTTACTTAGTAACCATTGACTTAGGTTGCGGACCTTTTGGATCGACCAACTTACTTGTTTGGACCGACCTACTACTTGCTTACATTTTCGTATCGATTTTACCGCACATTCACTGTGAGTTATAGCATCCCTTTTTACTACTTTTTAGTATTTTTGGGACTGAGAATACATGCGCCTTTTTATGTTTTACTTACTTGACACGATTACTTAAACTTTACATATGTGTGGGTTATATAACGGCATAAACTTTCCCCTTAGCACGGTAACGTTTAACTATTGGTTTTTGAACCGGTAGACGCGAATCTTAGATATGGATCCATAGGGTTTGACATCCCCACTCGGGCTAGTCGCGCTAGCATTTAACGGGTGTTTAATACTTCGAGGATATACGCACTCGCCAGGTGTACTTTTAGGGGGTGATATTTATATTTACGTTAAGTCTAGTTACCATGTGCCCACGGTTAAGCATATACTTTTCATACTGATTTAAACTGCTGGTTGAAGCACTGAAATCTCGTGGTCTACATTACTTTACTGATTACAAACAAACTATAGCTCACCAACATTCGTGTTGACTTTTTAAGCGTGTATTTCTCAGGTGCTTAGACGTTGTTGCTTCCGCTGTTAGACTTGCTGTCTTGGTGTTATAGACTTGCCATTACAGACTTGCGGTGTTAGACTTCCGCTGCATTACTTAGAGATGTCTCAAGCATGGAACTTTTATTTTGCATTCGCAACTTACGTTATTTTCAAACAATGGCTTTGTAATGACCTTTGGGTCACATACTTATGTTAATGCTTCTATTCATAGGAAGCACGTTATCTTTTGTAAAACGTTATCTTTTCATGAATGCAAAACTGGTTTTCAAACAGCATATAGTGTTTGACCTTGTAATGATCCTGTTGTTGATGATCCGTACACGATGGTTTTGTACGGGGCGTCACATTTGGTATCAGAGCATTGGTTGTAGGGAATTAGGTTGCATTAGTGAGTCTTGACCGAGTCGAGTAGGATTCGCTAATAGGACTAATCTACAACTTGCTTGTTCACTTGTTTCTGTGGACTGCTGCATGCTACTGTATTATATTATTGCATGTTACTGCTTACTACTACTGCATGCTACTGCTTACTTTTACTGCTATGTGAACTTGCTGTAAGCTATTGCTTATTCTCACTACTGCATGCTACTATTTGCTTTTTGCATGTTACTTCTGCTTAATACTGTTAATATTGCCATGCTACGTACTTCTGTAGACGATCTAGGCTGCTGTAGTTATTATGCCTGATTACGTTCTTGCTACATGTCTGCTATTCGCTGTACCGACTTGGACAATTTATCTTTCCTAGTTCAGATGTTTTTCTGAACCCTTTTCCCACCCGCCTAACCCTAAGGACTAGTATTGTAATCCGCCTGTTACTACCGTTCCATCGTTCCAGAGATCGAGACATTACTTCACGCAATCTATGAAGAGTACCTCTTGGATTACCCGCCCGCTGAAGTTGATCCTCGAAGGAGGAGATATGTGAGGAATTGTCGGAGTAACTGCACCCCGAGCTCACCCTAATTAGCCACGTACGACGTATGAACATTAGAAGGTTGTTCAGTTTCTGAAAGTTGACCCGTACCCCGTACGCTTTCATGACCGTCACTTATCTCTTTCATTCTTCACCACTACTCGACGATCTAACGACACTTCTGGACTTAGGTCCCTAACACTCTTAAGCATTGGAGAAGTCGGGGAGGCATCTCCTTTCACAAGGTCAGAGTGTCTTCTACTGATGCTCAGCCATACCCAAAGACTTGGGAGTTGCCTCAAGACATATCGTATTACTACTTGCTACACGTACAACTCGACGCGAGACCCAGATTGAATTTCTAGAAATGAACCTAACGACATTACCTGAACCCGAACATTTTGAAGAAATTTCGGGACATTTAGGCATTGATGCATGATCTACGGAACCTACACACCCACACCGAGAAACCGTGAGATTAATTATGTAGATTTGGTTTTGAGATGGCATAGATAAAGCACCGTTAGATGAAATTGAGTAGAACTTGAAGTGATCACGTTACATTGACCATATAGAGTGATATTGGAATGAATGTATGATTTAGTACAATATAATGACTTCAGGCCAGCGTGATTATATTGAAGTAAATCATGCAGAAGTTCCAATGTTACTATATAAGGAATATGAAGCGTTTTTGGTAGGAACCACTTGAGTATACGCAATATAGTCTGTTAGAGGTAGGGGAAGTATAACCACGTAGCCCAGATACTGTACAAGAAGGGCCTTGATTGTAGAATTGATAACCCGAAAATTTGTTATAGATATAGACACCCTGGACACTTAAGGAAAAAGTTATCGAATAGGAAAAACTTTGGACTTAATTGCGGTAGAGCAATCACTATCTCAGCTATGGAGACTCGCATGGATCCTGATTTTAGTTAGGGTATGTTTCGTCACAATGTTTTATTGTCTCGAAGTTGTTTAATACTAGAGCGATAGAAACCTTATATCTAAGAACCTTAGTGTTATGACTAATAAGCCATTAACAACCATGAGGGTTAAGTATTCTATAGGACAAGCAAATGGTAAGCTGGCAGAGATAGAGGAATAATTTAAGGTAGTACCTTAAAATTAACAGGTGGGTCATTTGGAGATGACCTCATGTCAACAAAACTTGGAAGTTTTTAAAGTAGTAGTTGGAAGGGATTAGTTACCTACACACAAGCAGATGTTATCTGAGAAGATTGATAGAATTTTTTTTAAGGTAATATAATAAGATTTGGTTGGAAGGAACCTTAAGAATAACCTAACACCCATCAAGTTAGGAAGCTTGATGTAAAAGTTGGAATGGACTTTAGGATTAACCTAATACTCATCAAGTTAGGAAGCTTTGATGAAATAGTTGGAACGGACTGGCTTTCAAGGATGAAAGCGAAAGTTATTTATAGTAAGAAGATTTTTCGTATACCTCGCGAGAATGGTAAGCCATTAATAGTTTACAGGGAGAGAAGTAGCCCGAAATCCAACAATGGAAATGGGAAGGAATAACTATGGATTTCATCACGAAGCTACCAAAAGCGGTAGGCGGTTAGGACACTATCTGGGTTATTGTTGACCGTCTCACCAAATCTGCTCACTTTCTAGCCATGAAAGAAACCGATGCAATGGATAAACTTGCACAACGATACATAAAGGAATTTGTATCCCGTCACTTCAGGGATTCAGATTCTATATTAAGGACTACCCAAGAATCTTATTTGATACTCATTCTTACGCAACTCTAAATCCTAACTTATTCCGAGAGATTTCTTATTCGATGATAATCACACCATCATCCTTCTTACTTCAATATTAGTCATACCAGTTCGAAATTTTCCAAAATCAATGGGTGGTAAATTCTCATCCTCATACTCTCCCATTCGTATCTCACTTATAAGCAATAACTTCACACTTAAGCATTTTTGGTCGAAGGACTTATGCCCTACTAATAGTCATCAACCACATTTAAATTCAATAGTTTTCATTACCTCATGACATTTTTGCTCAAGAAATCACCCGAAATTTTCAAAAATCTTTTACTCGGTTCTCATCAATCTTTTTCCAACTTGTAACCTCCGAAATATGAAAATTTTGTTTTCCAAAATTTTACTTACACCATTTTACTGTGCGATCCTCTCAAAGTTTTATAAAGGTAAATTTATTTTATTTGCCATTCGTGCAAATTTTTGAAATCGTATATGTTATATAAAATAAAGTAAATGATTACTTATTTTTGACAAATACATATAAAACTTTACTTTCACTTTTACAAATCAAATCTTTTATTCAAAAGAAATTTTACTTAGAATAGTACATGTTGTACATAACTCTAGTTTACTAAGAACTTTGTTTCTTTTCTTACATTGTCACCTTAAACGATTTCTATAAAATTTTCGTTGCTTGTTATATAAAATTTTTCATTACTTATTCGTATCCAAGTCATCATGAAGACTCTACAACCGTCGAAATTGAGAGATTCACGTGTGTGTATGTGATGAAGGCACTTACTACCACGTCATGCAGAGCCTTCGGGCATCCACTAATACTTAAACCATTCAAAATTACTGCGTTACCCCAGGAATCTTATTTGTCACACCTGTCGAAGCGATGCTCTTTCTTACATAACTCTAAGTCCTGACTTATTCCAAGGGATTCTCATTTAAGTGATACTAACATCATCAGTATTCCGACTTTAGTATTAGTCATAACTTGTTTGGCTTTTTGCAAAGTCAAGAAGTGATTAACTTCTCATCCTCATGATCTATCCTTCATACCTCACTTTTTAGCGACGGCTTCGCACGCGAACATTGTTGGCCCAAAGACTTATGTCCTGATAATCATCAAAACTACATTCAAATCATTAGTTTTCATTAACTAGTGACATGTCACCCGATGATTCAAAGATTTTTCACTCGATCTTTTTCAACTCGTAACCTCTGAAATATGAAAAACTATGTTTATCAAAATTTTTACACGTTGTCTATTTGTGCGGTCTGTAACGACCCGTATTTTTTTTCATGATTATATATATTTGAGATTGATATTTACATGATTAAATGTTTCCAACATGTTAAGCAATCAAACTTGTTAAGACTTGATTAATTGAAACGGATTTTACATAAACGTTTGACCACCCAGTTTGTCCGACGATTCACGAACGTTAAAACTTGTAAAAACGACATGATATATATATATATATATATATATATATATATATATATATATATATATATATATATATATATATATATATATATATATATATATATATATATATATATATATATATATATATATATATATATATATATTTAACATGGTATTATTATAAGTAAGTATCTCATTAAGTATATTAACAATGGGTTATATACATAAAATGAGACTACTAAATTAAGGAATTTGAAACAAGATATATATGTAACGGTTATCGACGTAATAACGTCGTAATTAAAATAAATACATATGTATTGTATTAAGATATATTAATACATTATGTTTAACTTGATATAATGATAATTAAGTATATCATTAAGTGTATTAATAATGAACTATATACATAAAAACGAGACTACTAACTTAAGGGTTTCAAAACAATATATACATGTAACGATTAACGACGAAATAACGACTTAATTAAAATGTATATATATGTATTGTATTAATATGTATTAATACACTTTTGAAAGCCTTAAGAACATATATCAAAATACTTATACTTAACAAAAATGCTTACAATTACATTCTCGTTCATTTTCATCAACAATTTTATTCGTATGCACCCGTATTCGTACTCGTACAATACACAGCTTCTAGATGTATATACTATTGGTATATACACTAAATCATCAGCTCCTTAGCAGCCCATGTGAGTCATTAAACATGTGGGAACCATCATTTGGCAACTAGCATGAATGATTACACAAAATTACAAAAATATTATAAATCATTCATGAATTATTTACATAAAAACAAAATTACACATCCTTTATATCTAATCCATATACCAACGACCAAAAACACATACAAACACTTTCTACCAATGAGAGAAGATGATAAAATGGAGAAATTGGCACGACTATACTTGAAGGAAGTCGTCTCCAGACATGGAATACCAATTTCTATTATCTCTGATCGGGATGGCAGATTTGTTTCAAGATTTTGGCAGACGTTACATCAAGCATTGGGAACTCATCTAGACATGAGTACTGCCTATCACCCTCAAACTGATGGGCAAAGTAAAAGGACGATACAGACACTCGAAGACATGCTACGAGCATGTGTTATTGATTTTGGAAATGGTTGGGATCGACATCTACCATTAGCATAATTTTCCTATAACAACAGTTTGTACAGTGGGTCGTGATTAAACCTTAGACAATATATTTACAATACGTCAGATAAATCGTAAGACACATGTACACAATACGTCGAGATAACTTCAAAGACAATAGTTGTACAATGGGTTGTGATTGAGTCTTAGACATTATATTTACAATACGTCTTGATTATTCCAGGGTGATGTATTAAACTATATATATGGACTACTAACGTTGGACTGCTAACATTGGACTACTAACGTTGGACTGCTAACTTGACAACTTAAATCATCAACACGTAAATAAAAATATGATTTGAATATATTTATCATACTTTGATATATATGTATATATTTGTTATAGGTTCGTGAATCGATCTGTGGCTAAGTCTGATTTTCGACGAATTGAAAATCTGTTAAAGTGAGTTTCATTATTCCCTTTTATTATATTTTTGGGCTGAGAATACATGCGCTGTTTTATAAACTGTTTTACAAAATGGACACAAGTACTTAAAATATATTCTATGGTTGGATTACGAATACCGAATATCGCCCCTTGTTAGCTTGGTAGCCTAAGAATTAGGGAAATGGCCCCTAATTGACGCGAATCCTAAAGATAGATCTATGGACCTTGACACGTCCCATTCGGGTTACGAATGCTTTAGTACTTCGATTGATATATACTGATTGCGACGGCCGGTATATAGCATACAGATTGCGAAATGCCTGTATGCGGGGGATATTCTATATGCATCTTGTTAGTTCGGTTACCAGGTGTTCACCATATGAATGATTTTTATGCAGATTGCGAAATGCCTGTATAATGTTTATAAAAATGAAATCTTGTGGTCTATTATTACGATTTATGATATAGGTTAAACCTATAACTCACCAACATTTTTGTTGACATTTTAAGCATGTTTATTCTCAGGTATGAAAGAAATCTTCCGCTGTGCATTTGCTCAAATTATAGATATTACGTGGAGTCATTCTTGGCATATTTCTAAAGACGTTGCATTCGATTCGTTGAGTTTAAAAAGATTATATTATTAAGTAAATGACAGATTAAGTCATTTAAAGTTTGGTTATATTGTAAAATGGTATGCATACTTGTCAACTATCGTTGTAATGAAAGTTGTCTTTTAAAAACGAATGCAATGTTTGTAAAACGTATCATATAGAGGTCAAAACCTCGCAATGGGACCAAATGTTATTGTATTCGTCCATATGGATTTGGACGGGCCATTACAGTTGGTATCAGAGCGTTGGTCTTAGTGAACCAGGTCTTGCATTAGTGTGTCTAACTGATAAGTTGTTATGATGCATTAATGAGTCTGGACTTTGACCGTGTCTGCATGTCAAAAGTTTTGCTTATCATCTCTTGTTGGGAATTACCTGCTTAACATTCTTAGTCTAGACACGTCTTACTGCATTGATTGCATGATTAGTGTATAGACAAAATTCATATCTTAGCGTATCTGTTACTGTAAACTTTGTCTGACAGCTTCCGAAAATTCCTCCGTAATTTGCGGAATCCTTTATACTCTATATAGGTATTCTATGCAAATAGAATATCATCCGATATCCGAAAATCATTTCATAATGAAAACCCTTTATCTAACCGTGCAATATGAATCCTGCAACTAGTTCGAGTTCCTCAGAATCTGACAGCTATTCCGATATGGATTTCTACCTGAGCTCCGAAAGCAGTGTAACCGGAATGGATCAACCAATCAGCCATCACCAATTCTGGATGAATTGGGGATGGGTTCATAGTTGACTTAATCAGTGGAGACAAGAAGAAGGTGATCCCTTCCATCCACCAAATTTCCCTCTTGGCGAAGAACCTGAAGCACTTACCGGCGAACCTGTTCGGAACACCATCTTCACCCTCATTTCCATAATAGCTCGCAATGAAACCAATTAATATGAAATGTTTATAATCGATATGAACGGGGCATTTCACGGTCCTCACGAGATTTATGGACAAATGAAAGTAATAAAATTTTTCTGTCACTTATGCGATTTATAAAATCATATATGTATGTATATAATTAAGTTAATCAATTTACCTTTACTTATTTTGGTTAGTACGTACTAAGTTATACCTTCAAATTATTTAAAAATCGCTCCTTTATTGAATTGTTTAACTTAAGTCAAATAGTTTTGTGCAAAATGGTACACGTTGTACATACTCCTAAGTTTACTAGGAACTTCGTTCCGTTTATGTTGTCACATCAAACGTTTAAAGGTTTTTCAAAACTTCCTTGGTTGATTTTATTAAAGGTTTTCGTATTAGTCCACACCCTGTATGGATCACACTTCTTCTCGTCCTCCGTTTAGGGATGAAGCTTACTATTAAGATCTTTGTTAAAAACTCTTGAGCAATTTTGGATGGCAGTTTTATAAAATTGTTAGGAAGTCTTTGCGCTCATAAAATGTTCCTCTTAAGGTTAGACATGGCAAAAATGTGGGCCGATAAATCAGTTTCCGGAGTACACTCAGTGGTCACCCCATTGTAGGAAAGGCACTAGGTGGGTTTCTACTCTCAATATTTCACAATTAATCGCAACACCCTCGTAAACATCATCTCTACGAATCAGTAGGTTGAGGTACAATGAATCATTTTTGAGATTCTTTTCACTTAGAGTAAACCGTTCTTTACGACCAAGGGTCCACGTATCTTCTCATCCACGCATCCCCTTAAGTATAAGGATTAATTCAGAACAAACCGCTCGAAGAGTTCACCTTGGTTCAAAGATCACACCTTTCGTGCGAATTTCTTTCGGAAATGTAATGTGGAATACTTTAGGAATCTAGGAATCTTGTTATCCTCTTGGAAAAGGACTGCTTAAAACATCTACGACACTGATGTGGTTACTCTATATATTTCTTCCTTCGTTGGTTGCAACTATATGTTGTTCTAGTCGATGTTAACCCTAACTTCAGCATGTAACTGAAAGCATACATTATGGAACTGTGCTTTCATTCCATACAAGGATAAGTTCACATGCTGTATGTTAAACTGGGTGATATCTTTCATTATTCGTTCAGACCGTCCGGAAGACACTATAAATAATTATGGCTTGCATTGCATGTTAGTCTGATTAGTCACTCTCAGCTAAAATTTCAATTCATTTATTCGAACCAAACGTTTCGTAAATATCGGGTTCTTTATGCCTATGGTCTCCTTCCGAAATTAAAGGGGGTTAGTAAAATTTGAGGCTAACACTATCCAGACATTAAATCGCATGGTTGTGATCGCCATGTTTTCCATTCTACCTGTCAGCTTTGTATTGCGACATAAGCACTCAATGTTTTAGATGAGTTTGGTAACATTCATGATGTATTTCACGCATCCAGCTTACTGAAGATGCCTGTAGGGCTAAAAACATCATCTTTCCTTTTGTGGGTATATATATTCGGATGACATATTCGTGTTAGCAATAAACGAAATAAATTTGTTGATCTCTTAGGACAAGAGACTTAATTAATGGCATATACCTATTCTTACTTTTATACGACCAAGTACCTTTCAAGGTAAATAACTCACTTCTGAGCCCACGAGTCTCTCAGAACTTTGATACGCTCCTTCTTATTCAAATACGGTACCATTGTTGGTCACTCCTCAAAATTTCGGGACGAAATTTTCTTTAACAGGTGGGTAATGTAACGACCCGACTTTTTCGACTTGCCTTTG
The DNA here is from genome assembly GCF_046630445.1 of Rutidosis leptorrhynchoides. Taxonomy (NCBI): domain Eukaryota; kingdom Viridiplantae; phylum Streptophyta; class Magnoliopsida; order Asterales; family Asteraceae; genus Rutidosis; species Rutidosis leptorrhynchoides. The sequence continues at coordinate 455,745,887 of NC_092336.1, read as the reverse complement.
TGCTCTGTGTTTTCACGAAACTACGTATAAGTGCGTACTGAGCTAGTTTATGCTCTGGGATCTTATTTAATGATTAATTACTTTCATTAATATCTTACAACATTCTATTAAGTGTGTAATCACTTAACTTGATCCCCGAATGCTTTTACGACCGTTGGTGTCACTTGACGTTTGAAATGAGCTATGTAGTTGGTACACTTTTAACTTTGGTCATAATTGGAATATTATGACTACGTAATACTAATTGTTATTTTATAATAACAATTACTTGGGTTTTGGATGCTTAATTACGCTTAGTAATTTACTAGAACACACTAGTTAGTCTTGTTGGACTTTCTACCTTGTTGGACTTTAGCCCACCCTACTCTAGCTAGTGGACTATTTAACTAGCCCAATTATTAATGGATTACGACCCATTTATATGTAAGACAAATGTCCATTTATAAGAGCCAACATTCTAGCATTTATGTCCACCATTATCACTAATGTTGCATGAGACCCTAAGGGCCTCCCACACCCATTTTCACTATAAATACAAGCCTTAGCTCACCCATTTCACACTTGATCTCATTCACAATTTACACACACTTACTCTCTTATTCTCTCTCTAGTCTTTCTCACTCTAAAAAGTGTAAGTTTTAAATTTTCTTCTTTTTCTTCTTCTTTCTTTATTTTCTACATCATCATCATCATTAAAAGATCAAGCTTTTTAGCTTCTTGATCTTGTTATATCTTGTAGATTCAAACTTTGGTTTGAATCCTTCAAGAGCATAAAAGATTCAAGCTTTCTAGCTTTGAATCTTCATTGCCTTGTTGGATCTATGTTTTCTAGCTTATGATTCCTTTATTTTGTTAAAAAGATCAAAACTTGTGTTTATGATCTTCATGTAACTTGAAGATCTAGTCTTTTGCTTTAAGGATCTTCAAGAACATTAAAGATCCAAGCTTTCTAGCTTAGGGTTTCATTATTTTGATAAAGATCTTAGCTTTTTAGCTAATGGTCTCATTACTTTTACTAGATCTTAGCTTTCTAGCTTATGGTCTCATAATCAATTGTTAAAGTATCCAAGCTCTCTAGCTTAGGGTTCCATTACTTTGTTGAATCAAATTCATGTGTCTTGCTTGTTTGATTGAATCAAAGTTTGTAGCTTTAAAAGGACAAAGGTTGAAGCTTTATTGTGTTTATGCAATAAAGAGGCAACCTTGATGTTCAAAACTTGTAGAATATTAGCTTTACTTTTAGTTGTGTTTTGATGGTTAAATCTTGGTCAAAGTGATGCTACCACATCAATTAGTTGTACACTTGAAGCTACAAGCATCAAGGATGAGAACCGTGATGAGCATCAAGCACTAAGAATCCCACCGGAGCACTTGTCTACTGTTTTTCGTGGTCTGATCAGGCACCTGGGCTTCTGGAAAAGTTGATTTCCAGATAGTTCGGTTCGAGTAGATGACTTTTCGTTTAAGACTCACCTAAATCCGATATACGGTTTAGGATTTATAGCTTTCCGAAAATCACTACGCCTTTGTAACGTTGTGCTGAAATTTCTGACCTACTCGTACTTAAACCGTTGCCACGGTCAAACGAAGACGAGTTAGGATCTGAAAATTTGTCAGCGTTTAGTGGACTCACATACGGAGCCATGGCCACTAACTACGCGTCTTTTCGATTTGTATAGAGGTCGTAACAGCTGTCCAAAGTCAGCCTATTGTTTCGATCTCTATTCTTGTTAAACTTACTTTAGCTTTGATGAATGATGATGATGATGATGATACTTAAGACTTAACTTATTTACTTTTAAACTTTTGGGGACAATTTACTGACTTAGTAACCATTGACTTAGGTTGTGAACCTTTTGGATCGACCAACTTACTTGTATGGACCGACTTACTACTTGCTTACATTTTCGTATCGATTTTACCGCACATTCACTGTGAGTTATAGCATCCCTTTTTACTATTTTTTACTATTTTTGGGACTGAGAATACATGCGCCTTTTTATGTTTTACTTACTTGGCACGAGTACTTAAACTTTACATATGTGTGGGTTATATAACGGCATAAACTTTCCCCTTAGCACGGTAACGTTTAACTATTGGTTTTTGAACCGGTAGACGCGAATCTTAGATATGGATCCATAGAGTTTGACATCCCCACTCGGGCTAGTCGCGCTAGTATTTAACGGGTGTTTAATACTTCGAGGACATACGCACTCGCCAGGTGTACTTTTAGGGGGTGATATTTATATTTACGTTAAGTCTAGTTACCATGTGCCCACGGTTAAGCATATACTTTTCATACTGATTTAAACTGCTGGTTGAAGCAATGAAATCTCGTGGTCTACATTACTTTACTGATTACAAACAAACTATAGCTCACCAACATTCGTGTTGACTTTTTAAGCGTGTATTTCTCAGGTGCTTAGACGTTGTTGCTTCTGCTGTTAGACTTGCCGTCTTGGTGTTATAGACTTGCCGTTACAGACTTGCGGTGTTAGACTTCCGCTGCATTACTTAGAGATGTCTCAAGCATGGAACTTTTATTTTGCATTCGCAACTTACGTTATTTTCAAACAATGGCTTTGTAACGTGAAAGGACCCGTTCATATACATTATAAACGATTCACAATAGTTGATTACATTGCGAGGTATTTGACCTCTATATGATACATTTTACAAACATTGCATTCGTTTTTAAAAGACAAACTTTCTTTACATCGAAAATTGACAGGCATGCATACCATTTCATAATATCCACTATCCAACTATAAATTGATTTAATAATAATCTTTGATGAACTCAATGACTCGAATGCAACGTTCTTCGAAATATGCTATGAAAGACTCCAAGTAATATCTTTAAAATGACCAAAAGGTTGGTGAGTTCATTAGTTTATCATAATCATTTATTTCCATCATTTTAATAGACCACAAGAATTTCATTTCCAGTTCTCATAAATATACGTCCCATGCATAGAGACAAAAATAATCATTCATATGGTGAACACCTGGTAACCGACATTAACTAGATACATATAAGAATATCCCCTATCATTCCGGGATCCTCCTTCGAACATGATATAAATTTCGAAGTACTAAAGCATCCGGTACTTTGGATGGGGTTTGTTAGGCCCAATAGATCTATCTTTAGGATTCGCGTCAATTAGGGTGTCTGTTCCCTAATTCTTAGATTACCAGACTTTAATAAAAAGGGGCATATTCGATTTCGATAATTCAACCATAGAATGTAGTTTCAATTACTTGTGTCTATTTCGTCAAACATTTATAAAAGCGCATGTATTCTCAGTCCCAAAAATATAAAGGGTAAAAAGGCAAATGAAACTCACCATACTGTATTTCGTAGTAAAAATACATATAACGTCATTGAACAAGTGCAAGGTTGGCCTCGGATTCACGAGCGTATCAATATTGAGATTCAATATTGCAGGAAAGGTACGTAGACGCAACGGAAATGATAAACACTATATTGACCTCACGAGCATACCCATGAACCATACTCAATCACCTCCATAGCTATAACCCATAATTTCCTAAATCCTATCCTACTCGAAAAACAATTTCGAAATCACTCGGACAGCACTCCGTCGTAATATTTTATGTATACTAATAATATCTTGAAATAATACGGAGTAAATATATATATGTAAATCGATTGAGAGAGTTTAGAGAAAAATATTTTCAAGTTTCTATGAAATAATGAAACCTATTGAATTCTATTTATAATAGATTTTTGAATTATTAAAGTGAATTATTAAAGTATGAATTATTAAAGTATGAATTGTTAAAGTGAATTATTAAAGTATGAATTATTAAAGTTAAAGTAAAGTAAAAATAAAGTAAAGGTAAAGTTTAAGTATAGTAAAAGTATAAAACTATGTACGTATAATACGCGTATAAATATATATAATATTAATTTAAATCGTTATACATATTTAATAAAATAAAATATAAATATCGTTATCTTTATCATACTAGTTAAGTAATGAGTTGTCAAAAGTGGTTCTAGATATTTATAAAAGTTATATACGTTTTAATAATAAAGTTCTTTTTAAACTGAAAACGTTTTTGTACGTTTGAAACTAAATAGATCAATCGAGTCTTTATGAGATTCAATCTTCCACTATCCTTTGTCTAGTTCTCAATGATTGACAATTTGTTCTTATTTATATATCACTTTACCATTTTCCGAATATTGTTAAAATGGAAAGATTTCTCAAATCAACGTGGGCCTTTCAACAGAGACTTGTAATCATAATTCAATATATCTGATAATTCAATCATTTGATCTTATCTTCTAATTCCATTGATAAACATTTTGAAACAGATACAATCATATAAAGTATTTAATCTAATATTTTGTTTACGTTTCAATTTATAATATATATACACATATACATATATAATCATATTCGTTTAATGGTTCGTGAATCGTTGGAACTTGGTCAAGGTTGAATGAATGTATGAACATAGTTTAAAATTCTTGCAATTTAACTTAACAAATATTGCTTATCGTGTCGGAAACATATAAATATTAAAGTTTAAATTTGGTTGGAAATTTCCGGGTTGTCACAGTACCTACCCGTTAAAGAAATTTCGTCCCGAAATTTAAGTGGAAAGGTCGTGAATGATAATAAGTATGTTTTCATGATGCATACGGGCTGAAAATTAGAGTTTTATCATCAGCGAATAATTTGGATAAACAATTCATTTATATGAAGAGTACGAATGAAGCTAACATAGAAGAGTGAAATGAGTAAGTGTAGATTCATCTTATCATTTGACGTAGATATGATTGATTCCCAGATTTCAAGGGATTTGAAGAAAATCTTCTTAATAAGATTTGACTCTCCGGTAATCAAGGGAATTAGGATCCGCTTTAAATGCGATCGTCCAATTTAATTGTTCTGTCGGAGATTTTCTTATAAATTCACCTCCTTCGTTTCCTTACAACTCACACCTTCTGTTGATGCATTTTATGCAAGTCCCTAGACATCTACCCATGTCCATTGCAGGTACAACAGTTTACAGGCCACCATGATTGCTCGTTATTATCCTATCCGTGTTTGTATGTGGTTACAGGAACTGCAGGAACGAGATTTAGATGTTTGACTATGTTAAACTTAGTCAGACGTACGAGTGAAGCCTCACTAGTACGGCTGACAGGCTCATACACACGGTTGATGCTGAGCTAAGTCACAATTACAACCTAAATGAGAAGACACGAGTGAGTGATTACCCGTACGGCTGATGAAGCCAACTCGTACGTGTGATGAATGAATCGTATGGGTGAGTCAACAGCAGGGGTATATAAAGTCTTATGTTCTTCATTTTAGGTTAAGCCTCTCATTTGTTACACACACTCAGATCTAGTGAGCTCCTCCGATTCTCTCTCAGTCCAAATCACCCAGGTGGTGAATAATAACTCTAGGTGTTGATCTAATCACACTTGATTTAGTTGTGGTTTGACTAAATTAATCAAAAAAAACTTAACCTATTCACTAGAGGGTTTGATTCACTTATTCTGCCATTGTGTGAGTTAAATCTGTTGATTTCTAAGTTCCTAGTCATGTTTCATCACCTTCTATTCTTTCCTCCTCAACTCATATTTTTAAAGTATTCATCAATATGCTCCATCCAGTTCTGATTCTCGATATACTTCTAACTTTCATATCGGTCATTCTTCTTTTTCATCTACTGCCGGAAGAATCTATTTACTTCTACTATACTCTTGGGTTTATAGTGTTTCTAGTTCTCCCGTGTCTTTATATTGCTATATGCATCGATATATATGGTTTATAATTTCTGGTTTGTCGTTGGGATTTATATGTTCCCATATATTTTAAAGTCACTGCTTCTGTCTTCTATAATCATTATCATTCACATTTAATGCTCTCTTTTATTTGCTGCAATTTATACCCTAATTTCTATTTCGGAGTTTTGTCCTTTCGTTTCTTCTTCTTGCGATTAAGCACCGCTTGTAATGGTCCAGAATTCACAGATATGAATTTCAGAATGAACATTGTTAATGTTCTAGGAAGGAAATTGTGATGGTACGATCTTGACTTGTCAAATTACTAGAATACCTTGGAAAAGGCCGAATCATCAAGAAATATTTTCTTGATATTTTAGAGGTTAAATAGAATATAAGAGTCGTATAACATGGCACATGATGATGTTATGATCTGTGAATCATCACGTTCCATTTAGAAACTCATCATGACTTACTGTAATATAATCACATTGATCAAGTGTCATTATATTATACTAATTCATGCTTCAGTTCCCAACATTACTTCAAAATATTTCTATTTTAAACTTGAATGTTTCAGAATTTAGAAACTAAAATAGTTTCTTTTATGATGTAATACAGATAGCGCGAAGAGGTAAATGATTTCAAATAAGAAAAATTAAGAAAATATCTTCAGAAATATGGAGGATATTTATAATGAAAGATATGATGATATTTTAGAATTTCTAATATCAAAGTATGATGAAGAATATTGTCCTCAGAGGTTTAGAGTCAGGAGCAAGGTATTCGTTAATGACTTCAGCAGGTACTGAATCATTTGGATCCTTTGAAGTCAGGTTCAGTCTTTGTAATTTGTTCACAGCCTCCTTCCTACTTTGCTCAATCCATTTTCCAGTTCCAAAACTTCTCTTTTTCTGCGCTTTGCCAGCACACTTCATCATTATCATCCAGCTTTTACCGTTTAAAGTCGTTTATAGTTTTTGCTCCTTCATCAGCATTTTTTTTCCATTTTCGGAGAACCAGTTCGTAGTTCGGAGTGTTTTTCAGAAACTTCACATTCAAATTAAGTCCAGAAGATAGACGTTATATATACACATATAACTGTTGGCGTAGACATCCTGCAAGATTTCAAAATATTGATTGCTAATTCTCAATGATTCGTATGGCAATTCTCATTACAAGATGCGAATGAGTAAATGATGGGGTTTCAATGAATAATTATAATGACTTTTTGGAGAGGCTAAAGTCAAAGGGTAATGAAGTTGTTGGTACATTTGCTAATAATGTGGTGGAATGTAAAAGGTTCTCTGGTAACGATGGTGTATATCTCAAGGTTATAATAAGGTTAGTCTGACTGAAAAGTCGAAGTTGACTTGCTGGAGCTGTGATAAAACTGGCTACTTTGAATAGGAGTCGCAAAGTTATTTTTGCTAATAAATGCCAAAAAATCTGACGCGGATACGTTGTTTAAACTTTTACTTTGGTTTCAAGAGTTTTTCGGGTACATAACTGTGGGTAACATGTGGTTGGATCATCATCTTGATTGCTCATCATTCAAAGTGTCTTCAGAAATTTTCGAAGGGTTTGAACACAGATTGTAATCGTTAACATACATTTGATGTTCTAACACAGTTTTGAAGTCCAAATATAGTTTGTGAAAGATGTAAGGATCTAAGAGTGATGCTTTTGGTCATATCTCAAGTTGAATTTTGAGATTTCAAAATCAGAATATGTAATTAAATTTTGAATGAGTATGGTTGTTTTGATTTCTATAAAAGAATGTATATTGTTGTGAAAGTAGGGAGTATAATGGATGATTTGCTGAATCAGGTTCGAAGAATGTAACATATTAATTGTGAATTTATATATCTCTCGGGTATTACCTACCCATTAAAAAAAAATTTCACAATTAATATTTTGTACAAAAGAATTTTATTACAGTCTTTATGAAAATATATATATGTATATTTTCTTCAGATGTAACATAGATTTAATGAGTTAATGTTAAATTAAACTCATTTGATTTACGGTTGAAACTAGAATTGAATAATCCCTAACGGCTTTAAAAAGTACATAACTTTTACGCAGTATTTCTTTAATGACATTGAAATTATGAATCAATACTTTGTTATTTGTTGACGTATAATGTTCGGTTCGTGGAATTCTTGTGAATTTCGCAAAGTACGAATGATGTTATCTGAAAACTTTCGGGTACACGATGATGAAAGTATAAAATCAAATATATACTTGATTTATTATGAATTGGAATTTGTTGAATTGTGATAGAGATTGTAGTTAACGTTGGTTAAGTTGCGGCCGAAGGACGTACATTATTGCATATTTGTAATATGAATTAACCGAGTAGTTAAGATTCACACACAATAGCTTAGCACGGAAAGATTTATTTCAAAATATATATATATATATATATATATATATATATATATATATATATATATATATATATATATATATATATATATATATATAATATACATATAATTTCTTCAGAGGGAATGAGTTAATTCTTCATAACTCGTTGATACAATATACACGTTATTGATTCGTAATGATGTCCACAGTGATTCTTGAACTGACTGAGTTTGTGATGTTATCGGTGTTGTTGATTCGGATGTTTACTGTACTGACGATGCTGGTAACGCTGACGGTACTGTTGATGCTGTTGGTAAAGCAAGTTTAGCTTGTTAATCACACACCATTTTTGTCAGGGTTTCTACTCTTCCTTCTATCATTTTGGTTCGCTTAACTGATTTATGGTTAGGGCTAGATTAGATAATCTCTAAGACCTTAGAGATTACATAATCACCGCGAAATGTTTCTCCAATGAAGTTATGAATTAATACTTCATCAGTTATTGTTGTTGGTACTCCTTGGTATCTATGGTGCGTATGACGTTGATGCTCGTGGGACAGATTGTGAAGTTGAGGTTTACGACGCGGTTGTGGTTGGAGGTGGTAATGGTACTATTAGCGTTGATGATGGTGGTACTGGTTATGTTGCTGATGCTGCTACTGGTGTTTGTAATCTCTGCACCATATTCTCCAGAGCCACTACCCGAGCGCGAAGCTCGTTGACTTCTTCTATTACACCGGGGTGATTGTCAGTTCGGACGAGCAGATAAATAAAATCTAAATGTAATATATAATCGTGACGAGATACTCTAGAAATGAGCGAGAAAATGGTGTTTCGGACAGGTTCGCCGGTAAGTGCTTCAGGTTCTTCGTCAAGAGGGCAATGTGGTGGATGGAAGGGATCACCTTCTTCTTGTCTCCAATGATTGAGGAGGCTACGAACCCATCCCCAATTCATCCAGAATAGGTGATGACTGATTGGTTGATCTATTCCGGTCACACTGCTTTCGGAGCTTGAATGGAATTCCATTTCGGAATCTGAGTGACTTGAACTGATGACGAATTCCATTTCGTACGATTGGATAAAGGATTTTTTTTCCGATATGAAATGATTTTGGCTAACGGATGGTATTCTAATTACATAGAATATATATATATATATATATATATATATATATATATATATATATATATATATATATATATATATATATATATATATATATATATATATAGATAAAAAGATTTCGTAGATTACGAAGGACTTTGCGGGATATGTCAGGCAAAGTTTAAAGTAACAGATACGATAAGATATGATTTAGCAGATATGCTAAGATATGAATTTTTGTCTATACACTATTCATGCAATCAATGCAGCAAGACGTGTCTTAGACTAAAAATGATAAGCAGGTAATTTCCTGAGGATGATAAGTAGTTAATTTTCGACACAAAATGATAAGCAAAACTTTTGACATGCAGACACGGTCGAAGTCCAGACTCACTAATGCATCCTATCGACTTATCAGTTAGACACACTAATGCAGACCTGGTTCGCTAAGACCACCGCTCTGATACCAACTGAAAGGACCCGTTCATATACATTATAAACGATTCACAATAGTTGATTACATTGCGAGGTATTTGACCTCTATATGATACATTTTACAAACATTGCATTCGTTTTTAAAAGACAAACTTTCTTTACATCAAAAATTGACAGGCATGCATACCATTTCATAATATCCACTATCCAACTATAAATTGATTTAATAATAATCTTTGATGAACTCAATGACTCGAATGCAACGTTCTTTGAAATATGCTATGAAAGACTCCAAGTAATATCTTTAAAATGAGCAAATGCACAGCGGAAGATTTCTTTAACACCTGAGAATAAACATGCTTTAAAGTGTCAACCAAAAGGTTGGTGAGTTCATTAGTTTATCATAATCATTTATTTCCATCATTTTAATAGACCACAAGAATTTCATTTCCAGTTCTCATAAATATACGTCCCATGCATAGAGACAAAAATAATCATTCATATGGTGAACACCTGGTAACCGACATTAACTAGATACATATAAGAATATCCCCTATCATTCCGGGATCCTCCTTCGAACATGATATAAATTTCGAAGTACTAAAGCATCCGGTACTTTGGATGGGGTTTGTTAGGCCCAATAGATCTATCTTTAGGATTCGCGTCAATTAGGGTGTCTGTTCCCTAATTCTTAGATTACCAGACTTTAATAAAAAGGGGCATATTCGATTTCGATAATTCAACCATAGAATGTAGTTTCAATTACTTGTGTCTATTTCGTCAAACATTTATAAAAGCGCATGTATTCTCAGTCCCAAAAATATAAAGGGTAAAAAGGCAAATGAAACTCACCATACTGTATTTCGTAGTAAAAATACATATAACGTCATTGAACAAGTGCAAGGTTGGCCTCGGATTCACGAGCGTATCAATATTGAGATTCAATATTGCAGGAAAGGTACGTAGACGCAACGGAAATGATAAACACTATATTGACCTCACGAGCATACCCATGAACCATACTCAATCACCTCCATAGCTATAACCCATAATTTCCTAAATCCTATCCTACTCGAAAAACAATTTCGAAATCACTCGGACAGCACTCCGTCGTAATATTTTATGTATACTAATAATGTCTTGAAATAATACGGAGTAAATATATATATATGTAAATCGATTGAGAGAGTTTAGAGAAAAATATTTTTAAGTTTCTATGAAATAATTAAACCTATTGAATTCTATTTATAATAGATTTTTGAATTATTAAAATGAATTATTAAAGTATGAATTATTAAAGTGAATTATTAAAATATGAATTATTAAAGTGAATTATTAAAGTATGAATTATTAAAGTTAAAGTAAAGTAAAAATAAAGTAAAGGTAAAGTTTAAGTATAGTAAAAGTATAAAACTATGTACGTATAATACGCGTATAAATATATATAATATTAATTTAAATCGTTATACATATTTAATAAAATAAAATATAAATATCGTTATCTTTATCATACTAGTTAAGTAATGAGTTGTCAAAAGTGGTTCTAGATATTTATAAAAGTTATATACGTTTTAATAATAAAGTTCTTTTTAAACTGAAAACGTTTTTGTACGTTTGAAACTAAATAGATCAATCGAGTCTTTATGAGATTCAATCTTCCACTATCCTTTGTCTAGTTCTCAATGATTGACAATTTGTTCTTATTTATAAATCACTTTACCATTTTCCGAATATTGTTAAAATGGAAAGATTTCTCAAATCAACGTGGGCCTTTCAACAGAGACTTGTAATCATAATTCAATATATCTGATAATTCAATCATTTGATCTTATCTTCTAATTCCATTGATAAACATTTTGAAACAGATACAATCATATAAAGTATTTAATCTAATATTTTGTTTACGTTTCAAGTTATAATATATATACACATATACATATATAATCATATTCGTTTAATGGTTCGTGAATCGTTGGAACTTGGTCGAGGTTGAATGAATGTATGAACATAGTTTAAAATTCTTGCAATTTAACTTAACAAATATTGCTTATCGTGTCGGAAACATATAAATATTAAAGTTTAAATTTGGTTGGAAATTTCCGGGTTGTCACATAACGACCTTTGGGTCACATACTTATGTTAATGCTTCTATTCATAGGAAGCACGTTATCTTTTGTAAAGCGTTATCTTTTCATGAATGCAAAACTGGTTTTCAAACAGCATATAGTGTTTGACCTTGTAATGATCCTGTTGTTGATGATCCGTACACGATGGTTTTGGTACGGGGCGCCACAGATTTAAATTCCTTCAAACATGTAATCCATGAAAAATCAAAACATTCACAAATATTTACGTTTATAATTTACGTACCTTTCTTCACACGTTTTCGACGGGCATTTTCAACAGCGTTTTTCGAAGCGTGTTTTTTGACGCGCTTTTTCGACGTGCGATTTCGACGCACGTTAACGATGCGTGTTTACGAGGTACATTTTTTCCACGCGTTTTTGCTACAAGTATTTCACCGCGTGTATTTCGCCCCGCGTTTTTCCGCTGTGCGTTTACTACGGGCGTTTTCGACGGGGGTTTTCGACGCGCGTTTACGACGCACGTTCACGAGGGGTATTTACGAGGGGCGTTTTTTGACGGGTGTATTTCGACGCGCGATTTCGTTGTTCGATATCGCCTCGCGATTTCGCAGCGCTTTTTCGAAGCACCTTTTCGACGAACGAAGCTGAAAACTGAAAATCAAAACGCGAGTCTAAACATGAAAATGAAAATTGGAAGCATAAATTTTTTGTATAGCTTTTTAGTTATTTTATAAAATGGAATTCAATTTCTTTATATTTAATATTCAGTGTTAATAAAAAAATGCATTTTTCTACATTTCATAAAATTTATCAATTCAAATTGTTTTGAATCTCAACATAATCCAATTCTTACAAAAACATTTTTGAACGACACCGGACTAATCCCCCAAATTACACAAAACATACCTAACAAAAACAAACAAAATCACGAAAGTCTAACTTCAATTTCACACAAACAAATGACATTAGTCAGTACCTTCAATTAAAATCACGATCCGTAATTAGAATGCCCCCAAATCTCACAATTACCAGTTATTTTCACACTCCGAAGACCTAATTTCGTTCAAAATGTGAATTATTTTATATATTATAAATTTAATGTAATTCATTCATATTCATATACGTATAATAATAAGGAATTTAAGCTCCGTACAATTCTGATCTCAACTTTGCCTCCACCGCTGCGATTTGCATGCTTGTATCATCTGAATCATCCACCGTTATGTTGTTCATTTTGCTGATGAATCATCACCTTAAGGGCGAACTGAGTTGTATCGGTATAAGTTTTAAGACTATTTCATAAAACTTTAAAAGTGTCAGTATTATTTTTCATTGGTATCAATTAGAATTAAATAATCAAAAAATGATCGATATCATGTATCTTAATCATGTTGTAATTGATACCATGTATCTTAATCATGCTAAATTTTTTATTATCTTGTTTACTTCGATGAATTAGATAAATCAATTATCAATTATTAATTAATATTTCATTGTAGAAGACTTGATTCATAAAAAAAATGTAATCGTCAAGCTGTAGTTAATGCATCCTAATCATTCCAGCTAATTGCATCATTATTAGATGTTAATTAACATTTTTATAATTCTTAATCCTACATCCTAGCTCATTGCATTCATACCATACCTATTTGATTTTTAATTTTTTATGAAACTAAGATCAGTTTAAAAAGATTAGCATACATATATTTTTTAAATTAAGAATCGGACTTTGTAACAGTGATCTACTAGTAATATAACAAATTGTCTCAGATAGGCTGTCATTAACTGTAACATCGTAGCCATTATATTCGAAATTACAACTTTATTTATTTATTAATAGCTAAGATTACTATTTAAAAAAAGTCTCGTACAAGGAGATCTACAATTAGCCTGCATTTGTGTGTGTGGTTTCTTATATATTTTCTTCAATTCACTTAATTTTTACTCCCATTTGTTGTCCATTGGTTTGTACTCAGATCTCTGTCATTTGGTTAACAGATAAATGGAATCTACAATCAGGGAGTTGGGTTACTTACAAATCTCACTCGAAGACGTAAGTAAGGCCACCAACAACTTTGATGATAGCAATATCATTGGGGCAGGTGATTTTGGAAAAGTGTACAAGGGACGGCTCTTGTGGTCTGGGAAGTCAGTAAAAATTGCTGCTCGGAAATTAGATTGTAAGCACCAACAAGGAGTCATTGAGTTCTGGACGGAGATCTCCGCCCTTTCAAATCTCAATCATGAAAATATTGTCTCTATAATCGGGTTTTGTGATGAAAAGAATGAGAAGATCATTATACACCACCGTTGTGTTGGAGATATGGAGAACTTTAAACAATTAGAGGGAAGATTCCAGGAAACTCACACGAAGCTTTCACGAAGTTGTTAGGAAACTCACATGTAGCTTTCACGAAGTTATGAGGAAATTCACATGTAGCTTCCACGAAGCTGTCAGAAAACTCACATGTAGCTTCCATGAAGCTGTCAGGAAACTCACATGAATCTTCAAGGAATTGTTTTTAGCTTACTCCTTAAACTATTCTATAAATAGACTCTCTTGTATCTCATTGTAAACACACCACAAATTTTCAGTAAATACATTCTCTAGTTGGTCTGTGGACTAAAGCAATCACAACGATTGCATATAACCACGTTATCTCTTGTGTCGATTTACGTTTCTAGTCCATTATCTTTCGTTCATTATTGTGGGTGAGTGATTCTATTGAATCACTTGCGTTGTTTGGGTCCTAAATCCTTACAACTGGTATCAGAGCTCAAGGTTTCGACTTTGGGAACGATGGCGGAAGACGAAAAGTTTAGAATCGACCGTTTCGATGGGAGAGACTTCGGATTTTGAAAGATGCAAATCGAAGACACTCATAGGAAAAACTCGGGGGAATCGACATCCGGTTCTTTGTTGAGTACCGATCCATCGAAGGACCGAAGTGAAGCTGTTTGTTGGGGTTGCAATCAAAAGGGAAACTTTCAAAGGAATTGTAAGAATGGTCTGGCGAAAGGTGTGAACTTGACCGCAGAAGATAGTGATGATGCACTTTTATGTAGTGTTGAAAATTCTATGGAGTCTTGTATCTTGGATTCGGGAGCTTCGTTCCATGCTACTCATGTCAAAAGCATGATGGAGAATTTAAAATCATATCAAGGCAAGGTGAGATTGGCAGATAACAAACAACTCGAGATAGAGGGCATTCGAGATGTTGTATTGAAGACTACTCTTGGTTCTAATTGAATTTTGAAGGACGTGAGGTACATTCCTAAACTAAAAAGGAAACTTATCTCGGTTGGTCAAATAGATGAGGAAGATAATTCGGTTACTTTTAAAAACCGCCAATAGAATGTGGTTAAGGGTAGTTGTGTCATGGCTCGTGGACATAAAAGGGGAACTCTTTATATGGTTGAAGTGTTTGATGAAGACACGATGGTTGCTACGGTTAATGTTGAGTCTGAATCAACTCTATGGCACCGAAGACTCGGGCATACGAGTGAGAAGGGTATGAAGATGCTTGTTTCAAGTGGGAGAATTTCGGATTTGAAAAAGGTAGAACTTGGATTTTGCGAACCATGTGTATATGAGAAGCAAAAGAAGGTGACTTTTGGGAAATTGGGGAATGCACCTAAGTTGGAGAAATTGGAGCTCGTTCATACGGATGTGTTTGGTCCAACCAATGTAGAATCACATGGAGGTTCTCGTTATTATGTCACCTTCATTGACGACTCTACTCGAAAGGTATGGGTTTATTTTCTTAAAGCTAAATCCGATGTATTTAATACTTTTGTGAAGTGGAAAGCTATGGTAGAAAATGAGACTAACTTGAAGGTCAAATGCTTGAAGTCGGATAATGGAGGGGAATATGGTAGTCTTGAGTTTAAAGACCATTGTGCAAAGCCCGGTATTAGAATGTTGAAAACGGTACCGGAAACACCGCAACACAATGGGGTCGCCGAACGTATGAATCGTACGTTAAATGAAAGGGCTAAGAGTATGAGACTACAAGTCGGTTTGCCTAAAATGTTTTGGGTGGATGCCGTTAACACGACGGCTTATTTGATAAATAGGGGACCCTCAACACCGTTGGGTTTTCGAATTCCCGAGGAAGAATGGCATGGTAAGAAGGTGAGTTATGGTCATCTTAGGATCTTTGGGTGTAATGCTTATGTGAAGACCAAAGATGCGGATAGAGACAAGCTTGAAGCTAAGTCAAAGAAGTGTACTTTCATAAGTTACAGGTCGGATGAAATGGGTTATTGTTGTTGGGATAACGAGGCTAGAAAAGTGATTCGTTCTCGTGATGTTACCTTTGATGAAGATTCGGTTTATGGCAAACCGGAAACGGGGAGTCCTAAACCGGGTCATGTTACTTTTGACGATGTTTCTATTGATGATCTTGCAGGTTCTAGTGGGAGTATCGGTAATAATGAATTCCAATTGAGCGGTGAGGCGTCGAAAAATGCTAATGATGGGGATGGTTCGGAAAGCGGTGATGATTCCGAACATAGTGTGAGTTCTAGTAAAGAGGATGACACAAATGAAACCGGTTCAACCATTCCGGTTGCTCCTACACTAAGACGCTCGACTAGAGTGCCCAAACCTAATCCTAGGTATTCTCCATCAGCAAACTACTTGCTCTATACCGAAAATGGTGAACCCAAAAGTTACTTTGAGGCAAAGAAAACAAAAGAATCCATACAATGGGAGCTTGCCATGAAAGAAGAGATAGGGTCACTTGAGAAGAATAAAACTTGGTCACTAGTAAAATTACCTCATGATAAAAGGGCGTTGCAAAGTAAATGGGTGTATCGAATCAAGAATGAGTTGGATGGCAAGAAAAGGTACAAGGCTCGTTTGGTAGTCAAAGGCTTTCAACAAAAGGAAGGGGTTGACTACAAAGAGATATTTTCACCGGTAGTTAAAATGACTACTATCCGTTTGGTACTTTCTATGGTTGCATCCGAAGACTTACATCTAGAGCAACTAGATGTGAAGATCGCATTCTTGCATGGTGATCTTGTTGAAGAGATCTACATGAGGCAACCCGAGGGCTTTGAGGTAAAGGGTAAAGAGAAGTGGGTTTGTAAGCTAAAGAAAAGTTTGTATGGATTGAAGCAAGCACCTCGGCAATGGTACTTGAAGTTTGATGAGTTTATGAAGAAGATTGGTTTCTTAAGATGTGAAGCGGATCACTGTTGTTACTTGAAGAAATTCAAGTCTTCTTACATAATCTTATTGTTGTATGTTGATGACATGTTACTTGCAGGTTCCAACATGTCCGAAATCAACAAGTTGAAAGGATTACTTTCCCATGAGTTCGATATGAAAGATCTTGATGGTGCTAGGCAAATACTTGGCATGAGTATTGTGCGTGATCGTGTGAAAGGTACTCTATACTTGTCTCAATCCAAATATATTGAGAAAGTAGTAGAGAGGTTCAATATGGAGAATTCAAAGGCTCGTTCTATGCCTTTGGGTAGCACGATTAAGTTATCGAAAAGTCAATCACCAAAGATGGTAAAAGACAAAACGGAAATGGAAAAGGTTCCATATGCATCGGCCGTGGGTAGTATTATGTATGTCATGGTTTGTACAAGACCCGATATTGCTCACGCAGTGGGAGTTGTAAGTCGTTATATGTCTAATCCGGAGAAAGAGCATTGGGAAGCGGTCAAATGGTTGCTTCGTTATTTGAAAGGGAAAAGCACTACGGGTTGGAAGACGGCGGTTAGTTGGATGTTGTGACGACCCGAAAATTTCCGACCAAATTTAAACTTAATCTTTATATGATTTCGACAAGATAAGAAAAGTCTGTAATATTGATTCTCAAAATTTTTGAACTATTGTTATATATTCAGTTAACCTTTGACTATTGACCAACGATTCACGAACAACTATTTGTAAATAGATATATATATAAATATAAATATATATATATATATATATATACAATAAGTTGGAATATAAAATATTAGAATCAAATATATAAATAAATCGCAATGTGTATCTAAAAACGTGTTTATGTATATTGAATATATATATATATATATATATATATATATATATATATATATATATATATATATATATATATATATATATATATATATATATATATATATAGTTTTAAGTTATTTTGGGAACAATAGTAGCATTCGGTTATTGATTCGAATGATATTTCAATAAGTTAACTAGAACGTTTAAGAAGTTAATGTAAACGCTAGTACATAAATGAATTATAACAATTTAAGTTTTAAAGTGTAAACGTTATGTGACATAAAAATTTCTAATATTTAAAACGATTTTAAATTATATATAATGAACTTTGAAATATAATTAGTTTTGAAAAACTAAATATTATATTATTTAATAAATATTTCAAATAAATATAATATGTACAAATTTATAATTCTAAATGAAAAAATATATATATATTTTACAACGTGATAAAATTAATATTAACTTAGTCATAAAACGTTTTGATTTAAAATAATATTATTATATATATATTAAGACAATGATTTAAATAAGCAAATGACCAAAACACTCAAATGTATAAGTTACATTTCAAGAAATATAATTTATTGACGAATAAGCCTAATTATTAATAAAGGTACGTGTCGCGAAACGCAAAGTACAAGTTTTCTCAGCGTACGAAAGGACGTTCGAAAAACCGGAACCGGGACATTAGTCGAGCATCAACGTACGAGTCATTGGAACTAAATTTACAAGTTAACTATGCACGTAAATATAATATAATATTTAATTAATTATATAAATTAAATATATAATATATAAAATATTATAAAATCATCGGCAGCCCACGAGGAAAACAAGGTGTGAGCTGTAAACGGGAGCTTCGTGATCGCGAAGCATATAGGCACAACACCTCCGCGATCGCGGAGGTGTCGGTGTCAAAAATGGTGTATAAAGCTCGATCACTTCTCTGCCCGAACACACTCTCAATCTCTCTCAAATTTATCTATTACTCCGTTTTTATTTTAATAATTTTATTATTTATATTAATTATTATTATTAATCCAAATATATTATTAGTAGTATTAGTATTAATATTATTAGTATTATACATAAAATACTACGACGAGGGTACGTGGGAGCAATATCAAAACGGGTTTTTAACGGGTTATAGCTATGGAAATTTATGGGTTATGGCTAAGGAGGTTATAGGTAAAATGGTGATAACAAGTCGATGGCAATGAGATTAGGATGGTATAACCCTTGTTATTATTATTATTATCATTATTATTATGATTATGATTATATGATTGTGAAAATAGGAAATGACTAAGAGCTACCAATTTAGATATAATAAATATAGTTATTTTGATTTTAGTTAAAATGTTGTTAAAGTTATGGCTTAGATAGAATTGTCATTTTTATCATTTTTAGAGTTATCATTAATTTAGTATTATTATTAAAAATGATTATTATCATTATTATCATTATTACTGAAATTATTATTATTATTAACATTTTTATCAAAACTATCATTTTTATTATTTTTATCATTTATTATTATTAAACGTAACATTAATATTAAAATTATCACTTTCATTAAAATTATCATTTCTAATAGAAATATCATTTTTATTATAAAATATTATTATTATTATCATTTTAGAATTATTATTATTAAGAGTTATCATTTTTGATAGAATTATTACTTTTATAAAATATTATTATTATTTTCCTTATTATGACAAATATTATTAGTAAATATTATTATTAAGATAAACTATAATATCAAAATTATTATTATCATTATTATTTATTATCATTTAAAATTTATCATTATTATTAAAACTATCATTTCTATTAAAAATTATTATTAGTATTAAAAGCCTCGTTATTATGAAAATTATCATTTTTATTAAAAACTATCATCTTATTATAAAATTATCATTTTTATTATAATTAGTATTATCATTAAAGATTATTACTAAAATTATCGATTTTATTAAAATTGTCTTTATTATTATTATTATTATTATTAATAATAAATTATCATTATTATTATTATTATTACTTAACATTATTAGTATTATTATTGTTATAAAGAGTATAAAAATAAATGTTTTTAGAAAAATGATTAAGTTACAATTTAAATGAATTATTAATAATATTATTATTATGATATTAGTATTACTACAAAGGATTATTATTTATTATCAAAATTATTATTATCATTAGTAAATATAAATATTGTGGTTGTTATTATTATTATTAAAATAATAATGATTATTATTATTACAAAATAATACAACTTTTGTTCAATATTATTTTTGTTAATATTATTTTATCAAATAAATATTTAATACAAAGATATATTTATTACATGTAATACAATTATATTAATAATACATATCACTATATTTTTATCATTTAAAATGATAGTAAGTAAACGTTATATAAATTATATTAGTTAATATATTTTTATCATATATAAATCTTAACATAAATTTTTATTATTAATATATTATAATGAATGATAAATATTAACTACTTAAAGTGTATAGAATTAATATAATTATATGATATCACATAATATTTTTATATAATATTAACTAAGTTACACATAATATATATATAAAAATACATTTTTAGATATTATACAAATATATATGAATATTAATTCTAAAACATTATATAATATTTCTAGACAAAAACATATGATATTTATAAGAAATGACTTATAGTATTACTCTGATATATAAATATTAATTAATAAATAACGATATTTAAGTTATATAATAACGTGACATGTGAATAATTAAATATAATAGGTATATTAATAATATTAATATATAAACTTGTTATATGTTTTAATATATATATATATATATATATATATATATATATATATATATATATATATATATATATATATATATATATATATAACTGATATAGGTTCGTGAATCCGAGGCCAACCCTACACTTGTTCAGTGCTGTCATATATATATTTGCTACGAAATACAGTATCGTGAGTTTCATTACTCCCTTTTTATATATATTTTTGGGCTGAGAATACATGCACTGTTTTTATAACTGTTTTACAAAATGGACACAAGTATTTAAAACTATATTCTATGGTTAGATTATGAACACCGAATATCGCCCCTTTTTAGCTTGGTAGCCTAAGAATTAGGGAAATGGCCCCTAATTGACTCGAATCCTAAAGATAGATCTATGGACCTTGACACGTCCCATTCGGGTTACGAATGCTCTAGTACTTCGATTGATATATACTGATTGCGACGGCCGGTATATAGCATGCAGATTGCGAAATGCCTGTATGCGGGGGATATTCTATATGCATCTTGTTAGTTCGGTTACCAGGCGTTTACCACATGAATGATTTTTACAGATGGTTATTCCTGTACGTTTATGAAAATGAAAATCTTATGGTCTATTAAAATGATGGAAATAATTATTTATGATAAACTAATGAACTCACCAACCTTTTGGTTGACACTTTTAAGCATGTTTTTTGTCAGGTATGAAAGAAATCTTCCGCTGTGCATTTGCCCAATTTAAAGATATTACTTGGAGTCATTCATGGCATATTTCAAAAGATGTTGCATTCGAGTCAATTGAGTTAAAAAAAAGATTATTATAAAGTAAATGACAGATTAAGTCATTTATAGTTTGGTTATATTGTGAAATTTTATGCATATTCGTCAACTATCGTTGTAATGAAAGTTGTATTTTAAAAACGAATGAAATGTTTGTAAAACGTATCATATAGAGGTCAATACCTCGTAATGAGACCAAATATTATTGTATTCGTCCATATAGAATTGGACGGGCCATTACAGTTGGTATCAGAGCGTTGGTCTTAGCGAACCAGGTCTTGCATTAGTGTGTCTAACTGATAGTTGTTATGATGCATTAGTAAGTCTGGACTTCGACCGTGTCTGCATGTCAAAAAGTTTTACTTATCATTTCTTGTCGAAAATAACCTGCTTATCATTCTTAAGTCTAGACACGTCTTACTGCATTTATTGCATAGATAGTGTATAGATAAATTTATCTCTTAGCGTATCTGTTACTGTAAACTTTGTCTGACAGCTTCCGAAATTTTCTCCGTAATCTACGGGATCTTCTGTACTATATATAGGTATTCTATGTAAATACAATATCATCTGATATCCGAAAATCATTTCATATCAAAAATCCTTTATCTAACCGTGTAAGATGAATTCCGCTACTAGTTCGAGTTCCTCAGATTCCGACAGCTATTTCGATATGGATTTCTACCTAAGCTCCGAAAGCAGTGCAACCAGAATGGATCAACAAATCAGCCATCATCAATTCTGGATGAATTGGGGATGGGTTCGTAGCCGACTCAATCAATGGAGACAAGAAGAAGGCGATCCTTTCCATCTACCAAATTTTCCTCTTGGCGAAGAACCTGAATCACTCACCGGCGAACCTGTCCGAAACACCATCTTCACCCTCATTTCCAGAATAGCTCCCAACGACTACGTATTATCTACTATTCTAAACCTTATTCATCCACTCATTCCAACCGCCAATCATCCAGGAATAATAGAAGAAGCCAACGAGCTTCGCGCTCGAGTAATCAATCTGGAGAATATGGTGCACAACTTACAAGCACCAGCAACACCACCGGCATCAACAGTACCCTCAGCATCAACAGCACCTGTACCACTGACAACATCCGCATCACCCGCCTCAACATCACAATTCGTACCACAAGCTCCACAAGTTCCATAACCACCACAGATATCGACACCTCGATCACCAATAAGTATATTATACTATCGAGTTATGAAATATTAACTCATTCTTTCCAAAAAGTTTATATATATATATATATATATATATATATATATATATATATATATATATATATATATATATATATATATATATATATATATATATATATATATATATATATATATATATATATATATATATATATATATATATATATATGAATTTTGAAACCCTAATATATCTTTTTGTACTAAGCTGATACGTGTGAATCTTGAAGGGTAAATACTACTTGATTAATTCATATTACTAAAATGCAATGATATACATCCTTCATTAACAACCTAAATCTCTAACTCAGCTCAATGAATTGTATCCCTAATAAATCAAGTGTATCATTCAATCACCTGTTTGATTTTACACTTCCATTTTCGATTCACTTAAAAGTTTCTAAGAAATATCATTCGTGCCTTGCGAAGTTCACAAGAATTCCACGAACGCCAACATCTTTCACCAAGAAATATTTAAATTCCCAATTAATATGTTATACTATACACTCTTCAATTATTCAATATTTATTATCTATACTCACTACTTTCACTACGATATACATTCTTTCATAAAAAAACAGAACTATTCTCATTCAAATTCAATTACATATTCTGATTTTGAAAGATCAGAATCTAAGTCAGGCTATAACAGATAGCATTACTCTTAAATCCTTACATCTTTCAAAAACCATACTTTGAATTCAAAACTGTACTAGAACATCATTTTTATTCATAAACCCAGAAATATATTCATTTCATTCAAAATCCTAAATGATTTCATCCTGAACATCACATGTATATCGACGATTACCACCTACGATCAAACCCTTTATGATTCTTGAAAACACTTCAATTGATACTCAATTGAGAAGACGATCCAACCACACATTATCGACAGAAGAAAAGAGTTATACTTATAGTCATACACCTGAAAAGCTCTCGAAACCTAAGTAAGACTTTAACACGTATCCGTGATAAATCCTTTGGCATTATTATTACTGAAAATAACTTTGCAAATCCTTTTCAAGTATCCAGTTTTGTCACACCTTCAACAAGACAACTTCGACTTTTCATTGGGAGAAACCTTAATTAAACCTTGATTTATACGATTGCCCTTTTTATCGTTGTTACTAGGGAACCTTTTATATCCCACCATATTAGCAGTAAACGTACCAGCGACTTCGTTACTATTCAACTTAAATCTCTCCAAAATATCACTATCATTATTCATTGAAACCCGTCATGTACTCATCAACGTCTTGTAACGATAATTGTCATACCAGATACCATGAAGCATCAATCGTTAATTTCGAATTTCGTAACGTTTCTACGTCAACAGTTATACTCATACATATAACGTCTATCTCCTGGACTTACATACTCTAATTTTGGAATTCCGAAAAGCACCC
Organism: Rutidosis leptorrhynchoides; assembly: GCF_046630445.1. Lineage (NCBI taxonomy): Eukaryota > Viridiplantae > Streptophyta > Magnoliopsida > Asterales > Asteraceae > Rutidosis > Rutidosis leptorrhynchoides. Next base: position 455,721,883 of record NC_092336.1, on the reverse strand, counting down.
CAACCTGCGAATTAGTTCTCCGAGTTTGAAAATACTGATGAAGCAGCAAAAACTATACACTACCTTAACAGTCAAAAGTTTGATGATAAAAAATAGAGTGTTGGAAACGCTCAACAGAAAATTTGGTACTGAAAAATGGATTGAGTAAACTATGAAGGAGACTGTGAACAAATCACAAGGACTAAACTTGTACATAAAGAATCCAGATGATTCTGTATCCAATGAAATCTCTAGCGAATATCATGCTCCCTACTTATTCTATATTCTTTCGGAAGAATTTTTATCATCAACCTTCGATCTTAGAAATTCCAAAAAAATCATCATAAACATCCTCGATATTTCTGAGGATATTTTCATAATTTTTCTTGTCCAAAATTATTTATCTCTTCGCACTATCTGTGTTACATCATAAAGGAAACTGTTTTAGTTTCTAAATTTCTATAACCTTCGAGTTTAAATTATGAATGTTTTGAAGTAGTGTTAGGAATTGAAGCATGAGTTAGTATAATATAATGACGCCTGATCAACGTGGTTATATTACAGTAAGTGAAACGACCCGTCCAAATCTAACTGGACGAATACATCAACATCTGGTCCCATTGCGAGGTACTGACCTCTATATGATACGTTTTACAAACATTGCATTCTTTTAAAAGACAAACTCATTTCAAAATATAACCTTTCAATACAAATGATATATGTTTCCATAATATGAATGATAATCTGTCATTGATTTAATAAACGTCTTTTTAAACTCGAATGACTTGAATGCAACGTCTTTTGAAATATGCATGAACGACTCCAAGTAATGTCTTTAAAATGAGCAAATGCACAGTGAAAGATTTCTTTCATACCTGAGAATAAACATATTTAAAAGTGTCAACCAAAAAGGTTGGTGTGTTCATAAGTTTATCATAAATAATAAAATTCGGTAATTTTGATAGACCACAAGGTTTTATTTTTATAAACATCTGTACACTTACAAGTGTATAAAAGTATTCTATAAGTTGTGGGTACCCGGTAACTAGCCTTAACGAATAATAGTGATGACCCCTGAGTTATAATAATATGTGCACTGAATCAAGTGCGTTCCGTTAACCTCGAAGTACTAAACACCCGTTCTTCTAGTTTGTAGAGACATTGACTAGAACAACATCTGGGTGGGGGTGTAAAACCCGATAGATCTAACTTTAGGATTCGCGCCTACCAGTTCATAAACCAATAGTTAAAGTTACCAAGCTAGGGGATTTTTGATTCAAACCCACGTAGAATAAGTTTTAGTACTTGTGTCCATAACGTCAAACAGTTATAAAACATTGCATGTATTCTCAGCCCAAAAATATATATAATGCAAAAGCATTTAAAAAGGGATCAAATGAACTCACAATACGATATTTTGTAGTAAAAATATGCATACGACGGAACTGAACAATGCAGGGTTGGCCTCGGATTCACGAACCTATATAAGTAATATATATCAAATAATATAATGAACTTATAATAGTAATAAAACCATTTTTAATTATATAATATTTTTACTTATTGTCTCAATTTGTATTCATTCAATTATGCATTTCTCAATAATATAATTTATCCTTATTATTTAATTCTTTTTAGTTTAACATGAGTAATACTTATGTAACTTCATTGAAATGTTATTATACATCATTATCATTAGAAACTATTATAGAATCTGCTTTAGAATAACACTTGGGTTAAATATTAATACTAGTTAAAAAAATTTATTTATTTGTAAAAATATATAGTTCGAACACTGAAATGTGGATATAAAATTCTTTATATTTAATTTGTAAACTTAACCATAACCCAAAGACCAAATCTATAAATATAAACTAATATTGTTATCTTCTTCATGTCGTCATACTCGTAGTTATGGATTGTGAAATTCGTTTTAACTCATATTTTAAATGGTACAATTCATAATTATTAATTAAGTGTATTAGTAATTAATAAATAAAGTGTTGCTAATAATATAAATCTTTATATTAAATTTTTAATACTACCTACTCAAGGGACTAAAAAGGAAATAAAATTAGTCTTCTTTTTTAACTCGTGTACGGGTTTGCTACATGAGATTATTTCACTTTAAATTTGTATTTCATTTAACTATATTTGATTACAGAAAACTAGTGTTAATACATGAAGGAGTATTAGTCTAAACTTTTAGGTCCTGATTCAAATAAATGTTATCCGTTTTACAACCCGAAACTTTATAAAATAGCCACCTAAATGCGATCTATTAAACGAATTTTGGGCGGTTTCGATCAAAGATATGAACACTAGATGATTATCTAAACTTAATAACAAATTATTATTTAAGTTAGGATAAGAACTACCTTTGAATCGAAAGAGAATTAGCAACGTGAATTATGTAAGATCACACTAATCGTCTTTGTGTTCATCTCTAGGACATGATAAGAAGTTTGTTGCGGTTGTGCGTGTGTTTACGATGGTCTCCTTATGGTAATTGAATAACATGTAGGTAATGTTTCGTATATATATTTAGTATGTGGAAAATAGATATGGAGCTAGTGGGTTCTTTTTTTTTTAAAGCTAAAACATAAACCGTACATCATCACTTTTACAACATTCATCATCATCATTATTTTCACATGATCATCTCCATTATCTAATATCATAATCATCTAAAACCTTTAAACCCCACCATTATATATCTTGATCTATTCCTACTCCTTATATATATATATATATATATTTTTATATAACCCATTCTCTTTCAAAATAAAACCTATTTGATCTCTTCTTTCAATCCGGTTTAATGAACGTCGTAAACAGGTTCGTATGATATTGTTTAAATGGGTTCAATGGTGGTTGTTGATGGTGGTTTAGCATGATGTAGCAGCATAAACAAACAGCGAAAAACAGCGGCAGTTAAGGGTCCTTGGTGGTTCGAATATGACAGGAAGAAAAACAAGAGTTTTGCAGCAGTGTGTAACAATAAATATATATATATATATATATATATATATATATATATATATATATATATATATATATATATATATATATATATATATATATATATATATATATATATATATATATATATTGAAATGGGTGGATGGTGGTGGACGGCTGTTGTGATGGTTTTTGCTTGACATAAACAAAAACAAATAAGCTGTAACAATTAACAAGAGGTGATGATGGTGTTTGGTGATTCTTTGCTTCGAAAAAAAAATAAGAGAACCATTGTTGAGAAGATTTGTATGATGGTGATGTTTTTGGACCGAATAGAAAGAAAATTTCTAGTAACAAAAGGGTGTAGCAAATTGGTGAAGATGGTGATGAAAGTGTGGTATTTGGTGAGGGTGGTGATTTGGATGGTTGGTATTCGAATAAGAAGGTGGAAGGATGTTGTGGTTTATTCGAATGGAAACAGAAATATAGTAGTAGTAGTAGTTGGCGGTTATTGGCGGTAGAGTATGGTGGTTTAAGGTGGCCATGGTGGTGGTTGTAGGTGATGCTCCGGTGGCTCGAAGAAGAAGATGAATGATGGTTAACATATATCTAATGCATTGTAATTGTAATATATATGTATATGTACTCTTGCATATATATAGAGAAAGATTGCTTGTGAGTAACAACAAACACATTAACCTTAATGTTTAATATGATTCACGGATGAATGAAACTGATGTACTGTTTGTGATTTCAATCACAAAAGCAAGATATAGTACTTATATTAATAATTAAATATAATATTAATAATTAATATTACTTTCATTTAAGAAACGTGTAGGTAATTTCTACCGACAGTTTTTCACAGACTATTATTTCGTATTCCGTTGTTATTCAGTGGTGAATAAAAGTTCTCGGAAAAATCTCAAATTTTTATCTTAATTATCTTTATTTATTTCAGTCATTATGGTATAAAATTGGTCGTTAACTATTTAAAATTATTAAATAAAAATAAAATTAATTATTAGCTCTCAACCCCAAGTAAAATATTCGAAATGTAAAAATTTAACAAATATCTCCTAAACATATATTTAATAGGCCTATAACTTATATAACTCATTTTCGGGTCACCATTTATTTTTTTAAATCACATAAACTCGTATTTAACTTGTTTAATATCTATCAAATGGCAATTAAGTGTTACAGTTGTTTACTAAATAGATTTGAAATCACAAAATATATATTTAATATACTTTATTTATATATATATATATATAGATATGTTTTAAATAATAGTTATCATAATATCATATTTTTATTTTTATTACACATAATTACTTTTAATAACAACAACATATAATATTTCAAATTATATTTCCAATTATATATATATATATATATATATATATATATATATATATATATATATATATATATATATATATATATATATATATACACACACACATATCTATTTATAACTAATTGTTCATGAATCGTCGAAAATGGTCGATGGTTTAATGAATATTTGAAAACAGTTCAAAAATTTTGAGACTCAGGATAATAGACTTTGCTTATCATGTCAGAATTATGAAATCAGTTAGAGAATTAAGTTTAAAATAATTCAAAATTTTCCGGGTCGTTACAGTACCTACCCGTTAAAGAAATTTCGTCCCGAAATTTGACAGATATTAGTTGGGATTGAAATCAAGAATGTTTTAGTACCAGTTTTGAACTCAGATTCTTAATAGAAAGATTTTAGTCGTCAAAGAATGTTTCATCGAAGAAGAAAATGATAAAATTAGAGATTTCTTCGAGATTGATACACAGATATTTTTATGATTGCCCTTCTCGAGTCGAGCTCGGTTTTATGATGAATTCGAATCAAGTAACATAGTTCATGGTGAATTTGAGTTAAATAACATGGTTTGTGGTGACAACAATGTTGATCAAGCATTATCGTCATCACACTCCATTAGAACTTCCACATGACTTACCATAATATAACCACGTTGATCAGGTGTCATTATATTACATTAACTTATGCTTTCATTCCAACATTACTCTAAAATATCAAAGGATTTAAAACTTCAGGGTTTAACTGAAATATAGAAATCAAAACAGTTTTCGATACGATGTACTAAAGATAAAATGAAGGCAAAAATAATTACGAATGAGAATAATAAAACCTTCAGAACGTTGAGGATATTGCAATTAAGGAAGATATAACGATATCAACTATATGAGGAATGAGGAAAGGAGATTTCAAACTTTTTTTCGAGCTTTTCCAACGTACCATTCTTTTATTATCAAACTCCTTCTTCTAAGACCTTCATCCATTTATACTGCTTCATCAGTATTCTTATATCTGAATTATTGGTTACCAATCCGAGGTGTTTTCAAGAATTTTGAAGGGTTTGAATGCAGATTGTAATCGTCAAGATACATAGGTTGTTTAGGATGAAATCAAGTGGCAAACTTGAAGAAATGTTTAGTTTCATATGTTATAATCAATATTTTAATACCTTTTAATTGTCCAATGTTAGTAGTCCAATGTTAGTAGTCCAAATATAGTACAATAGTTTAATATATAATCTTAGAATTAATCGACGTATTGTATACGTATTGCCTAAGACTCAATCACGACCCATTGTACAACTATTGTCTAAGAATTAATCTAGACGTATTGTGTACATGTGTCCCGATTTATGCGACGTATTGCATAACTATTGTCTCAATTAATCAAGATTGTATTATATTGTCTCGGGATTAACCAAGACTAGTATATTATGATAGTATTTAAATGACGATATTTAAAGTGCGTAAAATAAATAACGGTATTTAAATGATGATAATTAAAATTACGAATATTAAAATTGAGATAATTAATTGCGATAATTAATTGCGATAATTAAAATGACAATAAATAAAATGTAATAAGGAAATAGTCATAACGGATATAGGAACAGTTGGCTAGGATATTGTTAGCGTGGATTCTTAGCAAAATTTACATACATAATTAGTTTGTTTCTAACAAATTTTATTGTGTCCATTATTTCTTCATTATGCCACCTGTTGGATTCTGATATGTCAAAATCCAAATATGAAATTGAATTTGAATGGAAATGATTATTCTATGGTGAACGGATAAGTATATTTGTATTTGTAAGTAAAATAATTAATGAATGTTGAATCGGAATAGAAGAATGTACAGTGTAACGTATTAATGTGAAATCTAAATACTTCTCGGGTATTACCTACCCGTTAAAATATTCTCAGCATTACAAAAGAATTTTTAATTACAATCTTTATAAAAAAAATATATATATATATATATATATATATATACATATATATTTTCTTCAGATGTAATCATGGATTTAATGAGTCAATATGATATTAATCTCATTTGATTTACCGTTAGAACTAGAATACATAATCTCTAAAACTTTAGAGATTACATAATTGCCATGTAAAACGAAGATAAATGATGTAGAACAAGCAGTAGAACAAAAATAATTGATGTAGAACAAAGATAATTGATGTAGAACAAGATGTAGAACGATAATTATGCTCGAGGTATAGATTGTGATGTTGAGACGTGTGATGCGAATGTTATCGATAGTACAGGTACTGTTGATGCCGGTGGTGTTGCTGGTGCTTGTAAGTTGTGCACCATATTCTCCAGATTGATTACTCGAGCGAGAAGCTCGTTGCCTTCTTCTATTATTCCGGGATGATTAGCAGTTGAAACAAATGGATGAATAAGGTTTAGAATTGTAGATAGTATATAATCGTTGCGAGCTATTCTAGAAATGAGAGTGAAAATGGTATTTCAGACTGGTTCGCCTGTAAGTGCTTCAGGTTCGTCGCCAAGAGGTGAATTCGGTTGGTGGATGATGTCGTGCGAGGTGTATATAAAATAGTTATTAATTTTAGCAGAAAACACTATTAAATACGATACAATTTTACACAAGATATTTATTTATTTATAGAATGGATATACTTAAACCTTGCTACAACACTTATAGGCAGTGTACCTAATCGTACAGTAGTGTAGTTTTTAGTAAGTCCGATTCGTTCCACAGGGAAATCTTTAAACAAAGCTCAACGCTATATTAGTTTACTTTTATAAAAATACAAACATATATATAAGTAATATTATTATTATAAAAGGGGGTTTTTACCGTTTAATGACCGGTTTGTCGATTTTAAGATTTTAGTCGCAGTTAAAACCTAATGTAAAATATAAAATAAATACAAGACTTAAATTAAAGCGTAAAGTAAATAACGATAATGAAATTGCGAATAATAAAAGTGCGATAAAATAAACTTACGATAATTAAAAAGTACGATAATTAAAAGTGCGATTAAATAACAATAAATAAAAGTGCGATAATTAGAAGTGCAATTAAATATAAAATAAAGGAAATTAAATATGAAATAAAAGAATTATGCTTATTTAAACTTCCGTAATCATGATGTTTGATGTGTTGATTTTAGTTTTATGCCCATGGGTTAATTGTCCTTTGTCCTGGATTATTTAATATGTCCGTCTGGTTTTTGTCCATAACAGTCCATCAGTCATAAATATAAAGTGCGAGTGTCCTCATCAAATTATTCTTATACCCGAAGTTAAATATTCCAACTAATTGGGGATTCGAATTGTAACAAGGTTTTAATACTTTGTTTAATGAATACACCAGGTTATCGACTGCGTGTAAACCAAGGTTTTACTACTTTGTTAACAATTACACCAATTACCCTTGAATGTAATTTCACCCCTGTTTTAATTATTCTAGTGGCTATTAATCCATTCCCGTGTCCGGTTAAATGAACGATTATTCGTACATATAAATACCCCGCCCATCGTGTCCGATTGAGTGTATATGGTAATTTATAGGGACGCCCAATTGTAAATCTTTATATTAACATTAACAAACTTTCATTTAGTTAAACAAATATAAAGCCCATTAATAGCCCATAGTCTAATTTCCACAAGTGTCGTTCTTTTGTCCAAACCCCAATTATGGTACAAAGCCCAATTACCCAATTTTAGTAATTAGCCCAACATCATGATTACTTCGTTTTAAATAAGCATAATAATAACTTAGCTACGAGACATTAATATAAAAAGGTTGAACATAACTTACAATGATTAAAAATAGCGTAGCGTTACACGGACAGAATTTCGACTTACACCCTTACAACATTCGCTAACATACCCTTATTATTAGGATTTAAAATTAAAATTAAAATTAAAATATAAATTATATATATATATTACGTATATATTGAGAGAGAGATTGAAATAGAATATGAAATTTGATCAGAATTCGGTTTGCTTTATAGCCAGAGTTGAATTTTGGGGCTCCGCGACTCGCGGAAAAATCCCCTTCAAACTCCGCGAGTCGCGGAGGATGTATTTACAGCTCAGTCCTTGGAGTTTTCTCTGCCGACGGTTTTTTATATATAAATATAATATATATATAATTAATATAATTAATTATATATTATATTATATTTATATACATAGTTACTTTGTAATTTTTAGTCCGTTGCGTCGAGCGTTAAGAGTTGACTCTGGTCCCGGTTCCGGATTTTCGAACGTCCTTGCGTACAATTTTATATTTTGTATTTTGCGTTTTGAATCTTGTACTCTTGTAATTTCGAGACGTTTCTTATCAATAATTGGAACCTCTTTGATTGTCTTTTGTTCTTTTGAGATTTTTGGTCGTTTGCGTCTTCAAATCGTCGAATCTGTCTTTTGTCTTCACCTTTTATTATTTAAACGAATATCACTTGTAAATAGAACAATTGCAACTAAAAGCTTGTCTTTCTTGAGGAATAATGCTATGAAATATATGTTCGTTTTTAGCATTATCAAATATTCCCACACTTGAGCGTTGCTTGTCCTCAAGCAATATCGTCTTGAAATACTAGAATCACTTCTTTATTCTTCACACTTTGTACATCAGTGATTTCTATACGGCAGTATAAACAATGGTAGTAACGATATGGTTTACAGTCCCACATGACTATAAAAATTTAGATCCATTAAGGAAATTGGATCTTTATGAAAACATTTGATCTTTTGAAAATTAAATCTAGTTTTTACCCTAGATAAGTTTTCCGGAATAACCCTTTACCGGTGTTTGCAAAATATTTTTGTGGGTTTGGTGGGTTTCAAATTTGAAAATTTTAGCTCAAAACTTGCGGTTTTGTGTCACCCACTTGCTAACCTTGTATTAGGAAAGCAACACGTCCAGTTTACTTGTTCCGTATATTACCTTTCGGCAAACTACCGTCCGGTTGTAAAGGAAAGCGTTGAACAAGCAACTGTTAAGGCAATGTCCCGTGACATGCTTTTGATTATGGTCTATAACGTGTCGGACGCAATTACTATCCTTGGTAGGAGCAATAGTAAAAGCTCACCCTTATAATTTTTCGGTCTGGCACAAGGTCCTGTCTTTGACCACTATGCAACCACCGTTCTTACTGTTGACACCCGATTTAGTTCAGGTGACCTAATGAATTCCAGGTGAATTCCTAGGATTTTACGTTCAATGGTAATGAACGCATTGAAAATAGGGTTTTCAGAAAACAAATCGGTTTGTAATTTTGATCAAAATATTTTCTCGTTTAAGCTCGAGTTTAGATATCATTGAATTCCATGAGTTTGAATTCTCAATCTTTAAGGTCAATCTCTAGGATTGAGTAATATCAGTCTTAAAAGCTGATTTTTAATCTTTAAGGAGATTATCCTTTCTGGGGATCTGATTCATTAGTCTTATCCAGCTAATTTGCATGGTGCCCCCCCATTGTACGAGATAAATCCTTCTCATGGTTAGGATAAATCTGACCACTTGGCGACCCTGTTTAATGCTGAGGTCCGTGGATTTCCTGCTGATTTTAGTGATGACTTTTCTAGATTTTTCGTCAACCTACAGCTGGTCTGGACGACAACTTCATGACCTAAATCAAGAAGCGCGTTTCTTTTTCGGAAGACTTTACTTCCTTTTAATGATGGAATTGATTCATCGTGTAGATCCATCTCTTCTTTTCTTTCATCGGGTAAAACAGTTTAGTTTAGTCCAAAGCAAAAGTATTTTCAGTTATTTGTTACAGATATATGTGACATATGTTTAAAATAACTTGGTAAATTTTCCCACACTTGGCTTTTTATTTTTCTTTTTATCGTACTCTATTCCATTTTAAATGAATTTTAACATTTTAGTTTGTTTCTTAATTTATGTCCTTTCCGAGGTAACAATAATTTCGGTGTTAAAACCTAGTTTTATCGTTCATAAATATGTATAAACATGATTTGAATTCATTTAATTGAAAATTTTGAAAAATTTTACTAGAATTGGGTAGTCAGTATATAAGACTAGGGCTGTTCTTTTTTTATCAGAGAGCACTAGATTCTAATACAACTACTGCTTTACTAGTATTTTTAATGGTAACCAAGTGTATAAAGTAAAAAATTTTTAAAATCCGAAAGAATTTAACCCCTTCCCACACTTAAGATCTTGCAATGCCCTCATTTGCAAGAAATCAGTAACAATTTAAATTATTGAGGGTGATTAGTGTGAAAATGATTAAATTTTACCAAAGTTTCCAAATATATTGGCGTTTGTTTGCTGAATGATAAATGGTGCACATCATTTGTTCATTCCGTCTTGTTGTTATTTCACATATATTTTGCATCTTGTCGTCAAAATTAGTTGCTTTTGCTGAACTTAATGCCAGTCTTTGAAAATGCGTTGTTTTACCCTGTTGTGTACATAAGATAAACTGCAAACATATATACATATTTTTGAAGTTTGGTATATTACCCCACATTCAAAAATTATTAAAGTCTAATTATAAAAGTTAGATAATTATAAAAATGATTACAATATTAACAAAAGTATTAAACGTATCAATAATTACAAATTAAAATAATAATAAAAAAAAAATAATAAGTAAACTAAGGATGATATTGGTACCAATAGGGGTTCCAGGCATAACCATAAGTGCTATAGAATGCTTCGGCAGGGTCATACGTAGGATATGGTGGCTGCATCTCTATCGACCAAGGAGGGAAGACGGGTTTCGGTGTAGGAATATAGTTTCTACCTATGTGTTGGCAATGAGCTATGATCTGATTCTGATGAACTTGCCAATCTTCAAATGCTCTCTGTCTAGCATTTTCGTATTCCTGAGAAGCTATAAACCTATGCATTTCTTGCATCTCATTCCCCCCTCCTACATTACCTTGTTGCTGGTTTCTCTCCACCTGTGGATGTCTACCATGGTATCGTACTGCGGCGTTATTTCGCCTCTTCAAAACTTTCGCACCATGGTATACATTTAAACCTATAGTATCGCGGGGTTCCGGCTCTTCTAGTAATAATCCCCCCCGACTTATATCCACACCGAGATATTCACCAATCAAAGTAATAAAAATTCCACCTCCTATTATGCTATGTGGACGCATCCCCCGAACCATAGCTGATAAATAATAACCCACACAATATGGTATACTTACAGCGCTCTGTGGGTCTCGAATACACATATGGTAAAACAAATCTTGTTCATTTACTTTTTCTTTGTTCTTACCCCTTTGTGTAATCGAATTAGCTAAAAACCTATGTATCACTCTTAATTCGGCTCTATCTATATCCAAATAAGAGTAGTTTCCCCCTTTGAAACGGTGATGGCTTGTCATTTGACTCAACACACCGTGTGTATCAAAATTCTCATCTATCTTTCTACCGTTTAGTATCAATCCTCTACAATCGGCAGACGCTAACTCCTCAGGCGTATATATACGTAAAGCCTGAGCCATGTCCAGTAAAGACATGTGGCGCATCGAACCGCCTAACAAAAATCTAATAAAAGAACGATCGGTTAAACTAGCTACCCGATCATTCAACTCTATACTACATAACAACTCTTCACACCATACTTTATATACAGGTCTACGTATGGTGAATAAACATATCCAGTCATTAAAAGAAGAATTACCATACCTCTGTACAAGTAATTCCCTAATTGGCCCGGCCAATTCTACAGCTTCTAAGGGTCCCCATTCTATGACCCTCGGTACCTCAACAACCTTAGAGTGAAGAGTATGCAAACCCCGTTGATATTTTGGATAATCTATCCAAAGTCTGTCAAATCTCAGGTTCGGGTGCAACTCTTCCAAGTGCATATCGGAAAAGGTCATGACTGGATGAGGTACATCCTGCTTGTAGTAGTTATCCACCTCCTGTTGTTCCAAATTCTCGGCAGGAGCATTGCGGGCTTGGGATGAAGATTCACCCCTTTCATTCTGCAAAACACATCAAACACAAATTTTGTGCATCCAAATATGCATTAGTGTCAGCAAAATCATCAATCAAAATAATTACAATGACATTATCAATTTATATCAAACTTAAGCTCATTTTCACATTTTTATCAAATCTACACTTTTTCAAATAAGCATATATGAAAATTTTCGCCAAGTTCATAAGCATTCAACTCAAATAACATGTCAAAATAATCATTACTAGTAATTAAACAAGTCTCAAATGGCATTATCTTTCAAAAATCAAGTTCATGAATTTTAGACTTGAAAAAGTCCACTTTAATTCTCAAAATCATGTTTAGGCTCAAAGTTTGGATCATTTAACTACCTAGACATGTTACACTACTCATTTTAGCAACAATTCATGACAAAAATTGGCCATAACCTGTTTATATCAAAAAGCCCCAAATTGCTCAAGAACACAAACCCTAGATTATTCAAAATTTGAAGTTTAAGGCTTCTAATCATGTTAAACAACATCAATCTAGGTTATACAATCATAATACATAAACAATTTAAGCCTAATTACACTAAAAAGCATCAAAATCAAATTGGGGGAAAAAATAGCTCAAGAACACCAAAATTCGAATTAAATGGTGTTTAGGTGTAGAAATTTACCGTTTTTCTTGAGTAATTCTTAGATAGCATCCTTCTCAACATTATTTTAGCAAAAGATTTGGTGATTAACGGTTAAAAATTGTGATTTTTGGGGTTTTTTCTCGGGTTTTTTCGGGTTTTTTCGCTGTGAAATTCGCAGTGTTTTGTGTGGGAGAGTGAACTGATCGTTCAGCTCTTTATATTTTTTTTTCTGTAATTTGGTCCCTCCGCGAGTCGCGGAGATTTTCCTTTCAAACTCCGCGAGTCGCGGAGTTTGCTCATTTTTTTTTTTTTTTTTATATAATCATTAACTTATTAAAACAATTTAGTAATTAATTTTAAAATTTTGTTTCCCTTGTTATTTAGGATGAGGTCGTTTCGGATCGATGTCCTAGTCCGTCCTTCGACAAAATTTTAAAATTTGTCTTTTTGTAGCGATTGTTTTAAAAGCTAAGATTTTTGGGTTTTTTAATGTTTTTGGCATACTTTAAATTAATAAGATTAAAAATAATGATAATAAAAGTTCTCGTCCCTCCTTCGGGTAAAGCAATTTCGGTTCAAAGACCTAGTCTTCAACTTACGACGAATTTTAAAAATCATATTCTTAACTTAATGAGATAAAGTAAATTTTTGTTTTTAAATTCACACAACTTAAATATAAAATTCAAAATTAAAAATTAAAAATTAAAAATTCACACCAAACTTAAAATTTGAAATGCATAAAATTAAAAATTTATATTTTAAAAATTAAAAATTCACACCAAACTTAATTTAAAAATTTATAAATTCATATCAAACTTATATTAATTTTTCAAATATTTACAATTTTAAATATATTGTTTTTACAAAGTTTACAATATTAATTTAAGATTTAAATATTAAGATTAAAAACATGGTAAAAATAAAATTAAAAATCTTTTTGTCTTTTTATCCCACTTTAATCAATCAAATATTATCAAAAATATGCGCCCCTCTTTTCGGTAAAGTAATTTCGGTTCCAAGACCTAATTTAACTCATGACGAATTTTTGAAATATTTTGGGTTGATTGATTAAAGATATTTATACCTTAAGAATAAACGTTAAATTTCGCAGTGATGTAATAAATTTTTGAATGATATCAATAATTTCGGTCGCCAAACCTAATTTTATTCAATACCAATTTAATACTTTTTAGCGAACAAATTAGCGTTTATTATCAAAAGGTTAAAAATAAAAATAAAAATAAAAACTGTACAGACATACCTGTGAAATAGATTTCTTAGTTATATGATCTATTCCATTCATAAGATAGTCGGTTTAATTGGTTTTCCATGGCTGCATAGGCGTAACCTCGAGCATTCAGTGTCTTTTCTTCTAAACATATGAACGGTCCGTCTCTGCATAAAGTAACAAATTCGGTATTTGAATAGGTTTGATTATTTGAACATTTACCTCCATGTGACCATTTTCCGCATTTGTGACATTGTTCTAGGTGTCGTGCTCTTCTTTTTGCTGCAGATTTTGATTTTCCTTTACCAAATTGTAACTTATTATCTTCGCATCTGGATTCTTTTCTATCTCCGTCCATTCTTTCTCTGATTACTGATACTAATTCACTCGGTAGTATGTCATTATTACGTTTAGTGATCAAAGCGTGTAGCATTAGACCATGGTTTAGTTCACAGGCAGTCTTCATTTTGTAAAAACCTAAAAAAAATAAAAATTCAGAATGGGGGGAGAAGACTAGTTCTTTAGGGTCTGCTAGGGAAAGACCATTCGTGTTCCATTTTCGAGAACTACACGAAAACAGACAATCTAACTCTAACAGAAATTCATATTATCCTTTAAAGACTTGATTCTCCCCACACTTAGTTAGCTGTGGTGTCGAAATTGTGATTAACTTCGTTGTCGACTTCCATCGGACCATGTATGTAATGTTTAACTCTGTGACCATTAACTTTAAATTCAATCCCATTTGAATTTATTAATTCTATCGTTCCGTATGGGAAAACTCTTTTGACTATGAATGGTCCAGACCATCTTGATTTCAATTTTCCAGGAAATAGCTTGAATCGTGAATTGAAAAGAAGAACTTTGTCTCCTTCTTTAAATTCTTTTGAACTTCTGATTCTTTTATCATGCCATTTCTTCGTTCTTTCTTTATAGATTAACGAATTATTGTATGCTTCATGTCTTAACTCTTCTAATTCGTTTAGTTGACTTAATCGTAGACGTCCGGCTTCATGTAAATCAAGATTACATGTCTTCAAAGCCCAAAATGCTTTGTGTTCAATTTCTACTGGAAGATGACATGCTTTTCCATAAACAAGTCTAAAAGGTGTGGTTCCAATTGGAGTTTTGTAGGCTGTTCTAAAAGCCCAGAGTGCATCCTCCAATTTAATGGACCATTCCTTCGGATTTGATCCTACGGTTTTCTCTAGAATACGTTTTAAAGCTCGGTTGGTATTTTCAACTTGTCCACTTGTTTGTGGATGATATGCGGTGGAGATTTTATGAGTTACTCCATATCTTTTAAGAACTTTCTCAAGTTGATTATTACAGAAATGAGTACCCCGATCACTTATTAAAGCTTTCGGTGTTCCAAACCTTGCAAAAAGACGTTTTAAAAAGTTGACTACAACTCGTGCATCGTTAGTTGGGAGAGCTTGTGCTTCCGCCCATTTAGATACATAATCAATGGCTACGAGTATATATAGATTATTATGAGATTTTGGAAATGGACCCATAAAGTCAATACCCCAAATGTCAAATACTTCACATACTTGGATGACATTTTGTGGCATTTCATCACGTTGACTTATTTTTCCGGCCCTTTGACATGCATCACAGGATTTGCAAAGAAGGTGTGCGTCTTTGTAAATTGTAGGCTAATAGAATCCAGCTTCATAAACTTTTCTTGCTGTTAGTTGAGGCCCATAATGCCCTCCTGTTGGTCCTGTGTGACAATGGTTTAAAATTTTACTAGCTTCATCTCCAAATACACATCGGTGTATTATTCCATCGGGACAACTTTTAAACAGATGTGGATCTTCCCAGAAATAGTGTTTTATATCACTGAAGAATTTCTTTCGTCTTTGGTACGATAATCCTTTTTCAAGGAATCCACAAACTAAGTAGTTTGCATAGTCTGCAAACCATGGGATTTCTTTATAATCTATCTTCAATAGATATTCATCAGGAAAGTTGTCTTGTATGGCCGATTCATTTAGAACTTCTAATTCGGGATTTTCAAGACGAGAAAGATGATCAGCGGCGAGATTTTCTGCTCCTCTTTTATCTCGGATTTCAATATCAAGCTCTTGTAAGAGTAAGATCCAACGGATTAATCTTGGTTTAGCATCTTGTTTTGAAAATAGGTATCTAAGAGCAGAATGGTCGGTATAGACCACCGTTTTTGCTAGAACGAGATATGATCGAAATTTGTCAAAAGCAAAGACAATAGCAAGGAGTTCTTTTTCAGTAGTTGTATAGTTCGTTTGTGCTCCTTGTAATGTCTTACTAGCATAATATATAGGTTGAAATCGTTTTTCAATCCTTTGTCCTAAAACGGCTCCCATTGCAAAATCACTTGCATCGCACATTAGTTCAAATGGTAGATTCCAATTTGGTGTTATCATGATTGGTGCATTAGTGAGTTTCTCTTTAAGAATATTAAAAGATTTGATACACTCATCTGAAAAGATGAATGGAGCATCCTTTTCTAGGAGTTTATTCATAGGAGTGGCAATTTTAGAAAAATCTTTTATGAAACGTCGGTAAAAACCGGCATGCCCTAGAAAACTCCTAACTCCTCTAACATTTGTGGGATGTGGAAGTTTAGCAATTACATCTACTTTAGCTCTATCCACTTCAATTCCTTCTTTTGAAATTTTATGTCCAAGAACGATGCCTTCTTTAACCATGAAATGGCATTTCTCCCAATTAAGTACTAGATTGGATTGTTCGCATCTAATTAGCATTCGTTCCAGATTAACTAGACATGATTTAAATGTATCACCGAAGACTGAAAAGTCATCCATGAAAACTTCCATGCATTCTTCTATCATGTCGTGAAAAATTGCCATCATACACCTTTGAAAGGTTGCAGGGGCGTTACAAAGTCCAAATGGCATGCGTTTGTAAGGAAAAGTACCATAAGGGCACGTGAAAGTGGTTTTCTCTTGATCTTCAGGTGCTATTGGAATTTGAAAATATCCGGAAAATCCATCTAGAAAACAATAGTAACTATTTCCGGCTAATCTTTCCAACATTTGATCTATAAAAGGTAAGGGAAAGTGATCTTTTCTGGTGGCGTCATTTAATTTTCTATAATCAATACATACACGCCATTCTGTTACAGTCCTAGTAGGAATAAGCTCATTTTTCTCATTTGTGATGACAGTCATGCCACCCTTCTTAGGCACGCATTGAACTGGGCTTACCCATGGACTATCAGAAATTAGATATATCAAACCTGCATCTAGCAGTTTAATAATCTCTTTTTTAACTACATCTTGCATATTAGGATTCAGTCTTCGTTGGCGTTGCACATACGTTTTATGACCTTCTTCCATAAGGATTTTATGTGTGCAATACGAAGGACTTATTCCTTTAATATCATGAATCTTCCATGCAATGGCTGGTTTATGAGCTTTCAACACAGAAATGAGTTGTGATTTCTCATTTTCAGTAAGAGAAGACGATATTATTACAGGTAATTCAGATTCACCATGTAAATAAGCGTATTCCAAATGGTTTGGAAGTGGCTTTAACTCTAATTTCGGAGGTTCTTCTATCGATGATTTATATCGATATCTGTCTTCTTCTTTTAGCATTTGAATTTCTTCTGTTGTTGGTTCATATCCATTAGCTATAAGTGTAGCTAACATTTCAGCTTCATCAATTGGTTCATTACCTTCTCCTAAAGAACATTCTCCTGTTCCTTGTAATTCTGGAAATTCTTCTAATAATTCTGCATGTGCATCTATAGTTTGAATATAATAACATGTATCATCTGCAGATTGTGGTTGTTGCATTGCTCTATCAACTGAAAAAGTAACACTCTCATCCTCTATACTTAGGGTCAGTTTCTTACCGAACACGTCTATCATTGCTTTAGCCGTGTTTAAGAATGGTCTTCCTAATATGAGAGGAACTTGAGAATCTTCTTCCATGTCTAAAACAACAAAGTCTACTGGAAATACTAAAGTACCAACTTTAACTAGCATGTTCTCCATTATCCCTCTAGGATATTTTATTGATCTATCGGCTAGTTGTATGCTTATTCTGGTTGGTTTCAATTCTCCAAGGTCTAGTTTAGCGTATAGTGAATACGGCATTAGATTTATACTAGCACCTAAGTCTGCCAATGCTTCTATTGAACTAAGACTACCTAGAAAACATGGAATTGTGAAACTTCCTGGATCAGATAGTTTTTCTGGTATCTTATTCAACAGCACTGCTGAACAATTAGCATTCATAGTAACAGCCGAGAGTTCTTCCATTTTCTTTCTATTTGAGATTAGATCTTTCAAGAATTTAGCATATCTAGGCATTCCTGAAATCACATCAATGAAAGGAAGATTTACATTTATCTGTTTAAACATATCCAAGAATTTGGATTGCTCGGCTTCAAGTTTTTCTTTCTTTATTTTACTCGGGTAAGGAAGTGGTGGTTGGTATGGTTTAACATAAGGTTTATCCTTAACTGTGTTATCTTCATTAACCTTTTCAACTACCTGTTCTTTTTCCTTATCTTGATCAGGTTGTGGTTCTTGTGGAGTAGGAATAGTTTCATCAGAAGTTACAGGTATTTCAGGTGGTTTAAGTGTTGTACCACTTCTTGTGGTAATAGCTTTAGCTGTTTCATTCCGGGGGTTAGCATTTGTATCACTAGGTAAACTTCCCGGTTTTCTTTCACCTATTAACCTTGCTAGGTTACTTACTTCTTGTTCCAGATTTTGAATAGAAGCTTGTTGATTTCTAAATGCTTGAGCATTTTGTTCATTGGTCTGTTTCTGAGATGTGAAAAACTGCGTTTGAGTTTCAACTAGCTTCGTCATCATATCTTCTAAATTCGGCTTTTTATCATCGGTTTGTTGTGGTGGTTTGTTTTGAAAATTCGGTCTTTGCTGATTATAAGTATTATTGGATACTTGTTGATTGTTAGGACCTTGTTGGTTGTTGTATGGAATATTTCGGTTATAATTCTGGTTTTGATTGTAAATCGGTCTTGGCGGTTGATAATTATTCTGATAATTATTTCCAGGCCTTTGGTTTATGTATGAAATATTCTCTCTTTGTTCCATTGTTAATTCAATACTGAGACAATCTTTTGTCAAATGTGGTCCTCCACACTGCTCACAACTAATTCGTATAGCATGAATATCTTTAGTCATCTTTTCCATTCGTCTCTCGAAAGCATCTATCTTTGCCGAAATGGAATCTAAATCATGGCTAGAATCGGCTCTAGCTGCTTTAGATGATCTAATGATATCTTTTTCTTGGTGCCACTCATGTGAGTGGGAAGCAGTGTTATCAATAATTTTGTAAGCATCAGTTTCGGTTTTCTTCATAATAGAACCACCAGCTGCTATATCTATGTCTTTCCTTGTAGTGATGTCGCATCCTCGGTAGAATATTTGTACTATTTGACAGGTGTCTAAACCATGTTGCGGACATCCTCTTAACAACTTTCCATATCTTGTCCGCGCCTCATATAGAGTTTCATTTGGTTTCTGTGTGAACGTAACAATTTCTGCTTGAAGTCTTACGGCTTTAGATGCAGGAAAGAATTGTTTAAGAAATTTGTCAATTAAAACGTCCCATGTATCGATCGCCCCTTCAGGTAACGATTCCAACCAATCTTTGGCTTCTCCCTTTAAAGTCCAGGGAAATAACATGAGATATATCTGTTCATCCTCCACTTCTCGTATTTTAAATAGTGTGCAGATCCTATTAAAGGTACGTAGATGTTCATTTGGATCTTCCTTCAGCGCACCACTAAATTGGCATTGATTAGTCACCATGTGTAGAATTTGTCCTTTGATTTCATAATCTGGCGCATTAATGTCTGGATAAGTAATTGCGTGACCTTGGCCAGTGCGTTTAGCTCTCATTCGGTCTTCCATACTTAAAGGTTCCAGATTCTCCATAATTGAATTTGTTGAATCGGTATCACTAGATGATTCTGTTTTAATGGTTCGTTCCTCAACAATCTCTGTTTGAATGATTGGTGGTTCCGGAGGAAAGTTTAGTGGTTCAGGATCTACGAACCGTTCCTGAATATTTTCTGGATTCTCAATTGTGAGGTTGGGTTCAAAAAATGGATTATCGGAAATTTGAACTGAAGTACTTGGTCGACTGGATGACGATTCTAAAGAAGAATCAACGGCGGTTATATTTGTTAAACGATGTCTTGATCGAGTTACAGGTGGTGAACGTACAAAAGGTGATGAACGTCTTGCTCGGTGCATTCACTGAATATCCTATTAGTTTTTAAAAGGAAAGAAAAATTATAATAAGTTATCCAATCAATAGACTTTTCTGATTTTGCCCACGTTTCGAATAGCCAAAAGATGCAGCAGAGGGGCAGGATTCGTTTGGTCTCAATATAATTGAGGACTGTTTGGCTCCAATAACCCGGTCCACGTACAAATCCAACTATTACTACGAACCAGAAAATTTTGATGTCTATTAATTTAACCACTTAAAATAAATTTTCGTAATTTTAAGAAATTTAGATAAGAAGTAGAATAAAAATCTATGTCCTAAAAACTAGAATAGCGAGAAATAAGAGAGAAAAAGAGTTCGTCGAAAAAGGTAGAAAAAGAAAAAATATGGTTGAAAAAATAAAAGGTGACGGAAAAATAAAAGAAACTTATAAAAACTTAAAAATACTTAACTAACCTAACCTTATTACTACAACTAACTTAAAATTATAATCGCAAATTGAAATTACTAATTGGAATGATAATTGATACATAGTAAAAGGTCTAAAAATATTAAAGCTTACAGGAGAAACTAAATCCCAAATGGAAATAACTTAAAAAGAAACTAAAACTTAAAAAGGCGTCGCAAAATTCTAAAGTACCTAAATCTTAGTCTAAAGAAAAAGCACTTAAGGAATTCTACGGCAAAGCCTAAAAATCTAGGAGTAAAAATAACTATAGCAAAAACTAAGTTTAAAATTAAATATGAGCTAAAAAAACAAATATTACGCTACAACGATTAAAAAGGTACAAAATATAAAAATATATAAAAAGTTGTAAAAAGTACAATTTTTATAAAAATATTATTTTTATATTATTTATTTTTAATAAAACTACAAATTTTACAATTTAATAAAAACTAATTAATACTAAATACATAAATAAATAAAAAGTAAAAATAAAACTAAAACTAATAATAATAATAATAATTAGGTTTAAATAATAATAATAATTAATTAAAAACCGTAATTAATGCAGAATTAGGGTTTTTGTCCGTGTGTCAGATGATCTCCGCGAGTCGCGGCAATTAAAGAAGAAAACCCCGCGAGTCGCGGGGTTCAGAAATTCTGTTGACAGATTTAATAATTCGACGCGTTTTTTTTCTTTAATTTTTTTTTTTTTTCTGTTTTCTGTTTTTAAATAAATAAAAGATTTTAAAATAAAACTTATATTTTTATAAACTAAAATAAAAATAAAGAAACTTATAAAACTTAAATATTTAACAAAATCTTAAAAATAAATATATTTTTGTTTTTCTTTTTATATTTTTGAATAATTAAAACGTATTTTTACAAAAGCGACTTTTAATAAAAGTAAAATAAAAATCTTTTTTTTTTATATATATTAGCGTTGCGCTTCCGGCTTTTAAGATAGTTCCCCGGCAGCGGCGCCAAAAATAACTTTGATGTCGTGCGAGGTGTATATAAAATAGTTATTAATTTTAGCAGAAAACACTATTAAATACGATACAATTTTACACAAGATATTTATTTATTTATAGAATGGATATACTTAAACCTTGCTACAACACTTATAGGCAGTGTACCTAATCGTACAGTAGTGTAGTTTTTAGTAAGTCCGATTCGTTCCACAGGGAAATCTTTAAACAAAGCTCAACGCTATATTAGTTTACTTTTATAAAAATACAAACATATATATAAGTAATATTATTATTATAAAGGGGGGTTTTTACCGTTTAATGACCGGTTTGTCGATTTTAAGATTTTAGTCGCAGTTAAAACCTAATGTAAAATATAAAATAAATACAAGACTTAAATTAAAGCGTAAAGTAAATAACGATAATGAAATTGCGAATAATAAAAGTGCGATAAAATAAACTTACGATAATTAAAAAGTACGATAATTAAAAGTGCGATTAAATAACAATAAATAAAAGTGCGATAATTAGAAGTGCAATTAAATATAAAATAAAGGAAATTAAATATGAAATAAAAGAATTATGCTTATTTAAACTTTCGTAATCATGATGTTTGACGTGTTGATTTTAGTTTTATGCCCATGGGTTAATTGTCCTTTGTCCTGGATTATTTAATATGTCCGTCTGGTTTTTGTCCATAACAGTCCATCAGTCATAAATATAAAGTGCGAGTGTCCTCATCAAATTATTCTTATACCCGAAGTTAAATATTCCAACTAATTGGGGATTCGAATTGTAACAAGGTTTTAATACTTTGTTTAATGAATACACCAGGTTATCGACTGCGTGTAAACCTAGGTTTTACTACTTTGTTAACAATTACACCAATTACCCTTGAATGTAATTTCACCCCTGTTTTAATTATTCTAGTGGCTATTAATCCATTCCCGTGTCCGGTTAAATGAACGATTATTCGTACATATAAATACCCCGCCCATCGTGTCCGATTGAGTGTATATGGTAATTTATAGGGACGCCCAATTGTAAATCTTTATATTAACATTAACAAACTTTCATTTAGTTAAACAAATATAAAGCCCATTAATAGCCCATAGTCTAATTTCCACAAGTGTCGTTCTTTTGTCCAAACCCCAATTATGGTACAAAGCCCAATTACCCAATTTTAGTAATTAGCCCAACATCATGATTACTTCGTTTTAAATAAGCATAATAATAACTTAGCTACGAGACATTAATATAAAAAGGTTGAACATAACTTACAATGATTAAAAATAGCGTAGCGTTACACGGACAGAATTTCGACTTACACCCTTACAACATTCGCTAACATACCCTTATTATTAGGATTTAAAATTAAAATTAAAATTAAAATTAAAATTATATATATATATTACGTATATATTGAGAGAGAGATTGAAATAGAATATGAAATTTGATCAGAATTCGGTTTGCTTTATAGCCAGAGTTGAATTTTGGGGCTCCGCGACTCGCGGCAAAATCCCCTTCAAACTCCGCGAGTCGCGGAGGATGTATTTACAGCTCAGTCCTTGGAGTTTTCTCTGCTGACGGTTTTTTATATATAAATATAATATATATATAATTAATATAATTAATTATATATTATATTATATTTATATACATAGTTACTTTGTAATTTTTAGTCCGTTGCGTCGAGCGTTAAGAGTTGACTCTGGTCCCGGTTCCGGATTTTCGAACGTCCTTGCGTACAATTTTATATTTTGTATTTTGCGTTTTGAATCTTGTACTCTTGTAATTTCGAGACGTTTCTTATCAATAATTGGAACCTCTTTGATTGTCTTTTGTTCTTTTGAGCTTTTTGGTCGTTTGCGTCTTCAAATCGTCGAATCTGTCTTTTGTCTTCACCTTTTATTATTTAAACGAATATCACTTGTAAATAGAACAATTGCAACTAAAAGCTTGTCTTTCTTGAGGAATAATGCTATGAAATATATGTTCGTTTTTAGCATTATCAGTGGAAAGGATCACCTTCCTCTTGTCTCCATTGGTTAATTCGACTACGAACCCATCCCCAATTCATCCAGAATTGATGATGGCTAATTGGTTGTTCCATTCCGGTTATACTGCTTTCAGAGCTCGTGTGAAAATCCATATTGGAATAGTTGTCGGAATCCGAGGAACTTGAAGTGGTTGCAGAATTCATCTTACATGGTTAGATAAAGGATTTTTCATATGAAATGATTTTCGGATATCGGATGATATTCTACTTACATAGAATACCGGTATATAGTACAGAAGATCCCGTAAATTACGGAGGAACTTTGGAAAGCTGTCAGGCAGAGTTTAATGTAACAGATATGCTAAGATATGAATTCATCTATACACTATCTATGCAATAAATGCAATAGGACATGTCTAGACTTAGAATGATCAGCAGTGAATTTCTGACAAGAAATGATAAGCAAAAATTTTTGACATGCAGACACGGTCAAAGTCCAGACTCACTAATGTATCTTAACAACTATCAGTTAGACACACTAATGCAAGACCTGGTTCTCTAAGACCTATGCTCTGATACCACATGAAACGACCCGTCCAAATCCAACTAGACGAATACATCAACATCTGGTCCCATTGCGAGGTACTGACCTGTATATGATACGTTTTACAAACATTGCATTCTTTTAAAAGACAAACTCATTTCAAAATATAACCTTTCAATACAAATGATATATGTTTCCATAATATGAATGACTAATCTGTCATTGACTTAATAAACGTCTTTTTAAACTCGAATGACTTGAATGTCTTTAAAATGAGCAAATACATAGCGGAAGATTTCATTCATACCTGAGAACAAACATATTTAAAAGTGTCAACCAAAAAGGTTGGTGAGTTCATAAGTTTATTATAAATAATAAAATTCGGTAATTTTGATAGACCACAAGGTTTCATTTTTATAAACATTTGTACACTCGCAAGTGTATAAAAGTATTCTATAAGTTGTGGGCACCCGGTAACTAGCCTTAACGAATAATAATGATGACCCCTGAGTTATAATAATATGTGCACCGAATCAAGTGCGTTCCATTAACCTCGAAGTACTAAACACCCGTTCTTCTAGTTTGTAGAGACATTGACTAGAACTACATCTGGGTGGGGGTGTAAAACTCGATAGATCTAACTTTAGGATTCGCGCCTACCATTTCATAAACCAATAGTTAAAGTTACCAAGCTAGGGGATTTTTGATTCAAACCCACGTAGAATAAGTTTTAGTACTTGTGTCCATAACGTCAAACAGTTATAAAACATTGCATGTATCCCAGTCCAAAAATATATATAATGCAAAAGCATTTAAAAAGGGATCAAATGAACTCACGATACGATATTTTGTAGTAAAAATATGCATACGACGGAACTGAACAATGCAGGGTTGGTCTCGGATTCACGAACCTATATCAGTAATATATACCAAATAATATAATGAACTTATAATAGTAATAAAACCTTTTTTAATTATATAATATTTTTACTTATTGTCTCAATTTGTATTCATTCAATTATGCATTTCTCAATAATATAATTTATCCTTATTATTTAATTCTTTTTAGTTTAACATGAGTAATACTTATGTAACTTCATTGAAATGTTATTAGACATCATTATCATTAGAAACTATTATAGAATCTGCTTTAGAATAACACTTGGGTTAAATATTAATACTAGTTAAAAAAATTTATTTATTTGTAAAAATATATAGTTCGAACACTGAAATGTGGGTATAAAATTGTTTATATTTAATTTGTAAACTTAACCATAACCCAAAGACCAAATCTATAAATATAAACTAATATTATTATCTTCTTCATGTCGTCATACTCGTAGTTATGGATTGTGAAATTCGTTTTAACTCATATTTTAAATGTTACAATTCATAATTACTAATTAAGTGTATTAGTAATTAATAAATAAATTGTTGCTAATAATATAAATCTTTATATTAAATTTTTAATACTACCTACTCAAGGGACTAAAAAGGAAATAAAATCAGTCTTCTTTTTTAACTCGTGTACGGGTTTGCTACATGAGATTATTTCACTTTAAATTTGTATTTCATTTAACTATATTTGATTACTGAAAACTAGTGTTAATACATGAAGGAGTATTAGTCTAAACTTTTAGGTCCCGATTCAAATAAATGTTATCCGTTTTACAACCCGAAACTTTATAAAATAACTACCTAAATGCGATCTATTAAACGATTTTTTGGAGGTTTCGATCAAAGATATGAACACTAGATGATTATCTAAACTTAATAAAAAATTATTATTTGAGTTAGGATAAGAACTACCTTTGAATCGAAAGAGAATTAGCAACGTGAATTATGTAAGATCACTCTAATCGTCTTTGTGTTCATCTCTAGGACATGATAAGAAGTTTGTTGCGGTTGTGCATGTGTTTGCGATGGTCTCCTTATGGTAATTGAATAACA
Source organism: Rutidosis leptorrhynchoides (assembly GCF_046630445.1). Classification (NCBI taxonomy): domain Eukaryota; kingdom Viridiplantae; phylum Streptophyta; class Magnoliopsida; order Asterales; family Asteraceae; genus Rutidosis; species Rutidosis leptorrhynchoides. The sequence goes on along the minus strand of NC_092336.1, from coordinate 455,695,668 downwards.
TGTAGGTAATGTTTCATATATAGATTTAGTATGTGGAGAATAGATATGGAGCTAGTGGGTTCTTTTTTTTTAAGCTAAAACATAAACCGTACATCATCTCTTTTACACCATTCATCATCATCATTATTTTCACATGATCATCTCCATTATCTAATATCATAATCATCTAAAACCTTTAAACCCCACCATTATATATCTTGATCTATTCCTTCTCCTTATATATATATATATATATATATATATATATATATATATATATATATATTTTTTATATAACCCATTCTCTTTCAAAATAAAACCTATTCGGTCTCTTCTTTCAATCCGGTTTAATGAACGTCATAAACAGGTTCGTATGATATTGTTTAAATGGGTTCAATGGTGGTTGTCGATGGTGGTTTAGAGTGATGTAGCAGCATAAACAAACAGCAAAAAACAGCGACAGTTAAGGGTCCTTGGTGGTTCGAATATGACAGGAAGAAAAACAAGAGTTTTGCAGCAGTGTGTAACGATATATATATATATATATATATATATATATATATATATATATATATATATATATATATATATATATATATATATATATATATATATATATATATATATATATATATATATATATATATATATATTGAAATGGGTGGATGGTGGTGGACGGCTGTTGTGATGGTTTTTGCTTGACATAAACAAAAACAAATAAGCAGTAACAATTAACAAGAGGTGATGATGGTGTTTGGTGATTCTTTGCTTCAAAAAAAAAATAACAGAACCATTGTTGAGAATATTTGTATGATGGTGATGTTTTTGGACCGAATAGAAAGAAAATTTCTAGTAACAAAAGGGTGTAGCAAATTGGTGAAGATGGTGATGAAAGTGTGGTGTTTGGTGAGGGTGGTGATTTGGATGGTTGGTATTCAAATAAGAAGGTAGAAGGATGTTGTGGTTTATTCGAATGGAAACAGAAATATAGTAGTAGTAGTAGTAGTAGTTGGCGGTTATTGGCGGTGGAGTATGGTGGTTTAAGGTGGCCATGGTGGTGGTTGTAGGTGATGCTCCGGTGGTTCGAAGAAGAAGATGAATGATGGTTAACATATATCTAATGCATTGTAATTGTAATATATATGTATATGTACTCTTGCATATATATATATAGAAAGAGTGCTTGTGAGTAACAACAAACACAGTAACCTTAATGTTTAATATGATTCACGGATGAATGAAACCGGTGTACTGTTTGTGATTTCAATCACAAAAGCAAGATATAGTACTTATATTAATAATTAAATATAATATTAATAATTAATATTACATTCATTTACGAAACGTGTAGGTAATTTCTACCGACAGTTTTTCACGGACTATTATTTCGTATCCCGTTGTTATTCAGTGGCGAATAAAAGTTCTCGGAAAAATCCCAAATTTTTATCTTAATTATCTTTATTTATTTCAATCATTATGGTATAAAATTGATCGTTAACTATTTAAAATTATTAAATAAAAATTAAATTAATTATTAGCTCTCAACCCCAAGTAAAATATACGAAATGTAAAAATTTAACAAATATCTCCTAAACATATATTTAATAGGCCTATAACTTATATAACTCATTTTCGGGTCACCATTTATTTTTTTAAAATCACATAAACTCGTATTTAACTTGTTTAATATCTATCAAATGGCAATTAAGTGTTACAGTTGTTTACTAAATAGATTTGAAATCACAAAATATATATTTAATATACTTTATTTATATATATATATATATATATATGTATGTATATATATATATATATATATATATATATATATATATATATATATATATATATATGTTTTAAATAATAGTTATCATAATATCATATTTTTTATTTTACACATAATTACTTTTAATAACAACAACATATAATATTTCAAATTATATTTCCAATTATTATTATATATATATATATATATATACATATCTATTTACAACTAATTGTTCGTGAATCGTCGAAAATGGTCGATGGTTTAATGAATGTTTGAAAACAGTTCAAAAATTTTAGACTCAGGATAACAGACTTTACTTATCATGTCAGAATTATGAAATCATTTAGAGAATTAAGTTTAAAATAATTCGAAATTTTTCGGGTCGTTACAGTAAGTCATGCTGAGTTTCTTATGGAACATGATGATTCACAGATTATACCGTCATCATGTGCTATGTTACATGATTCTTTCATTCTATTTAATCTCTAAACATATCAAGAACATATTTTCTTAATAGTTCTATCTTTTCTGTGATACCGGTAATTTACCAAATTAAATCGTGCTATTATAATTCTTTTCTGCTTAAAACATTAGTTATGTTCATTCGAGATTTCGTACCTACAAAATCGAGACGTCTTAATCGCTTTACTTAAAGTCGAGAAGAGAAAACAAAAGCATGGAGCTCCGAAATATAGAGGAAAATATAAATCCCGATAACAAAAATAGAAATTACAAACCGTGTATATCAATGCGTATAGCAATATAAAGACACGGGAGGATGATAAATACAACAATCCCTAGAGCATAAAAGAAATAAACAGATTCTTCCGTTGGGAGCTAGAAAAGAAGGATAATGGTGGCGAACGTCAATATCAGGCTAAGAACCAGAACTGGATTGAGCATTTTCACAATCTTTTGAATGTATGAATTGGGGAAGAAAGTAAGGATGGTGAAAATAATGAGGCGGAAGAGGTCAATTTATAGAAGTAATATCAGACAGAGCAATCGAGGTAAGTTACCACATTTAATTAAAGGGGATCCTAATTTCCTTAAATCTCGATGAATCAAATCTGAGATAGATTACGAAAATTTTCTTTACATTCCTTGAAATTCGAAAATCAACTGGGACTACATCAAAAGATAAGACGAAACTTTATTTTCTCAATTCCATCTTTTACGATAGCTTCATTCATACTCTTCGCGTAATCAAATTGTTCAATCCATATTTTTTTTCACAAAGATGAAAAACTCTACATTATTGAACTCATACTATTCATAAATGAAGCCCGACTTATTCAAGGTATTCAAAATACGCCATTAGTCTATTTCTTTGATAATGATTATGAACAATCGAATTCATGATGAGAATTTAAGTTATATCATAGTTCTTGATACAAGAATAATCTTACTTCCATTATCAAACTTTCCTTAACCAAATTTCGGGACAAAATTTCTTTAACGGGTAGGTACTGTGACGACCCAGAAATTTCCGACCAAATTTAAACTTAATCTTTATATGATTTTGACAAGATAAGCAAAGTCTATAATATTGATTCTCAAAATTTTTGAACTATTGTTATATATTCAGTTAACCTTTGACTATTGACCAACGATTCACGAACAACTATTTGTAAATAGATATATATATATATATATATATATATATACATATATATATATAAATATATATATACAATAATTTGGAATATGAAATATTAGAATTAAATATATAAATAAATCGCAATTTGTATCTAAAAACGTGTTTATGTATATTGAATATATATATATATATATATATATATATATATATATATATATATATATATATATATATATATATAGTTTTAAGTTATTTTGGGAACAATAGTAGCATTCGGTTATTGATTCGAATGATATTTCAAAAAGTTAACTAGAACGTTTAAGAAGTTAATGTAAACACTAGTACATAAATGAATTATAACAATTTAAGTTTTAAAGTGTAAACGTTATGTGATATAAAAATTTATAATATTTAAAACGATTTTAAATTATATACAATGAACTTTGAAATATAATTAGTTTTGAAAAACTCAATATTATATTATTAAATAAATATTTCAAATAAATATAATAGGTACAAATTTATAATTCTAAATGAAAATATATATATATTTTTTACAAGGTGATAAAATTAATATTAACTTAGTCATAAAACGTTTTGATTTAAAATAATAGTATTATATATATATATATATATATATATATATATATATATATATATATATATATATATATATTAAGACAATGATTTAAAGAAGCAAATGACCAAAACACTCAAATATATAAGTTACATTTCAAGAAATATAATTTATTGGCGAATAAGCCTAATTATTAATAAAGGTACGTGTCGCGAAACGCAAAGTACAAGTTTTCTCAGCGTACGAAAGGACGTTCGAAAAACCGGAACCGGGACATTAGTCCAGCGTCAATGTACGAGTCATTGGAACTAAATTTACAAGTTAACTATGCACGTAAATATAATATAATATTAAATTAATTATATAAATTAAATATATTATATATAAAATATTATAACTTCATCGACAGCCCACGAGGAAACCAAGGTGTGAGCTGTAAACGGGAGCTTCGCGATCACGAAGCATATAGGCACAACACCTCCGCGATCGCGGATGTGTCGGTGTCAAAAATGGTGTATAAAGCTCGATCACTTCTCTGCCCGAACACACTCTCAATCTCTCTCAAATTTATCTATTACTCCGTTTTTATTTAATTATTTAGTTATTTATATTAATTATAATTATTAATCCAAATATATTATTAGTAGTATTAGTATTAATATTATTAGTATTAAACAAAAAATACTACGACGAGGGTACGTGTGAGCAATATCAAAACGAGTTTTTAACGGGTTATAGCTATGGAAATTTATGGGTTATGGCTAAGGATGTGATGACCCGTCCAAATCCCTTTAGACATAGTACATCATTCATCGATTTTATTGCGAGGTATTGATCTCTATATGATACGTTTTGTAAACATTGCATTCTTTTGAAAGACACACCATAAATGAATATATAAAATCCAAAGTTTTTGAAATCTGATGATGTCTATGTATAGACAATCCCCATAAATAATAGTTTACAATAATACATTCATTGACAATACAGTCAAAATAAGATACATGATGATGATTTTGTGAATGCAAAGTTTTCTTGAATAAAGCATGTATGACTCCATGCACATAGCTTGTATAACGTATAAGCAAACAGCAGAAGACTTCTAGGGACCTGAGAATAAACATGCTTTAAACTGTCAACACAAAGGTTGGTGAGATATAGGTTTTAAAGTTAACATAAGATATAATAATAGACCACAAGATTTCATGTTATAAACGTTTCTGCAAAGATATTCTATACGTTTGTTGAGCGCCCAGTAACTATACTTAACAGATGTTTTCTGTGCATATTCCCTTTTCAAAGTTATCTCTACACCGTACCAAGTGCAGTAAAATGAAGTACTATACACCCGTTATGAACTAGTGCTAACTAGCCCGAGTGGGGTTGTCAAACCCAATAGATCTATCAATAGGATTCGCGCTTACATGTTAACCACATGTAACAAATAGTTACCAGACTATTAGGGATATATACAAAGGTACAACTCAACATAGACTATATATTTAAGTACTTGTGTCTATTTCGAAAAACAAAATATGCATGTATTCTCATCCCAAAATATTTGAAGAGTTTAAAAATGGGACTATATACTCACTGTCGTAAAAGTATAGTTTTAACAAGTTTTCAACTTATTAAAATATAGCCGACGTCCTTGGATTCACAAACCTATATCAATAATAACGATTCAGATAATAATACATGTGAACAAAATTAATATAACAAGTTCATAGAATACTTATATAATAATTTTTAACATTTTATGTTAGTAGTCCATTGTTAGTTGTTCTTTGTTAGTAGTCCATTTTTAGTAGTCCTTTGTTAGTAGTCAAAAATAGTCCGAAAAGTCCAACAGTCCAATAGTTGGTATATATATATAATCCTAGAATTACCCCACGGCGTATTATGTACATATTGTCTTGCATCAATCCAGAGACGTGTTGACTTAGGATTTATCAAAATGTATTGTATACGTATTGTCATGGAACGTACCAAGATTATTATATATATACAATCTCGGAATCAACCAAGATTATAATATTTTGTTATACTAATGATAACATGTCCAAATATATATAGGATATAGGAAAAGTTAGCAAGGATATGGTTAATATAGTTTTTATAAGATAAATTTCGTCCATATAAAGTTAATTTTAGTAGATTTTGTTTTGCTCGCCAAATATTCATTACAACTCCGTTTAAAGTGAATCAAATTGCTATGGATTCCTTAAGAAGTTAATTTTTCAAAACCAATTCGAAAAGTTCAGCCCAAGTAGTAATTTTTAGAGTTTTACCCTCTTTTTGTGCCGGTGGTCAGATTTGGAAGAATCCCGGCATTCACCCGATATATGATTTTTGATAAAATACTTCCACTTTGTCTAAAATCATTAAAAAAATCACTGGAAGTCTTAATTACATATATTAACATATTTCCAAAGTCTTAGCCTCGAACTCAAAGTCTAAGATAAGTTTTTAATTCCCAACCCAAAACAGCCTGCTTTTTACCGAATGGAGATTAAACGATATATGTTAAGTTTCAAGGTGTTCTTCATATGTACAAGTTATAAGTTCTTATATTAACTTAATATAACATCATAATACATATAAATAAGTTTTATTAGAGTTAAGTTAGAAAGATTAGATTAGTTTTTCAAACAAGTTTAGAATCAACTAAACTATGTTCTAGTTTAAAAACTCTTATATAGATAGCTATAAACATATGAATTGAACAAGAGTTTAGGCAAGAATAATACCTTGATTTTGAAGCTTAAACTTGCTAGAAATAGATTAAGAATAAAGAAAGAGATACTAAAACTAGAGAGAGTATATGTGTGTAAGTAAACTTGAAGTAAAAATTAGAAAATGAAATGGTAAAAATTTGATCAAATATGGTGTCTTTATATACTAGTTTTAATTTTGTTGTTTTGTGAAAAATATCTAGTATAAGTTAAAAACCGTTAGGTCATGCATGACATAATACATCAATAATTGTAGATTTCTATTCGTATATACCAATAGTAAATACTTCTAGAAGCTGCGTATAATACGCGTATTCGTTTAAATACATAATTGTAGATTTCTATTGGTATATACCAATAGTAAATACTTCTAGAAGCTACGTATAATATATGTATAAATACCGTATGAATACCGTATAAATATCGTATAAATACGAGTAGAATTCTTGAGAAAAATGAACGGAAATACGAATATAGCTATCCCTTATCTGTATTTGTATATTATTAAGTGTATTCAATACTTTTAAGGATGTATTTATACTCATAATACATTGTATGTAAATACATTTTAACATAAGTTAATTACGTTGTTTAAAAAGTAACATATATATTGATCGAAAACTCTTTAAATTAGTAGTATGAAAATGTATATATAATACCTTGTTAATATACTTAATGAGATATTTAATTATCATATTTTTAAGTTATATATATATATATATATATATATATATATATATACATATATATAATTAATACAAGTTATGACATTCGTGAATCGTAGGAATAAAAGGGTGACCAAAAGCTTGTGTAAAACTCTTCCCGGAGGTTCAAGACTTATTAAAATTCATTGCTTATCAAGTCGGAATTATTAAATCATGTAGATAGTATAATCAAGTAGTCGGAAAAATCCGGGTCGTCACAGTACCTACCCGTTAAAGAAATTTCGTCCCGAAATTTGATAGAGGTTGTAATGGCTGATAATAAGAATGTTTTCATGACGAATATGAGTTGATAAATAGAGTTTTATCATCATTGAGTAATATGGATAAAATAATTTGATTACTCGAGGCGTATGAGAGAAGCTATCGCAAAGTGTGAAATAAAGAAATAGGGATTCGTCTTAACTTTTGACGTAGTCACGGTGGATTTCCGAAATTCAAGGAATTTAAAGAAAATCTTTGTAATCTATATAAGATCTGATTCTTAGGAATTTAAGGAAATTAGGATCCTCTTTAATTAAATGCGATAATCTGCCTCGATTGCTCTGTCTGATATTTCCATTATAAATTAACCTCTTCCGTTCCATTATTTTTCACTACTCCTATATTCTCTTCCTCAATTTCTACTTCCAAAAGATTTTGAAAATGCTCAATCCAGCTCTAGTTCTTGACATTATTCTGACTATTGCCACAATCATCCTTCTTTTTCAACTCCCACTAGAGGAATATGTTTACTTCTACTATGCTCTAGGGATTATTTTTTTTTATCATTCTTCCGTGTCTTTATATCGCTATACGTATTGATATACACGGTTTGTAATCTATATGTTGTTGTCGTGCTTATATTTTTTTTAATTTTCGGAGTTCCATGCTTTTGTTTTCTCTTCTCGACTTTAAGTAAAGCAGGTAATAGTCCTGAATTCATAGGTATGAAATTCGGAATGAACATAACTAATGTTCTAAGGAAGAAATTGTAATAGCACGATCTGATTTGTTAAATTACCAGAAATTACGGAAAATATAGAAATATCAAGAAAATATTTTCTTGGTATGTTTAGAGGTTAAATAGAATGAAAGAATCGTGTTACATGGCATATGATGAGGGTATGATCTGTGAATCATCACGTTCCATTAGAAATTCAGCATGACTTACTGTAATATAACCACGTTGATCAGGCGTCATTATATTATACTAACTCATGCTTCAATTCCCAACACTACTTCAAAAACATTCATAATTTAAACTCAAATTTTACAGAATGTAGAAACTAAATTAGTTTCCTTTATGATGTATTACAGATAGCAAGAAGAGATAAATAATTTCGGACAAGGATAGTCATAGAGATATCTTCAGAAATATCGAAGATATTTATAATGAAAGATACGACGATATCTTAGAATATCTAAAGTTGAAGGATAATGAGGAAAATTCTTCCGTAAGGTTTTAGAATGCGTAGAGAGATCTTTTGTGATTTCCATCAGAAATCGAATATCTAGATTCTTTAGGTATATGTTTAGTTCTTGTGATTTATCCACAGCCTCTTTCATGATTGGCTCAATCCGCTTTTCTGAGTTTTTCCACCACATCATTTTTTATTTAATCATTTTTTTTATTTTATTTTTTATTTTTTTATCATCAAACTTTTGACTGTTAAGGTCGTTTACAGTTTTTGCTGCTTCTTCAGTATTTTCAAAATTCAGAGAACTAGTTCGCAGGTTGGGGTGCTTTTCAGAATTCCTGAATTAAAGTACGTAAGTTCAGGAGATAGACGTTATATGTATATATATAACCGTTGATGTAGAAACGCTACGAAATTCGAGAATAATGATTGATGCTTCCCGATATTTGGTATGGCAATTGTCGTTACATGATGCAGATGAGTACATAATAGGGTTTTAATGAATGAATATCGTGATTTTTCAGAGAGACTTACGCCAAAGAGTAATGAAGCTGCTGATACGTTTACTGTTAATATGGTGGAATATAAAAGGTTCCCCGGTAACAAAAGCAAAAAGGCAAACGTATATATCAAGATTATAATAGGGCTAATCCAAACGAGAAGTCAAAGTTGACTTGTTGGAAGTGTGATAAAACTGAATACTTTGAAAAAGGATTATAAGGTTATTTTTAGTAATAACAATGTCAAAAGATCTAGCACAGATACGTGTTAGGCTGTTATTTAGTTACGAGAGTTTTCCAGGTGTATGAATATATGTGTAAATCTTTTTTGTAGATAACGTGTGGTTGGTTCATCCTCTTGATTGTTCATCAGTTGAAGTGTTTTCAAGAATCATGAAGGGTTTGAACGCAGGTTGTAATCGTCAATATACACATGATGTTCAAGATGAAATCATTTAGGATTTTGAATGAAATGAATATATTTCTGGGTTTTATGAATAAGAGTGACGTTCTATTACAGTTTTGAATTCAAAGTATGGTTTTGAAAGATGTAAGGATCTAAGAGTGATGTTATCTGTTATATCTTGACTTGAATTCTGATCTGTCAAAATCAGAATATGTAATTGAATTTGGATGAGAATGGTTGTTCTAATTTCTATGGAAGAATATATATCGTTGTGGAAGTAGTGAGTATAGATAATGATTATCGAATAATTGAAGAGTATATAGTGTAACATATTAATTGTGAACTTAAATATTTCTCGGGTATTACCTACCCGTTAAAAAAATTTCACAAATAATATTTTTTTACAAGAGAATTTTTATTACAGTCTTTATGAAAATATATGTATGTATATTTTCTTCAGATGTAATACAGATTTAATGAGTTAATATTAAACTCATTTGATTTTTGGCTGGAACTAAAAATGAATAATCTCTAAGACATTAGATAATCTTCGTAGAGTATTTTGCTAATGTAATCAATACTTCGTTATTTAATCTTATTGACATTCCTCGTTGAAAGATGTTGATACTCGTGGAATTCTTGTGAACTTCTCAAGGCACGAATGATGTTTTCTAGAAGGTTTCAAGTACATCAGAAATGAAAGTGTAAAATCAAACACGTAATTGAATAATACACTTGGTTTATCATGAAATAGAATTTATTGAGCTGAAGCAGAGATTATAGTTAACGATTGTTAAGTTGTTAAAGAAGGATGTACATCATAGCATATTAGTAATATGAATTAACCGAGTAGTATCTACCCTTTAAAAATTCATACATAATAGCTTAGTACGAAAAGATAAATTATGGTTTCAAAATTTATATATATAAAATATACATATAATTTCCTTGAATAGAATGAGTTAATATTTCATAACTCGGTAATACAATATACTTAATAATGATTGAGGTGTTGATATCTGCGATGGTTATGGAGCTTGTGGAGTTTGTGGTGCTGCAGGTTTTGCTGGTGTTGGTGATACTGCTGGTGATGTTGGTGGTTCTGCTGGTGGTGCTTGTATAACAAGTCTAGCTTGTAAGTCACGCATCATTCTGTGTCAGGGTTTCTACTCCACCCTCTATCATTTTTATCCCTCCAACCATCTGATCTACGATTAGAACTAGAATAAATAATCTCTAAGACTTTAGAGATTACATAATCGCCGCGGAATATTTCTCCAATGAAGTTATGAATGAATACTTCATCATTTGTTGGTTTCCTTGGTGTCTTCGAGGCGTATGATGTTGATGTAGAACGATATATAGAACAAAAATGAGAGATGTTAGATGAAGATTATGCTCGAGGTACGGATTGTGATGTTGAGGTGGGTGATGCGGATGTTGTTGTTGGTGGTACATGTGCTGTTGGTACTGATGCTGGTGATGTCTGTGATGCCTGCAAGTTGTGCATCATACTCTCCAAAGTCACTACTCGAGCGCGAAGCTCGTTGACTTCTTCTATTACTCCGGGATGATTGGAGGTTGGAACGAGCGGATGAATAAGGTTTAGAATAGTAGATATTATGTAATCATTGTGAGCTATCCTGGCAATGAGAGTGAAAATGGTATTTCGAACTGGTTCGCCGGTAAATGCTTCAGGTTCTTCGCCAAGAGGGCAATTTGGTTGATGGAAAGGATCGCCTTCTTCTTGTCTCCATTGATTGAGTCGGCTACGAACCCATCCCCAATTCATCCAGAATTGATGATGGCTAATTGGTTGATCCATTCCAGTTACACTGCTTTCGGAGCTCAGGTAGAAATCCATATCGGAATAGCTGTCAGAATCCGAGGAACTCGAACTAGTAGCGGAATTCATCTTACACGGTTAGATAAGGAATTTTTGATATGAAAAGATTTTTGGATAACGGATGATATTCTAATTACATAGAATTCCTATATATAGTACAAGGGATTCCGCAGATGACGGAGGAACTTTCGGAAGCTGTCAGGCAAAGTTTACAGTAACAGATACGCTAAGATATGAATTTGTCTATACACTATCTATGCAATCAATGCAGTAAGACGTGTCTAGACTAAGAATGATAAGCAGGTAATTTCCGACAAGAAATGATAAGCAAAACTCTTAACATGCAGACACGGTCGAAGTCCAGACTCACTAATGCATCTTAACAACTATCAGTTAGACACTAATGCAAGACCTGGTTCACTAAGACCAACGCTCTGATACCAACTGTGATGACCCGTCCAAATCCCTTTAGACGTAGTACATCATTCATCGATTTCATTGCGAGGTATTGATCTCTATATGATACATTTTGTAAACACTGCATTCTTTTGAAAGACACACCATAAATGAATATATAAAATCCAAAGTTTTTGAAATCTGATGATTTCTACGTATAGACAATCCCCGTAAATAATAGTTTACAATAATACATTCATTGACAATACAGTCAAAATAAGATACATGATGATGATTTTGTGAATGCAAAGTTTTCTTGAATAAAGCATGTATGACTCCATGCACATAGCTTGTATAACGTATAAGCAAACAGCGGAAGACTTCTAGGGACCTGAGAATAAACATGCTTTAAACTGTCAACACAAATGTTGGTGAGATATAGGTTTTAAAGTCAGCATAAGATATAATAATAGACCACAAGATTTCATGTTATAAACGTTTCTGCAAAGATATTCTATACGTTTGTTGAGCGCCCAGTAACTATACTTAACAGATGTTTTCCGTGCATATTCCCTTTTCAAAGTTACCTCTACACCGTACCAAGTGTAGTAAAACGAAGTACTAAACACCCGTTATGAACTAGTACTAACTAGCCCGAGTGGGGTTGTCAAACCCAATAGATCTATCAATAGGATTCGCGCTTACATGTTAACCACATGTAACAAATAGTTACCAGACTATTAGGGATATATACAAAGGTACAACTCAACATAGAATATATATTTAAGTACTTGTGTCTATTTCGAAAAACAAAATATGCATGTATTCTCATCCCAAAATATTTGAAGAGTTTAAAAATGGGACTATATACTCACTGTCGTAAAAGTATAGTTTTATCAAGTTTTCAACTTATTAAAATATAGCCGACATCCTTGGATTCACAAACCTATATCAATAATAACGATTCAGATAATAATACATATGAACAAAATTAATATAGCAAGTTCATAGAATACTTATATAATAATTTTTAATATTTTATGTTAGTAGTCCATTGTTAGTAGTTCTTTGTTAGTAGTCCATTGTTAGTAGTCTTTTGTTAGTAGTCCAAAATAGTCCGAAAAGTCCAACAGTCCAATAATTGGTATATATATATATATATATAATCTTAGAATTACCCCACAGCATATTGTATACATATTGTCTTGCATCAATCCAGAGACGTGTTGACTTAGGATTTATCAAAACGTATTGTATACATATTGTCATGGAACGTACCAAGATTATTATATATATACAATCTCGGAATCAACCATGATTATAATATTTTGTTATACTAATGATAACATGTCCAAATATATATAGGATATAGGAAAAGTTAGCAAGGATATGGTTAATATAGTTTTTATAAGATAAATTTCGTCCATATAAAGTTAATTTTAGTAGATTTTGTTTTGCTCGCCAAATATTCATTACAACTCCGTTTAAAGTGAATCAAATTGCTATGGATTCCTTAAGAAGTTAATTTTTCAAAACCAATTCAAAAAGTTTAGCCCAAATAGTAATTTTTAGAGCTTCACCCTCTTTTTGTGCCGGTGGTCAGATTTGGAAGAATCCCGGCATCCACCCGATATATGATTTTTGATAAAATACTTTCACTTTGTCTAAAATCATGAAAAAAAATCACTGGAAGTATTAATTACATATATTAACATATTTCTAAAGTCTTAGCCTCGAACTCAAAGTCTAAGATAGGTTTTTAATTCCCAACCCAAAACAGCCCGCTTTTTACCGAATGGAGATTAAACGATATATGTTAAGTTTCAAGGTGTTCTTCATATGTACAAGTTATAAGTTCTTATATTAACTTAATATAACATCATAATACATATAAATAAGTGTTATTAGAGTTAAGTTAGAAAGATTAGATTAGTTTTTCAAACAAGTTTAGAATCAACTAAACTATGTTCTAGTTTATAAACTCTTATATAGATAGCTATAAACATATGAATTGAACAAGAATTTAGGAAAGGTTAATATCTTGATTTTGAAGCTTGAACTTGCTAGAAATAGATTAAGAACAAAGAAAGAGATACTAGAATTAGAGAGAGTATGTGTGTGTAAGTAAACTTGAAGTAAAAATTAGAAAATGGAATGGTAAAAATTTGATCAAATATGGTGTCTTTATATACTAGTTGTAATTTTGTTGTTTTGTGAAAAATATCTATTATAAGTTAAAAACCATTAGGTCATGCATGACATAATACATCAATAATTGTATATTTCTATTCGTATATACCAATAGTAAATACTTCTAGAAGCTGCGTATAATACGCGTATAAATATCGTATAAATACGTAATTGTAGATTTCTATTGGTATATACCAATAGTAAATACTTCTTGAAGCTGCATATAATACACGTAAAAATACCGTATGAATACCGTATAAATATCGTATTAATACGAGTAGAATTCTTGAGAAAAATGAACGGAAATACGAATATAGCTATCCCTTATCTGTATTTGTATATTATTAAGTGTATTAAATACTTTTAAGGATGTATTTATACTCATAATACATTGTATGTAAATACATTTTAACATAAGTTAATTACGTCGTATAAAAAGTAACATATATATTGTTCGAAAACTCTTTAAATTAGTAGTATGAAAATGTATATATAATACCTTGTTAATATACATAATGAGATATTTAATTATCATATTTTCAAGTTAAATATATATATATATATATATATATATATATATATATATATATATATATATATATATATATAATTAATACAAGTTATGACGTTCGTGAATCGTAGGAATAAAAGGGTGACCAAAAGCTTGTGTAAAACTCTTCTCGGAGGTTCAAGACTTATTAAAATTCATTGCTTATCAAGTCGAAATTATTAAATCATGTAGATAGTATAATCAAGTAGTCGGAAAAATCCGGGTCGTCACAAAGGAGGTTATGGGTAAAATGATGATAACAAGTCGATGGTGATGAGATTAGGATGGTATAACTCTCATCACTTTTATTATTATCATTATTATTATTACCTTGTTATTATTATTATTATTATCATTATTATTATGATTATGATTATATGATTGTGAAATTGAAAATGACTAAGAGCTACCAATTTAGATATAATAAATATAGTTATTTTGATTTTAGTTAAAATGCTGTTAAAGTTATGGCTTTGATAGAATTGTCATTTTTATCATTTTTAGAGTTATCATTAATTTAGTATTATTATTAAAAATGATTATTATAATTATTATCATTATTACTAAAATTATTATTATTATTAACATTTTTATTAAAACTATCATTTTTATTATTTTTATCATCTATTATTATTATTATTATTATTAAACGTAACATTAATATTAAAATTATCACTTTCATTAAAATTATCATTTCTAATAGAAATATCATTTTTATTATAAAATATTATTATTATTATTATCATTTTAGAATTATTATTATTAAGAGTTATCATTTTTGATAGAATTTTTATTTTTATAAAATGTTATTATTATTATCCTTATTATGACAAATATTATTAGTAAATATTATTATTAAGATAAACTATAATATCAAAATTATTATTATCATTATTATTTATTATCATTTAAAATTTATCATTATTATTAAAACTATCATTTCTATTAAAAATTATTATTAGTATTAAAAGCCTCGTTATTATGAAAATTATCATTTTTATTAAAAACTATCATTTTATTATAAAATTATCATTTTTATTATAATTAGTATTATCATTAAAGATTATTACTAAAATTATCGATTTTATTAAAATTTTATTTATTATTATTATTAATAATAAATTGTCATTATTATTATTATTACTTAACATTATTAGTATTATTATGGTTATAAAGAGTATAAAAATAAATGTTATTAGAAAAATGATTAAGTTACAATTTAAATGAATTATTAATAATATTATTATTATGATATTAGTATTACTACAAATGATTATTATTTATTATCAAAATTATTATTATCATTAGTAAATATAATTATTGTTGTTATTATCATTATTATTAAAATAATAATGATTATTATTATTACAAAATAATACAACTTTTGTTCAATATTATTATTGTTAATATTATTTTATCAAATAAATATTTGATACAAAGATATATTTATTACATGTAATATAATTATATTAATAATACATATCACTATATTTTTATCATTTAAAATGATAGTAAGTAAACGTTATATAAATTATATTACTTAATATATTTTTATCATATATAAATCTTAACATAAATTTTTATTATTAATATATTATAATGAATGATAAATATTAACTACTTAAAGTGTATAGAATTAATATAATTATTTGATATCACATAATATTTTTATATAATATTAACTAAGTTACACATAATATATATATAAAAATACATTTTTAGATATTATACAAATATATATGAATATTAATTCTAAAATATTATATAATATTTCTAGACAAAAACATATGATATTTATAATAAATGACTTATAGTATTACTCTGATATATAAATATTAATTAATAAATAACGATATTTAAGTTATATAATAACGTGACATATGAATAATTAAATATAATAGGTATATTAATAATATTAATATATAAACTTGTTATATGTTTTAATATATATATACCAAATATAGGTTCGTGAATCCGAGGCCAACCCTGCACTTGTTCAGTACCGTCATATGTATTTTTTCTACGAAATACAGTATCGTGAGTTTCATTACTCCATTTTTATATATATTTTTGGGCTGAGAATACATGCATTTTTTTTATAACTGTTTTATGAAATGGACACAAGTATTTAAAACTATAATATATGGTTGGATTATGAACACCGAATATCGCCTCTTTTTAGCTTGGTAGCCTAAGAATTAGGAAAATGGCCCCTAATTGACGCGAATCCTAAAGATAGATCTATGGACCTTGATGTGACGACCCGAAAATTTCCGACCAAATTTAAACTTAATCTTATATGATTTCGACACGATAAGCAAAGTCTGTATTGTTGAATCTCAAAATTTTGAACTATTTTCATAAAACCATTTGACCTTCGATTGTTTTCGACGATTCACGAACAGCTATTTGTAAATAGATAAATATATATTTGAATATGTGTATAAATATAAATATTAAATTGAAATGTAATTTGAAGTAATATACGATTTAATTGATTTAAATAAATAGGTAAAATAATGTAAGATATAATAATACTTATTATTAACATAAATCTATATATACAATATATATATATATATATATATATATATATATATATATATATATATAGTATTTTGAAATATATAAACTTTGATTACTTTATTTAGAAATACATGTTTTAATTTTTCTTAGTTAATAACTAATACTTATATATACAGTTGTGGGTTAATATATATAAAATATATATAAATTTCTATACATGATTATTATATGTATATTGTAATATATATATATATATATATATATATATATATATATATATATATATATATATATATATATATATATATATATATATATATATATATATATATATATAATCTATAAATTAATTTATAAATATCACATGTAGAAATTTATAATATTTCAATCTATATGAGTATTTACATGTTAATAACAATTGGTTATATTAAATGAGTAGTTAAATGAGTATTATTACTATTATTATCATTATTAGTATTATTATTATTAATATCTTATCAATAATATTATTATTATTATTATTAATATAATTATTATTAATTAGTATTATTGTTACTAATATATTTATAAATTATTAATATTAATTTAATTATATAAATTATAAAGAAGTCAATAACTGGTACGGTTTCCATTTAACTTCACCATCAAGCTTTTTCAAATTTTGTTTCTGTCGGAATTGGTTGCAAGTCCACTTCAATCACGTTTTAAAATAGAGAATTTTTCATTATATATTGATTAGTACCAATGGTGATTGAATTAAAATAAAAAATTATTGCAAACGATTTTATTTTCCTCTATATTTCAACTTTTTAGCCAAAATTAAAAATCGAATCAATTAACAAAATCCAGTAATGCAGTATTGTTAGCATTCCTTTACTTAAACTGCCTGCCAAATCTCAGCTTTCAATTCCTAATATCGAGCACGAATTTGCGAGTCAAACTTAATTTTCAAAAAATTAAATATTTTGTTCATCGTGAAATTCGTGATTTTGTGGATGTTTCTTGATCAATTGATGATTTAGGAAGTTTCTAATGATGATTTGCAACACAATTCGTGTTGTAATCTTTGGCCAAAATTTTATCAAAATCAAAATCAAGTTTATATTTTTTCTTTTTTTTACGCGAAGCAGCAGCCCTCTGTTCTTTCAAATTTTTTTCAATTAATCACAAATAATTATTTATGTATTGGATATTAAATCCTAAAATAAATTTTGTAATTATCATTAAAGAATAAAATGACTTTTGGAATCGGTTGGAGCTTTATGAAGAAGAAGGAGAAGTTAGAACCGAATGTTTGAGTTAAGTATTTATAATTGGGCTATTATTCTAAAAAAACAAATTTGGTCCAATGGTTGGGTGTATTCACGGGTTAGCAGGAGGTTGTGGGTTCGAGGCTGGTTCGGGGCATTTTTTTTTTAGAAACGCTTTTGAAGGTAGATTTCAATATCAAAATTTTTATTATTATTATTATTATTATTATTATTATTATTAATATTATTATTATTATTATTATTTATCATTTATTTTTACTATTATGATTATAGTAATTATAATTATTATTAATATTGTTATTACTAATATTATTATCATTTTTGTATTATTATCATTATTATTATTATGATTATGATTATTATTATTATTATTATTATTATTATTATTATTATTATTATTATTATTATTATTATTATTATTATTATTATTATTATTATTATTATTATTATTATTATTATTATGAAAATAATATGAGTTATTATTATTTTCATTAATATTAGTATTAATATCATTTTATAAGTATTATTATTATTATTGTTATTATTATTATTATTATTATTATTATTAATAATAAAATGAGTATTTATATTAATATTATCATTATTATTATTAATATAATTATTAGTGTTGTTATTACTAACTTATTATCATTAGTAGTAAAAGTATTATTGTAGTTAATATTATTATCAGTATTATTGCTAATATTATTGTTATTACTAAAAGTATCATTTTAATTAAAATTATCAAAATTATCATTTTTATTAAAACTATCTTTTTATTAAAATTAACATTTTGATTAAAGTTATTATACTCATTAAAATTTTCATTATTAAAATTTTTATTATCTCTATTATTACTATTATTACTATCATTATTACCATCATTCATATCATTACCAGTATTATTACAAATAGATATTTTCATATAAAAATACATTACAATAATACATATCACTATATTGTTATTATTAAAATGAAACTAACTAAAATTGTATATAAAATGTATCAATTAATACATAAATATATATTATTATCATATATAAAACCTATTATAGATTTTTTTATTATTAACATATTATAAAGAATGATAAATATTAGTTATATAAAATATATAAATTAAATATATTAAATTGATCTAAATAACATATAATATAGCAATTATATTATTAATAATAATATATATAAACTTGTTCGATTACGATTATATGTTTTAATAAATATACAATTGATATAAGTTCGTGAATCCGAGGCCAACCCTGCATTGTTCAGTTTCGTCGAATGAATATTTTTACTACAAAATATTGTATCGAGAGTTTCATTACTCCCTTTTTATATATTTTTGGGCGGAGAATACATGCGCTGTTTTATAAATTGTTTTATGAAATGGACACAAGTACTTAAACTATATTCTATGGTTGAATTACGAATACCGAATATCACCCCTTGTTAGCTTGGTAGCCTAAGAATTAGGGAAATGGCCCCTAATTGATGCGAATCCTAAAGATAGATCTATGGACCTTGACACGTCCCATTTGGGTTACGAATGCTTAAGTACTTCGATTGATATATACTGATTGCGATGGCCGGTATATAGCATGCAGATTGCGAAATGCCTGTATGTGGGGGATATTCTATGTGCATCTTGTTAGTTCGGTTACCAAGTGTTCACCATATGAATGATTTTATATTTATGCAGATTGCGAAATGCCTATATAATGATTATGGAAATGTTATTGAAAATAAAAATCTTGTGGTCTATTAAAATGTTGGAAATGATTGCTTATGATAAACTAATGAACTCATCAACCTTTTGGTTGACACTTTTAAGCATGTTTATTCTCAGGTATGAAAGAAATCTTCCGCTGTGCATTTGCTCAATTTAAAGATTACTTGGAGTCATTCATGACATATTTCAAAAGACGTTGCATTCGAGTCGTTGAGTTCAAAAAGATTATTATTAAGTAAATGACAGATTAAGTCATTTATCATTTGGGATATATTGAAATGGTATGCATAATTGTCAATTATCATTGTAATGAAATATTGTCTTTTAAAAACGAATGCAATATTTGTAAAACGTATCATATAGAGGTCAGTACCTCGCAATGGAACTAGATGTTGAAGTGTTTGTCCAGATGGCTTAGGACGGGCCTTTACAGTTGGTATCAGAGCAGAGGTCTTAGTGAACCAGGTCTTGCATTAGTGTGTCTAACTGATTATTGTTAAGATACATTAGTGAGTCTGGACTTCGACCGTGGATGCATGTCAAAAGTTTTGCTTGTCATTTCATGTCGAAAATTACCTGCTTATCATTCTAAGTCTAGACACGTCTTACTGCAATTACTGCATAGATAGTGTATAGACAAAATTCATATCTTGGCGTATCTGTTATTTTAACTTTACCTAACAGCTTCCGAAAGTTCCTTCGTAATCTACTGGATCTTCTGTACTACATAACGGTATTCTATGTAATTAGAATATCATCCGATATTCGAAAATCATTTCATATCAAAAATCCTTTATCTAACCGTGTAAGATGAATTCTGCAACCAGTTCAAGTTCCTTGGATTTCGACCGCTATTCCGATATGGATTTACACACGAGCTCCGAAAGTAGTGCAACTGGAATGAATCAACCAATCAGCCATCATCAGTTCTGGATAAATTGGGGATGGGTTCGTAGTCGACTTAACCAATGGAGACAAGAGGAAGGTGACCCTTTCCACCAACCGAATTCACCTCTTGACGAAGAACCTGAAGCACTTACCGGCGAACCCGTCCAAAACACCATTTTCACCCTCATTTCCAGAACAGCTCGCAACGATTACATAATATCTACTATTCTAAACCTTATCCATCTGCTCGTTTCCATCGCTCATCATCCCGGGGTAATAGAAGAAGTCAACGAGCTTCGCGCTCGAGTAGTGGCTTTGGAGAGTATGATGCACAACTTGCAGGCATCACAGGCACCATCAGCACCAACATCGGCACCAACAGTACCTGTACCACCAACAACACGAGCCTCAACATCACACGCCTCAACATCACAATCTGTACCTCGAGCATAATCATCATTCTACATCGATTATATTTGTCCTATATAACATTCTATATCATTTATATTCGTTCTACATATCGTTATACATCAACATACTTTCGTACAAACTATTAATGATGAGAATATTTTAACGGGTAGGTAATACCCGAGAAATATTTAGATGTCACATTAATATGTTAAACTGTACATACTTCAATTTTGATTCAACCGTCATTAACTATACTCTTTACAACCACATATATATGTATCCGTTCATTCAAAGCACAACCATTTTCATTCCAATTCAATTACATATTCGGATTTTGACCGATCAGAATCCAAGTCAAGATTTAACAAGTGGCATAATGAAGAAATAATGGACACAATAAAATTTGTTAGAAAATAAACTAATACTGTATGAGAATTTTGTTAAGAATCCACGCTAACAATATCCTAGCTAACTATTCCTATATCCTTTATGACTATTCCTTATAATTTACTAGTCTTGGTTAATCCCGGGACAATATAATATAATCTTCGAATTAAATACGTCGAATAAATCGTAAGACACATGTACACAATATGTCGAGATTACTTCAAAGACAATAGTTATACAATGGGTCGTAGATATTACATATACAATACGTCGAATAAATCTTAAAACACATGTACACAATACGTCGAGATTACTTCAAAGATAATAGTTGTACAATGGGTCGTAGATATTACATATACAATACGTGTTAATTAATTTGAAGATTATATATTAAACTATATATGGACTATTGGACTATATTTAGACTACTAACCGTGGACTACTAACATTGAAAAATTAAAAGGTATTAAAATATTGATTATAACATATGAAACTAAACATTTCTTCGAGTTTGCCACTTGATTTCATCTTAAACATCATATGAATCTTGACAATTACAATCAGCATTCAATCATCTAAAAACAAAATCTTCTCGAAACACCTCAAATTGATAACCACTGATTCAGATATGGTAACATTAAATGCAGAGGAAACAGCAAAATTATAGATGGTCTTAATGGCCAAAAGTTTGACGATAAAGAATGGAGTGTTGGGAACGCTCGATAGAAAATTTGGTACTAAAAAACGGATTGAGCAAACCAGGAAGGAGACTAAGGACAAATACAAGGACCAAACCCTATATTTAAAGAATCCAGATAATTCTGTATCCGATGAAATCTTTAGAGAATATCTTGCTTCGTACTCATGTTAAATCTTGCGGAAAATCTTTCCTCATCAACCTTCGATCTTAGAAATTCTGAAAATATCATCATAAATATGTTCGATATTTCTGAGGATATTTTCATAACTATTCTTGTTCGAAATTATCTATCTCTTCGTGCTATCTATGTTACATCATAAAGAAAACTATTTTAGTTTCTTTATTCTGTAAAAATTCGAATTCGAATTATGAATGATTTCTGGAGAAGTGTTGGGAATTGAAGCATGAGTTAGTATAATATAATGGCGCCTGGCCAACGTGATTATATTACAGTAAGTCATGCTAAAATTTCTAATGGAACGTGATGATGGTTCATAGATCATACCGTCATTATGTGCCATGTTACATAACTCTTTCATTCTACTTAACCTCTAAACATATCAAGAAATTATATTCTTGATATTTATATCCTCAGTGATTCTGATAATTTAACAAATCAAATCGTGCTATCACGTTCCTCTCTGCTTAGAATATCAAGATCATTCGAAACTCTGTACTTACAAATTCTGGACCATTACTCGCTTTACTTAAGGTCAGGAAGAGAAAACAAAAGCATAGAGCTCCGAAATATAAGGAAAAATATAAAGCCCGACAACAACACAGAGATTACAAACCATGGATATTAATATGAATAGCAATATAAAGACACGGTAGAATTAAGAATAGTATCACCCCAAAATAATAGTAGAAGTAAACAGATGCCTCGGGTGGTAGTTGAGAAAGAAGAATGATTGTGACAATAGTCAGGATAATGTCAAGAACCTATACTAGATTTAGCATGAACAAAATCTTTAGAATCAAAGAAAGAAGTATAGGAGTATAAACCACAGCAAATAGGAAAATTTTAAACCGTGGATGTCCATAAATACGGAAAGGCAGAGGCAAGGTAGGATTATGAAAACCGCCACCCCAAGAGCGTTGTAGAAGTAAAAATATTCTTCTGATGGAAGATAGAAAAGAAAAATGAAGGTAAATATGGTTAATATAATAGCAAGGATCAATACAGGATTGAGCATATTAACAAATCTTTTAGGAGTAAGAATTAAGAAAGAAAGTATAGGAATGGTAAAAATAACAGAACGGAAGAGTTTAATTTATAATGAAAATATCAGACGTAGCAATCGAGGCAGGTTAACGCATTTAATTAAAGAGGATTTTAATTTCCTTAAATCCCGAAGAATCAGATCTTATAGTGTAATAACCTGACTTTTTCCATTAAATACTTAACAACCATTTATTAAAGTCAATGATTTTTCCACGCCAATTTTTTTTTTATATTAAAGAACAGACTACTTTTGATATGTGTTAATTTATCACTAGAAAATTTTGAAAATTAGTAATAATAAAGTTAATAATTGAAACTAATAACTTATGAAATATATATAAATACTTTATTTAAAAATAAAATGATAGATAAAAATATATAATAAATGATTAAATTGAATTTCGATATCACTAGATTTGTATCTATTTCTTGTCCCTATTTAGATACAAGTTGTAAGAAATTTTTATACTACTCTTTTATATTTGTTATTTTTTTAAGAAAAATACTACGGTGAGTGAAACCGGGAAAAAAATAATATATCTTTTAAAACAAGAAAACGTATGAATTTTTAATTTTTAATAATTATATTATATAATAAATGAGTTTTAAAAATCATTTTAATTAAGTAGGATATTCTAAAAATTATAACCCGTGTTTATTTAATTATTACACCCGTGGTATATCTATACCCGTGACTACACACTAATACCCGTGTTTACCTAACTTAAACCCGTGACTCTATCTTATCTATATTATATCCTGATCCAATTCATTTCATTTCATTTTTCATCACACACACCGACACTTCAAACCACAAGAACACCCATATACTATTCATCATCATCATCATCGATCTTCAAACCTCAAGAACACCTTCAATAATCACTGGATCATAAAATCGTTTACATATTCGGACTCCTCTCGAAGAGCTCTACACATCTATACCAATAATTTCTTGATTAGGGTAAGTTACAAAAACTCTAATTTTTAGGTTTTCATGTTTTTGTTACATTTTAGGATAGATATAGTGTCTAGTGCTCAAGTCCTTGTATGTATGCATGATAGTATTCGTTAATTTGATCGTTTGATGACTTTTTGATGAATCACGAATTTGTTTTGTGTGAGGTCAGAAACTTGAACTTGTTGAATGTATAATATTATGAGATAATCAGAATTCTCTTAAAAAACTAATAAGTTTGGCCTTTGGAATTTCGAATTTTCGTTACCGTATGCTCATGTTATGCTTAATTGAAGTTTTAACTCGTTTTTATGAATAATCACGTTTTTGATTAATATACTACTGATATGAACATGATATTTTCTGGTTATGAAATGAATATAAATGAAATCCTTATGAAAAATTAATAAGTTTGCTTGAAAGAATCATCGAATTTTGTTAAGAATTGATCTCGTTATGCTTATTTGAAGTTTTGACTTGTTTATGCTTAAATCCGAATTTTCTGGGCAAAATACTTTATGATTTTTAATGTGATTTGTTTACCATCTGTTAGATAATTAAAAATCACTCAAGTTAATGTAACATCCCGTTTTTCATCATACATGTCCGAGGTACGTGATTGATCTTTAGAATGTTCATACTTGGTTGTATAATTGTATAAAGATGATTGTACGATGCGTGTATGAAGGGTACCAAGCATGTACGTGTTGCTTGTTCGAATGTCGAAGAAAACTGGACGTTGTTTGAGTTACAAGTTGTGTACGTACCTTTTCGACCCCAAATAAAGTTTGAGTCGATGTTTCAAAACCTTACCATTAGAAATGAAATCTTATTACGTTTCCAACGATATTTTATTCATCAAAAACGGAGTTACGGTAAAAAAAAGTTATGGCCAAAACAAGTTGCTAAAGTTCTGATGAAACAGGTAAACTTCGCGGCGCGACCAGAATCGCCACGGCGCAACATTTGCCTATTTTGAGGGTCAGAAGGCTTGGAAATGTGAACTAAAATCACCCTTTAAGCCACGGCGCGGAGGGTTTACTCCGCGGCGCGATAATAGGCACGATCTGATGCTTTTCAGCCTTTTATTGAGTTAAATGAGGGGTATAATCATCTTTTCACTTGGGGACGGATTTGTGGCCATAATATCAGTTTGAGATCCAATTTTGGATCATTTTCACATCCACACAACTCTCTCATCTCATCTTAGAGAGAGAGGGAGATTTTTAGAGAGAGATTTAGAGATTTGGGGAAGAAGAAGCTTGAATCGATCAAAGGTCCGAGAATTAAAGTTGTTCTCCTCGTTCATGGCTACGTTATGGTAGTGTTGGTATGTTCTAACTCCGATTTTCGTTGTTTATGATTCTTGTTCAAGTTAGGGTTTTGAGTTTGTTAGTTGTAAAACCCATTTAGGTGATGAATGGAAACTAGTTATTTTTGATACATGGCGGGTTTTGGGTTGTTTGACGCTTTGGACATGATTAGGCTTTAGTTTTGGGTGAAATCACTTAGTTTAGTGATTTTGGAAGTGTTGAAACCCTTTTGGGTGTATTTGGGTTGACTAATTTTGAAATGGGTCAAATTAGGGTTTATGTGTCAAATTGGGTAAGCTAAGTGGTTAACACTTGTGATTTGGTTTAATTGGTGTATTGGGGCCATTTTCACTTGTGTTAGTGATTATTGGTTAGTTTGGGCATTTTTATGACTTTGGTCAAAATGGGTAAATTGAATTGGGTCAAACTTGATGATGACACTAGTTTTGGTCAAAGGGATGTTAAACACTTTTGTTAAGTGTTAAATGGCGTTTTTGAATGAAAGTAAACGTGGAAAGTGATTTTGGGTTAAAATGATATTTTTAACATAAGTCAAATGTGGTCAAAAGTAATATGGGTCAATATTGCACGTGTTGGGGTTTTTGGTGTATTTGGCATTTGAAATGATTACTACCTAAGTAGTAATTTAATGTTAAGACCTAGGTTTGGTCTAATTGGTGTAAAGTATGATTTGGGCTAAATTGTACTTTGCTGTGGGGTTTGAATTACCACCCGTAGTGGTAGTTGGTGAAGTCCACTTTAGGTGTCTAAATGAGCGGATTGTGGAGGTAGGTATAAACCCTTGGTTAAGGTTGTTGGCGTCAAATCCTCTTGTAGAGAAAGTATGTTGATTATGTGTATACCTATATGCGTATTATAGGTAAAGGTTTGTTCGGTTGCATTTGGAGGGGATTTACATACATGACTTGTGCGGGCTTTTCGAGGTGAGTGGAATAATTATACGTGTGTGTATATAATGTACTTATTTGTGTAGGATGGATATGTGTTGTCCATACCACCCATGAGTTAGTGATATATGTCGTTGTACACTAACGGTTTTTATGAACGGATATTGTTGTCATTACCACCCACGAGTTAGTGAGATATGTTGTTGTACACTAACGGTTTTTATGAACGGATATGTGTTTTCATTACCACCCATGAGTTAGTGATATATGTCGTTGTACACTAACGATTGTTATGAACACCGATGGGAAATTCGAGTACCATTCCTTTGTACGATTGGTTAACCATGGTTATGTGTTGTAGTGTTGCATATTATATTATTCGAGTTATATATGCTATTGTTTGTGCTAGCTTGTGATATTGGAGATTTAGCGTTATACGTTGTGATAATATGCTATTTAAATTGCTAGCGTGCATGAGGTATTTGTGTAAGTGTTTGCAAGTAAGTAGATTATATATGTATATGTATAACTATTGCATTCACTAAGCTTTAAGCTTACCCCTCTCGTTGTTTACCTTTTTACAGGTATTGTGAACTTGAAGCTAACTAGTTGTTAGACTAGAGGTGTAGGAGCGCTTGGGCTCGATGGGGTAGCTATCGGATATTTGGACGCGGATTGGGGATTTGGTAGTCCCTGGGATTATGCTCTTGGTATCGGGTTGGGCTATTGTGTCTTAACCGCGGTGTTGAGTAAATGTTTTGAGGTCGTATCCTTGGGTTGTGTCGAGTCAAACGTTGTATGTGAAATACATTCTCGTAAGGATGTATGATGTCATTTGTAAACCAAGAGTCGAGATAAAACGTTAAATGTGTTATTATGATAAATTGCATACGGAAAACTATTTTGAAATGATTTGTGTATGTAATACCCCGTCAAAATCCACTAACGGCGTATTAACTCTGGTCCCAATGCTTGGCTTGACTTATACATAACAGCAATGTTCTACAGCGGAAGCAACTAATACCTGAGATAAAACATGCAAAACGGATCAACATAAAGTTGAGTGAATCTACAGGTTTGAGTAAATAGTTCTTGTATGTTTCATAAAACAGTTTCCATAAATCGTTTGCTGAAAATCATTTCTCAAAATTGTTTATCTGAATAAACCGCTAAGGTTTAATCTCAAAAGTTTGCATATAGCAAATGCTAAGTAATAATCTGTTTGTAAGATGTCAAGTTTCAACTGTGAGTGACATCAAAAAGTTCTTTTCGTTTCATCTGTTTGTAGACATTAACATGTCTAGTTCAAGTTTGTAAACATCATGTTTAAGTAACATTCTTCGTAAGTTAGGCCACGAGATTTCTGAAAAGCTTCGTAATAATATACACTTATCATGAGCACTTGATTATAAAGCTTTAACCTTTGCGTAGGCTGAGCCCACATATTTGGTTTACCCTATCCTGGCGATACACCGATCAAGTGTACGAGTAACAACTATATAAGCACCTTTTAACATTGCGGTGAGGTTTGTCAAACCTAACGGTACCGTCCCTATAAGTCGAGCTTACAAAGTAACTAATATAATCAAGCTAAGGGATTTTTGATCTGAACTCATATGTATATTCTTGGTAAATTACTCGTGCCTAATATGTAATATCGTTGTAAAAATAGTTTAAGAAATAGTTTCAAAAGTAGCATGTATCTCATCCCAAAAATGTTGATGAAAAAGGGACTGTAGACTCACCTTAGCAAAAGCACTTGTAAATTTCTTAGCAAAACGTACTGTAGTCGAACACTCTCGACCGAACAACGCAATCTAATCATGTAAGTCATCTTAAGTATACACATATAGGTCATACTATGTCAACCCATAGTGTACGCAAAGTCCTAGTGCTCAGACTGACTCAACGAACAAGTAAAAGTCAACTAATCCAAGCAAGTCAACAAAAGTCAACCAAAGTCAACCCTAAAGTCAACTCGGTCGAAGTGGTCAACTAAAGTCAAACATCTCAGTAGGTCATGTAAACATGATCAAAAAGTCAAGCCTAGGTCAAGTATCACTTTACAAATCATAATTAAGCATATTGCACTTTTGCACTTTAAAGCATGCCTTCGAAAAACGTACATCGTAAAAAGATCCAACTATATCTCATAGCACATAAATCATTAAATCATGAATAAATCCAGATAATAACTACACTTAAAATAGATTCCAAAAAGTCCAGCCAAAGCCTCACACGATAAATAAAAGTCCAATATCAGAAAGGGTCGAATCATAGTTTGTTACAGAAATTTCTGCCCGCGCGTCAGTTTTTAAATATTTTTCATAAAATATAGAAAATATATTTTGACAAACGGCCATTTGGAATCATCTGAAAACATCTCAAAGTTTTAATGATAAAATAATCAGAAACATTGCTTTAGCCAATTTGTACAGTTTTGCAAATCTTTACGGACTAATCTGGTTTTAATCATCAACTGGACACATCACAAAGACGAGCATATATCTCTTGGCAAATCACATTCTCTCAAGTTAGCATACAAATGAAACATGTCAAGGAACACTTAAAATAACATATTCCAGAATATCAAAGTCTAAATCAATTCCTAGTTCACTCTAGCAATTTTTATGTAACTTGGAAAAACGATTCAGCTCACTTTAAAAATCAAATCTTCGTTTTGACATAACGGGAGCATTACATAACCTTTTGACGCAAATATTAAGTTTAAATTGCATAACTTTTCACAAGGAATACAGTATTACACTTTATATAAGCTAAAACATAAAGCATGAAACTCAGAAAATTCGTATATCATGCAAACCCTCACGAAAACTTCGATTAAGCATATCTTGAGCATACGATAACGAAATCAAGCAAAATCAAAGTCCAAATTCAATAGTTTTTCGATCTCTATCCATCTAGATAATCATACAAGATCATTTCATAACTCAATTTAATCAGATCATTAAAATACAAATTCGTTTTTCATGCAAACAA
Source organism: Rutidosis leptorrhynchoides (assembly GCF_046630445.1). Classification (NCBI taxonomy): domain Eukaryota; kingdom Viridiplantae; phylum Streptophyta; class Magnoliopsida; order Asterales; family Asteraceae; genus Rutidosis; species Rutidosis leptorrhynchoides. The sequence continues at coordinate 455,665,686 of NC_092336.1, read as the reverse complement.
CGTTAATCGAGCAATTAAACGATAAACGGTAATACAAGACATCATTAATTGAGCACTAGACTTGATTACACTATGTAATTGAACTAAAATCAGATCTAATAAGATTAGGGTTAGTGTTTATACCTTAAAACACAAATCAATTAGTACTAGCGTGTAGAGGACGATCAAATGAAGCACTTTCGTGTTGAAGGTTCAAGCAAACAAACAATTTTTGATGGTGATTGATGAGGATGAAGATGTCGACATGTATGGGGGTTTGGGGAGCTGCACAAGTCGTGGTTTTAGGGTTAGGGTGAAAAAATTGGGATTAATTGCCTTTTTATACTAATTCCTTAATTAGATTAGGGCCTAAATCACTAGTTAGCAACATGGGCTCAATTAGAAGACCAATAAGAGTGGAGATGGAGGATTTCGGCCGTGGCCCACATGGAAGGGAGGTCATGGGCTCCTTTGGTCTAGCTAGCAACTCTATTGTGTAACCCGATGAGTGTCGTTGACCGAAACCGTAAACCGGAACGTTAACTGAGCGTTTTGGTGAATTCTACGCGTTTTAAATTCTTAAAACTTCTAATAAACTAAAAGTATTCTTAAAACATAATAATTACATAAAATAATTATTAAAAGTGAAATACCATTCGTTTCGTTATTTTCTTGTACGCGCGTGGTCCGTTTCGAGTGCCGTTAACCGTACCGGATCTCCGGAACGTTAACTAGTCGTTGAAACGAATTCACCGAGTTTAATTTACTAAATAAATAATAAATTAAATAAGTTTTTCATAAAGTCAATAATTATTAGAAATAATTATTTTATTGTTTTTCTGAGTTCTGTAAACTGAAAAGCTTTCTAGGCGATTAACTTAATCGTGTCGTTTTCTAGGTATTTCGTTATCCGAAACAAGTTCATAAATTAATATAACATATTAATTCAACTAATCCACTAGGATCAAGTATGCATTTAATACTGTTAAATACACAAAGTCTAAGTAACCACCGTTAAATATTTAATGAACAAGTAACGATAGTAAACGGAAAAAGTCGGGTTGTTACATTACCCACCAGTTATGAAAAATTTTGTCCCGAAATTTTAGTGTACGTCCGCCGTAGTCGTCTCCTCTGGAAACTGTGACGACCTGGAAATTTCCGACCAAATTTAAACTTAATCTTTAAATGAATTAATGTTTCCGACACGATAAGCAAAGTCTGTTAAGTTGAAATTCAAAAATTTGGAACTGTGTTCATGTAACCTTCGACTTTTCTGGACGATTCACGAACCACTATTTGTAAATAAGATATGTATATAAATATATGTATATATTTAAGATTGATATTTACATGATTAAATGTTTCCAACATGTTAAGCAATCAAACTTGTTAAGACTTGATTAATTGAAACGGATTATACATAAACATTTGACCACCCAGTTGTCCGACGATTCATGAACGTTAAAACTTGTAAAAACGACATGATGATATATATATGGACATATATATATATATATATATATATATATATATATATATATATATATATATATATATATATATATATATATATATGTTTAACATGGTATTATGATAAGTAAGTATCTCATTAAGTATATTAATAATGGGTTATATACATAAAATGAGACTACTAAATTAAGGAATTTGAAACAAGATATATATGTAACGGTTATCGACGTAATAACGTCTTAATTAAAATAAATACATATGTATTGTATTAAGATATATTAATACATTATGTTTAACATGATATAATGATAATTAAGTATATCATTAAGTGTATTAACAATGAACTATATACATAAAACGAGACTACTAACTTAAGGGTTTCGAAACAATGTATACATGTAACGATTAACGACGAAATAACGACTTAATTAAAATGTATATATATGTAATGTATTAAGAAGTATTAATACACATTTGAAAGACTTAAAGACATATATCAAAATACTTATACTTGACAAAGATAGTTGTAATCGTATTCTCGTTCGTTTTCATCAAGAATTCTACTCTTATTCGTTCGGTATTTGTACTTGTATTATACCCAGCTTTTAGATGTATTTACTATTGGTATATACATATCAAATCATTACCTTAGCAGCCCTAGATCAGCCATCAAACATGTGGGAACCATTCTTTGTAATCTAGTATGAATTATTTAGCAAGATTACAAAAATATTATTAATTATTCATGAAATTTACAAGAAAACAAAACTTACACATCCTTTATATCTAATCCATATACCACGACCCGAAACACATACAAATACCTTCATTCTTCAATTTTCTTCATCTAATTGATCTCTCTCAAGTTCTATCTTCAATTTCTAAGTGTTCTTCATAAATTCTATAAGTTCTAGTTTCATAAAATCAAGAAGACTTCAAGATTTCTTTCAATCCTTTTAATCCAATCCAACAACTCATCAAAGATCAAGAATTTCCATCGAATCTCAGTAACTTTTCATCTCATAATCAAGGTAATAAACTTATTCAAGCTTTGGTTCAATTCTTATAAACATAACTATCTTAAATCAAGATAGAATTCTTACTTGAACTTGTTTTCGTGTCATGATTCTACTTCAAGAACTTCCAAACCATTAAAGATCCTTTGAAGCTCAAATTTATTTCTCATCATTTCCAGTAGGTTTACCTACTATACTTGAGGTAGTAATGATGTTCATAACATCATTCGATTCTTACTTATATAACTATCTTATTCGAAGAAAATAACTTGTAATCACTAGAACATAGTTTAGTTAATTCTAAACTTGTTCGCAAACAAAGTTAATCCTTCTAACTTAACTTTTAAAAACAAATAAACACATGTTTTATATCTATATGATATGCTAACTCAATAATTTAAAACTTGGAAACACGAAGAACATCGTAAAGCCGGACATACGCCGTCGTAGTAAAACCGGGGGCTGTTTCGGGTTGGATAATTAAAAAAAAAAACTATATTAGACTTTGATTTAAAGATTTGTATTTTGGGAAAATATAATTTCATATAAACATGATAACATATCCAAAAATTATGGTTAAACTCAAAGTAGAAGTATGTTTTTCAAAATGGTCATCAAGATGTCGTTCTTTCGACAGAAATGACTGCCTCTTTCAAATATGGACTTGTAACCTGTAATTTTGACTATAAACCACTACTTTTTCAGTCTAGTTCTAAATACTACAGTTTGTTACGAAACCATAGCAATTTGAATCACTCAAAACCGATTTATAACGAAGAAGATATGGGCAAAACAAGATTGGTTAGAAATCACCAAAATAGCTACGGGATTATTTTGCAAAAATCTATACTAACCATGTCCTAGCTAACTTTTCTTGTACTATAGATGTATTTATACATATTTTCTTGTACTATACTAGTCTTGGTTAATCGTAAGACACATGTACACAATACGTCGAGATAACTTCAAAGACAACAGTTTGTACAGTGGGTCGTGATTAAACCTTAGACAATATATATACAATACGTCAGATAAATCGTAAGACACATGTACAAAATACGTCGAGATAACTTCAAAGATAATAGTTGTACAATGGGTCGTGATTGAGTCTTAGACAATATATTTACAATACGTCAGATAAATCGTAAGACACATGTACACAACGCGTCGTGATAACTTCAAAGACAATAGTTGTACAATGGGCTGTGATTGAGCCTTAGACATTATATTTACAATACGTCATGATTATTCCAGGGTGATGTATTGAACTATATATATGGACTACTAACGTTGGACTGCTAACATTGGACTACTAACGTTGGACTGCTAACTTGACAACTTAAATCATCAACACGTAAATAAAAATATGATTTGAATATATTTATCATACTTTGATATATATGTATATATTTATTATAGGTTCGTGAATCGATCCGTGGCTAAGTCTGATTTTCGACGAATTGAAAATTTGTGAAAGTGAGTTTCATTACTCCCTTTTTATATATATATTTTTGGGCTGAGAATACATGCAGCTTTGTAAATGTTTTACAAAATAGACACAAGTACTTGAAACTATATTCTATGGTTGAATTACGAATACTGAGTATCGCCCCTTTTTAGCTTGGTAGCCTAAGAATTAGGGAAATGGCCCCTAATTGACGCGAATCCTAAAGATAGATCTATGGACCTTGACACGTCCCATTCGGGTTACGAATGCTTTAGTACTTCGATTGATATATACTGATTGCGACGGCCGGTATATAGCATGCAGATTGCGAAATGCCTGTATGCGGGGGATATTCTATATGCATCCTGTTAGTTCGGTTACCAAGTGTTCACCATATGAATGATTTTATCTTTATGCAGATTGCGAAATGCCTGTATAATGATTATGGAAATGATATTGAAAACGAAAATCTTGTGGTCTATTAAATTGTTAGAAATGAATATTTATGATAAACTAATGAACTCACCAACCTTTTGGTTGACACTTTTAAGCATGTTTATTCTCAGGTATGAAAGAAATCTTCTGCTGTGCATTTGCCCAATTTAAAGATATTACTTGGAGTCATTCATGACATATTTCAAAAGACGTTGCATTCGAGTCGTTGAGTTCAACAAGATTATATTAAAGTAAATGACAGATTAAGTCATTTATAGTCTGATTATATTGTGAAATGGTATGCATATTTGTCAACTATCGTTGTAATGAAAGTTGTCTTTTAAAAATGAATGCAATGTTTGTAAAACGTATCATATAGAGGTCAATACCTCGCAATGGGACCAAATGTTATTGTATTCATCCATATGGATTTGGACGGGCCATTACAGTTGGTATCAGAGCGTTGGTCTTAGCGAACCAGGTCTTGCATTAGTGTGTCTAACTGATAAGTTGTTATGATGCATTAATGAGTCTGGACTTCGACCGTGTCTGCATGTCAAAAGTTTTGCTTATCATCTCTTGTCGGGAATTACCTGCTTAACATTCTTAGTCTAGACACATCTTACTGCATTGATTGCATGATTAGTGTATAGATAAAATTTATATCTTAGCGTATCTGTTACTGTAAACTTTGTCTGACAGCTTCCAAAAATTCCTCCGTAAATTGCGGAATCCTTTGTACTCTATATAGGTATTCTATGCAAATAGAATATCATCTGATATCCAAAAATCATTTCATACCGAAAATCCTTTATCTAACCGTGCAAGATGAATCCTGCAACTAGTTCGAGTTCCTCAGAATCTGACAGCTATTCCGACATGGATTTCTACCTAAGCTCCGAAAGTAGTGTAACCGGAATGGATCAACCAATAAACCATCACCAATTCTGGATGAATTAGGGATGGGTTCGTAGTCGACTTAATTAGTGGAGACAAGAAGAAGGCGATCCCTTCCATCCACCAAATTTCCCTCTTGGCGAAGAACCTGAAGCACTTACAGGCGAACCTGTCCAAAACACCATCTTTACCCTCATTTCCAGAATAGCTCGCAATGATTACATCATATCTACTATTCTAAACCTTATTCATCCGCTCATTCCGACCACCCATCATCCCGGAGTAATAGAAGAAGTCAACGAACTTCGCGATCGATTAATCAATCTGGAGAATATGGTGCACAACTTACAAGCACCAGCAACACCACCGGAATTACCAGTACCCCCATCAACAGCACCTGTATCACCAGCAGTCTCACCATCATCAGCAACACCGACAGTACCACAAGCTCCACAAGTTCCATAACCACCGCAGATATCAACACATCAATCACCAATAAGAATATTATACTATCGAGTTATGAAATATTAACTCATTATTTCCAAAGAGTTTATATATATATTTTATATATATATATATATATATATATATATATATATATATATATATATATATATATATATATATATATATATATGAATTTTGAAACCATATTATATCTTTTCATACTAAGCTGTTACGTTTGAATTTTGAAGGGTAAATACTACTCGATTAATTCACATTACTAAAATGCCATGATATACAACCTTCGTTAACAACCTAAATCTCTGCATCACCTCAAAGAATTCTCTCTCCTAATAAACCAAGTATATTATTCAATTAGGTTTTATTTTACACTTTATTTCAGATGTACCTGAAACCTTCTAGAAAATATCATTCATACCTTGCGAAATTCACAAGAATTCCACGAACACCAACATCTTCCACCGAGAAATATTTAAGTTCACAATTAATATGTTACACTGTACACTCTTCAATTATTCGATATTCATTATCTATACTCACTACTTTCATAACGATATATATTCTTCCATAGAAATCAGAACAACCATTATCATTCAGATTCAATTACATATTCTGATTTTGACATATCAGAATCCAAGTCAAGATATAACAGATATCATCACTCTTAGATCCTTACATCTTTCAAAACCATACTTTGAATTCAAAAATGTGCTAGAACATCACTCTTATTCATAAAACACATAAATATATTCATTCAAAATCCTAAATGATTTCATCTTGAACATCATATGTATATTGACGATTACAACCTGCGTTCAAACCCTTTATGAATCTTGAAAATACCCCAACTACTGATCAATTTAGAAGATGAACCAACCACACATTATCGACAGAAAGAAAGAGATATACTTATAGTCATACACCTGGAAAGCTCTCTAAACCTAAGTAAGACTTTAACACGTATCCGTGATAAATCCTTCGGCATTATTATTACTGAAAATAACTTTGCAATTCCTTTTCAAGTATCCAGTTTTGTCACACCTTCAGCAAGACAACTTCGACGTTTCATTTGGAGAAACCTTAATTAAACCTTGATATATACGATTGCCTTTCTCTCATTGTTACCGGGGAACCTTTTATGTTCTACCATATTAGCAGTAAACGTATCAGCGACTCCGTTACTTTGCAACTTAAATCCCTCCGAAATATCACTATCATTATTCATTGAAATCCATCATATACTCATCAACATCTTGTAACGATAGCTGTCATACCACATACCGGGAAGCATCAATCATTATTTCAAATTTTGCAACGTTTCTACGTCAACTGTTATATACCTACGTATGACGTCTATCTCCTGGACTTACGTACTCCAATTCTGGAATTCTGAAAAGCACCCCAACCTGCGAATTTGTTCTTTGAGTTTTGAAAATGCTGCAGAAGCAGCAAAAACTGTAAACGACCTTAACAGTCAAAAGTTTGACGATAAAGAATAGAGTGTTGGAAACACTCAACAGAAAATTGATACTAGAAAGCGGATTAAGCAAAACTATGAAGGAGACGGTGAACAAATCATAAGGACTAAACTTGTACATAAAGAATCCAGATGATTCTATATCAGATGAAATCTTTAGCGAATATCTTGCTCCTTACTTATTCTATATACTTGCGGAAGAATTTTCCTCATCAACCTTCGATCTTAGAAATTCTAAAAATATCATCATAAATATCCTCGATATTTCTGAGGATATTTTCATAAATATTCTTGTCCGAAATTACTTATCTCTTCGTGCTATCTGTGTTACATCTTAAAGGAAACTGTTTTAGTTTCTAAATTTCTATAAACTTCGAGTTTAGATTATGAATGTTTTTGAAGTAGTGTTGGGAATTGAAGCATGAGTTAGTATAATATAATGGCGCCTGATCAACGTGGTTATATTATAGTAAGTCATGCTGAGTTTCTAATGGAACATGATGATTCACAGATTATATCGTCATCATGTGCCATGTTACACGATTCTTTCATTTTATTTAACCTCTAAAAATATCAAGAACATATTTTCTTGATAGTTCTATCTTTTTCGTGATACCGGTAATTTACCAAATTAAATCGTGCTATTATAATTTCTTTCTGCTTAAAACATTAGTTATGTTCATACAAAATTTCTTACCTACAAAATCGAGACGTCTTGATCGCTTTACTTAAAGTTGAGAAGAGAAAACAAAAGCATGGAGCTCCAAAATATAAAGGAAAATATAAAGCCCGATAACAAATCAGAAATTACAAACCATGTATATCAATGCGTATAGCAATATAAAGACACGGGAGAATGATAAATACAACAATCCCTAGAGCATAATAGAAATAAACAGATTCCTTCGGAGGGAGCTGGAAAAGAAGGATAATGGTGGCGAACGTCAATATAAGGTCAAGTACCAGAACTGGATTGAGCATTTTTCACAATCTTTTGGATGTATGAATTGATGAAGAAAGTAAGGATGGTGATAATAATGAGTCAGAAGAGGTCAATTTATAGTGGATATAACAGACAGAGCAATCGAGGCAGATTACCGCATTTAATTAAAGAGGATCCTAATTTCCTTAAATCCCGAGAAATTAAATCTTTTATAGATTTCGAAGATTTTCTTTACATTCCTTGAAATCCGAAAATCAACTGTGACTACGTCAAAAATTAAGACGAAACTTTATTTCCTCAATTCCATCTTTTACGATAACTTCATTCATACTCTTCACGTAATCGAATTGTTCTATCCATATTTTTGCAAAGATGAAAAAAAAAACTCTATATTTATTGAACTCGCGCTATTCATAAACGGAACTCGACTCATTCAAGGTATTCAAAATACCCCATTAATCTATTTCCTTGATAATGATTATATGAACGATCGAATTCATGATAAGAATTCAAGTTATAGTTCTTGATACAAGAATAATCTTACTTCCATTATCAAACTTTCCTTAACCAAATTTCGGGACGAAATTTCTTTAACGGGTAGGTACTGTGACGACCCGGAAGTTTCTGACCAAATTTAAACTTAATCTTTAAATGAATTAATGTTTTCGACATGATAAGCAAAGTCTGTTAAGTTGAAATTCAAAAATTTGGAACTGTGTTCATGTAACCTTCGACTTTTCCGGACGATTCACGAACCACTATTTGTAAATAAGATATGTATATAAATATATGTATATATTTGAGATTGATATTTACATGATTAAATGTTTTCAACATGTTAAGCAATCAAACTTGTTAAGACTTGATTAATTGAAACGGATTTTACATAAACATTTGACCACCCAGTTGTCCGACGATTCACGAACGTTAAAACTTGTAAAAACGACATGATGATATATATATATGGACATATATATATATATATATATATATATATATATATATATATATATATATATATATATATATATATATATATATATATATATATATATATATATATATATATATATATATATATGTTTAACATGGTATTATGATAAGTAAGTATCTCATTAAGTATATTAACAATGGGTTATATACATAAAATGAGACTACTAAATTAAGGAATTTGAAACAAGATATATATGTAACGGTTATCGACGTAATAACGTCTTAATTAAAATAAATACATATGTATTGTATTAAGATATATTAATACATTATGTTTAACATGATATAATGATAATTAAGTATATCATTAAGTGTATTAACAATGAACTATATACATAAAACGAGACTACTAACTTAAGGGTTTCGAAACAATGTATACATGTAACGATTAATGACGAAATAATGACTTAATTAAAATGTATATATATGTAATGTATTAAGAAGTATTAATACACATTTCAAAGACTTAAAGACATATATCAAAATACTTATACTTGACAAAGATAGTTGTAGTCGTATTCTCGTTCGTTTTCATTAAGAATTCTACTCGTATTCGTTCGGTATTTTTACTTGTATTATACCCAGCTTCTAGATGTATTTACTATTGGTATATACATATCAAATCATCACCTTAGAAGCCCTAGATCAGCCATCAAACATGTGGGAACCATTCTTTGTAATCTAGTATGAATTATTTAGCAAGATTACAAAAATATTATTAATTATTCATGAATTATTTACATGAAAACAAAACTTACACATCCTTTATATCTAATCCATATACCATGACCCAAAACACATACAAACACCTTCATTCTTCAATTTTCTTCATCTAATTGATCTCTCTCAAGTTCTATCTTCAAGTTCTAAGTGTTCTTCATAAATTCTATAAGTTCTAGTTTCATAAAATCAAGAAGACTTCAAGATTTCTTTCAATCCTTTTAATCCAATCCAACAACTCATCAAAGATCAAGAATTTCCATCTAATCTCAGTAACTTTTTATCTCATAATCAAGGTAATAAACTTATTCAAGCTTTGGTTCAATTCTTATAAACATAACTATCTTAAATCAAGATAGAATTCTTACTTGAACTTGTTTTCGTGTCATGATTCTACTTCAAGAACTTCCAAACCATTAAAGATCCTTTGAAGCTCAAATTTATTTCTCATCATTTCTAGTAGGTTTACCTACTATACTTGAGGTAGTAATGATGTTCATAACATCATTCGATTCTTACTTATATAACTATCTTATTCGAAGAAAATAACTTGTAATCACTAGAACATAGTTTAGTTAATTCTAAACTTGTTCGCAAACAAAGTTAATCCTTCTAACTTAACTTTTAAAAACAAATAAACACATGTTTTATATCTATATGATATGCTAACTCAATAATTTAAAACTTGGAAACACGAAGAACATCGTAAAGCCGGACATACGCCGTCGTAGTAAAACCGGGGGCTGTTTCGGGTTGGATAATTAAAAAAAAACTATATTAGACTTTGATTTAAAGATTTGTATTTTGGGAAAATATAATTTCATATAAACATGATAACATATCCAAAAATTATGGTTAAACTCAAAGTAGAAGTATGTTTTTCAAAATGGTCATCAAGATGTCGTTCTTTCGACAGAAATGACTGCCTCTTTCAAATATGGACTTGTAACCTGTAATTCTGACTATAAACCACTACTTTTTCAGTCTAGTTCTAAATACTACAGTTTGTTACGAAACCATAGCAATTTGAATCACTCAAAACCGATTTATAACGAAGAAGATATGGGCAAAACAAGATTGGTTAGAAATCACCAAAATAGCTACGGGATTATTTTGCAAAAATATGTACTAACCATGTCCTAGCTAACTTTTCTTGTATTATAGATGTATTTATACATATTTCTTTGTACTATACTAGTCTTAGTTAATCGTAAGACACATGTACACAATACGTCGAGATAACTTCAAAGACAACAGTTTGTACAGTGGGTCGTGATTAAACCTTAGACAATATATATACAATACGTCAGATAAATCGTAAGACACATGTACACAATATGTCGAGTTAACTTCAAAGACAGTAGTTGTACAATGGGTTGTGATTGAGTCTTAGACAATATATTTACAATACGTCAGATAAATCGTAAGACACATGTACACAACACGTCGAGATAACTTCAAAGACAATAGTTGTACAATGGGTTGTGATTGAGTCTTAGACATTATATTTACAATACGTCATGATTATTCCAGGGTGATGTATTGAACTATATATATGGACTACTAACGTTGGACTGCTAACATTGGACTACTAACGTTGGACTGCTAACTTGACAACTTAAATCATCAACACGTAAATAAAAATATGATTTGAATATATTTATCATACTTTGATATATATGTATATATTTATTATAGGTTCATGAATCGATCCGTGGCTAAGTCTGATTTTTGACGAATTGAAAATTTGTGAAAGCGAGTTTCATTACTCCCTTTTTATATATATATTTTTGGGCTGAGAATACATGCAGCTTTATAAATATTTTACAAAATAGACACAAGTACTTGAAACTATATTATATGGTTGAATTACGAATACTGAATATCGCCCCTTTTAAGCTTGGTAGCCTAAGAATTAGGGAAATGGCCCCTAATTGACGCGAATCCTAAAGATAGATCTATGGACCTTAACACGTCCCATTCGGGTTACTAATGCTTTAGTACTTAGATTGATATATACTGATTGCGATGGCCGGTATATAGCATGCAGATTGCGAAATGCCTGTATGCGGGGGATATTCTATATGCATCCTGTTAGTTCGGTTACCAAGTGTTCACCATATGAATGATTTTATCTTTATGCAGATTGCGAAATGCCTGTATAATGATTATGGAAATGATATTGAAAACGAAAATCTTGTGGTCTATTAAATTGTTAGAAATGAATATTTATGATAAACTAATGAACTCACCAACCTTTTGGTTGACACTTTTAAGCATGTTTATTCTCAGGTATGAAAGAAATCTTCTGCTGTGCATTTGCCCAATTTAAAGATATTACTTGGAGTCATTCATGACATATTTCAAAAGACGTTACATTCGAGTCGTTGAGTTCAACAAGATTATATTAAAGTAAATGACAGATTAAGTCATTTATAGTCTGATTATATTGTGAAATGGTATGCATATTTGTCAACTATCGTTGTAATGAAAGTTGTCTTTTAAAAATGAATGCAATGTTTGTAAAACGTATCATATAGAGGTCAATACCTCGCAATGGGACCAAATGTTATTGTATTCGTCCATATGGATTTGGACGGGCCATTACAGAAACAGTTGCGGATACTTTACCCTCATCTGATCTTCACGTTCCTATGTGAATTCTGGTCCTCTACAGGCGTTCCATCTAACTTTAACGATTGGAATTCTGCTTTGCTTTAGTTGTTTAACCTCGCGATCCATAATCTCTACAGGTTCTTCAATGAAATTAAGTTTAGGATCGACTTGTATCTTGTCTAAAGGAATTACCAAACTTTCGTCTGATAAGCATTTCTTCAAGTTAGAAACGTGAAAAGTGTCGTGAATCTCGCTGAGTTCCTGCGGTAGTTTCAGCCTATACGCTACCGGTCTAATTCTCTCGGTAATTTCAAACGGTCCAATATCTCGGACTTAGCTTGCCTCTTTTACCAAAGAGCACTACACCCTTCCAGGGAAATACTTGAGCATAACCTTATCTCCAACCTGAAATTCTAAATCTCGCCTTGTAACGTCGGTGTAACTCTTTTGACGACTTCGCGCCGTTTCCTATTTCTCTCATATCTGTGCGATCTTCTCGGTTGTTTCGTGTATGATCTAAGGACCAGTCAATTGACTATCTCCTAACTCAGTCCAACATACGGGTGATCTGCACTTTCTGCCATACAGTGCTTCGAAAGGCGCTGCCTTTATACTTGCGTGATAACTATTGTTATAGGGAAAACTCTGCTAACGGTAGATGTTTATCCCATCCGATTCCAAAATTGATAACACATGCTCTTAACATGTCTTCTATTGTTTGAATGGTCCTCTCACTTTGACCATCTATTTGAGGGTGCTATGCTGTACGCATATCTAAACGAGTTCCCATTGCCTCTTGTAATGTTTGCAAGAATCTAGATGTAAATCTGCTGTCTCTGTCGGAAATAATTGATATTGACCCTCCATGTCGGGAAACTACTTCCTTTATGTAGATCTGTGCCAACCTCTCCATCTTATCCGTTTTCGTAATCGGTAGAAAATGAGCAAACTTTGTGAGACGATCAATGATAACCCAAATCGTATCATAACCTCCCACAGTCTTGGGCAACTTAGTGATGAAATCCATAGTAATACATTCCCATTTCCGCTGGGGAATCTTTAGCTGTGTCAGCAGTCCTGACGGTTTCTGATGTTCTGCTTTTACCTTAGCACACGTTGAGCACTTACTAACATAGATTGCTATATCCGCTTTCATATTAGGCCACCAGTACAGTGCCTTAAGATCTTGGTACAACTTGTCGGATCCAGGGTGAATAGAATACCTTATCTTGTGTGCCTCATCTAGCACTAGTTACCTTAATCCGCCAAACTTCGGTACCCATATTCTGTCGATGAAATATCGGGTTCCATCTTCTCGGGTAATAAACTTCTTATCGATTCCTCGAAGTAACTCGGTAGCAACGTTCTCTTCTTTCAACGCCTCTAGTTGTGCATTGTGTATCTGAGAAGTAAGGTTCCTTCGAATAGTCATATTCAATGCTCTAACTCGAATAGGCTTAACCTTTTCCTTCCTACTCAATGCATCTGCAACGACATTAATATGCCATTATGATAGCAAATCTCGTAGTCGTAGTCATTCAATAGCTCTATCCAACATCTCTGCCTCATGTTGAGCTATTTCTGGTCAAAGATATGTTGCAAACTCTTGTGATCCGTGAAAACAGTAAACTTAGTACGATACAAGTAATGTCTCCACATCTTCAGTGCAAAAACCACAGCACCAAGTTCTAAATCGTGAGTCGTATAGTTCTGTTTGTGTATCTTCAGTTGTCGTGATCCGTAAGCAATCACTTTCTCTCGTTGCATCAACACGCAACCAAAACCCTGTCATGAAGCATCACAATAAATCACGAAGTCCTCGGTTCCTTCGGGCAAAGACAAAATCGGTTCAGTCCTTAACTTCTCTTTTAGCAACTGAAATGCAGCTTCATGCAACTCTGTCCATTCATACTTCTTACCCTAGTGAGTCAATGCTGTTAACGGTCGGGCAATAGTAGAAAATCCCTTAATGAATCTTCTATAATAACCGGCAAGACCTAAGAATTGCCGAACATGAGTTGGCGACTTAGGAGTCTCCCATTTCTTGACCGTTTCTATCTTCGCAGCCATAAGTCACACTTCGAAAACTTCGCATATAGCTGCTCCTTCCTGAGCATCTCTACTGGCAAACGAAGATATTGCTCATGTTCCTTTTCATACTTGGAATATACCAGAATATCGTCGATAAACACAATAACAAACTTATCTAGATATGACTTACACACACGGTTCATGAAATCCATGAACAGAGCCGGTATGTTCGTCAATCCAAATGGCATTACGATACATTCATGATGTCTGTAGCGTGTTCTAAACGCTGTCTTTGGTATATCTGTCTCTTTTACTCTCATCTGATGGTAACCTGACCTCAGATCATCTTAGAGTAACATCCAGATCCTTGCAACTGATCTAACAGATCATTGATTCTCGGTAGCGGGTATCTATTCTTAATACAAGGTTTCATAGATCCATTCTTCTTCCTAACAAAGAGCACAGGTGCTCTCCATGGTGAAGAGCTCGATTGAATGAATCCTTTGTCTAAAAGCTCTCGTAACTAACTAGACAGCTCTTTCAATTATGAAGGTGCAAGCCTATTTGGTGCACGTGCTACAGGCGCCACTTTTGACATTAAGTCAATCTAAAATTCTACGTCTCTATGCGGTGGAAGACATGATAATTCTCTCAGAAGGACCTTAAGGAAAATTTCTAAAGGTTAGGACATCTTCGGGTCTCTTAACTGCTGATTCAACTTTGCTCACATGTGCCAGAATTGCGAGACATCCTTATCTCATGTAATTTTGGACCTTCGAGCAATTAATGTACGTAACGGTGTACTGATCTTCTCTCCGTACACCATCATTGATTCGTCTTCGGTAAAAGGAATTCGAATGGCCTTCTGGTCACAACAGCCTCGGTTGTGTCGTCATATAACCAGTCCATTCCAACCACAAGGTTCTATTGTAATGGCTCGCCAATCGTCGGGATAAGTACTGTTCGGTACGGAAGGTTGTTATGAGCTTAACGGTATGGTTCTTAGCTTATAATTTGCAAAGGATTAGGAGCAATCGTCGATTAAAGTTTAGGGTGAGTTTCGAGTGAGAGACGTTTATGATGGAAGTGTACGATCAAACTTCTTAAAGCAGGACCTCCTTAAACTAAAATGACATCAATCATGATGCATTTCATTCCCAGTTGATAGTTCCATAGGGTTCACGTTGTCCAAGGCAGATATTGGATTCCAAATGTTGTGATAGAATTCTCTAGCGATAAAGTTTCTATCGGCACCGATGTTGATAGTATATAAACATTATGATTGCTGAGTAAGAACAGACTCGTGAAGAACTTCACTGAAGTTGATGTTGATTGCAAGGTGAATTATCAGACTTGTCCCACATCGGTGGGGGAGAAGAGCGAAATACCCTTTATGAGGAAAGGTGTGAATACCTCTTCCGGTACTCTCGTATTGGAAAGCATAATCGTGAAGTCGCGGGTGGCTGAATGATAGGAAAGTCGGAAGTCAAGTAGACAATATCTACTACGGATTGCGCAAGCTGCTACAAGGAATTCATCCTCTAAAGACATATCAGAAATGAGTCGTGATGCATAGTAGCTAGTAGTAAATCGTGGAGGTGCTAGTAGTGATGAGTAATATTTATTAGTAGTAAGTAGAAATGGGTGGCATCAAGTAGTAACTAGTGATTACAAGCCGTGAGAAGTAGGCGATCGGTCGAGACTAGCAGTGAGAGGCGGCGTTGTGTAGTAGTAAGCAACGATAAGTAGTGGTATGAGATGATGAGTATGTTCTAGCAGTGTCTTCGTAGTGTCAAGTAGTGTTTGGTGGTGACAGACAGTGTCAAGTAGTGACGAGTTGTGACGTGATTACACGTTTCTTATAGATTATAATAGCAATTAATTCACACAGTGTAAATTTCTACTCATATTTGAGATTATACGGTTCATGTTCTAAACGGTGTTTATCCTAGTAACCTAATTGAATCGCTCCCAATTCCTTATTTTGCGATGTTGGAACTTCTATATGAGTTACCGTAATGTAATCCTGGTCATTACATTACGCTATCTCACATATCCATTCGACATCACTCCATAAGTTCAAGATAGCGTAGTCAACTTAATGCTCTTAAGTGTCGCGTCGTGCGTACGTATGTGATTCGTGACATCATATATCTAGTCCAAGTCCATATCATTATGGGTATAGATGCGTATATGCATGTGATGTCTAATATGTAGCCCTACGGGTAGCATACTAGAGCAAACAGTGCAAGCATGGCGTATAACAGTCATTCTAAGTACACGACTATAGACTAGACCCACTAATGCGTCCTACGGTTAGCACACTAATGTATCCTAGTTCCCTATAGCCAAAGCTCTGATACCAAATGTAATACCCCGTCAGAATCCACTAACGGCGTATTAACTCTGGTCCCGATGCTTGGCTTGACTTCTACATAACAGCAATGTCCTACAGCGGAAGCAACTAATACCTGAGATAAAACATGCAAAACGGATCAACATAAAGTTGAGTGAATCTACAGGTTTGAGTAAATAGTTCTTGTATGTTTCATAAAACAGTTTCCATAAATCGTTTGCCAAAAATCATTTCTCAAAATCGTTTATCTGAATAAACCGCTAAGGTTTAATCTCAAAAGTTTGCATATAGCAAATGCTAAGTAATAATCTGTTTGTAAGATGTCAAGTTTCAACTGTGAGTGACATCAAAAAGTTCTTTTCGTTTCATCTGTTTGTAGACATTAACATGTCTAGTTCAAGTTTGTAAACATCATGTTTAAGTAACATTCTTCGTAAGTTAGACCACGAGATTTCTGAAAAGCTTCGTAATAATATACACTTATCATGAGCACTTGATTATAAAGCTTTAACCTTTGCGTAGGCCGAGCCCACGTCTTTGGTTTACCGTATCCTTGCGATACACCGATCAAGTGTACGAGTAACAACTATATAAGCACCTGTTTAACGTTGCGGTGAGGTTTTTCAAATATATATATATATATATATATATATATATATATATATATATATATATATATATATATATATATATATATATAATATTAATATGGTTAAGTTATGTATATTAAATATACCTTTATATATATATATTTTAATTGTTTGTTGAAACTAGTAATTATAATAATAGTAAATAATATTTGTCATGGTAAAAATGATAATATTAATAATACCTAATATTACTAATAAAAATGATAATGTTAATAATAATTATATTAATAATAATAATAATAGTGATATTAATAACAATACTTGTAAAAATATCAATTTTATTGTTAATGATAGTTATGATAATGATTTTAATAATTATATATTAATAATACTCATAATAATTTTAATAATAATAATTATGTTGATAATAACAATTCTATTATTTACAAAAAGATACTAATACTAATATTTACGAAAATAATAATAATTTGTATTATCTTCATAATAATAATAATTAAACATATTCATTATAATGATAATAATATTAAAGTTATAAAATTAATATCATTAGCCTATTTGATTACTGATTAGTACGATATACTCCGTATTTATTTATTTAAACACCATTGTAACAAGCTAATAATTACCGAAACATAAAATCCCTTGTTACTTGACCATTTTATCTTCTTATACTACATGCTTGCTTTTTAACAACCCAACCCACATGCTACAACTGTTTTAACACATTAATCAATCAAATCTTGAATCTTGTTTCAGCCATATATACAAGTTCATAGCAACATATGATAATTCATTTGTTCCCTGTTGTCAAGTTTTTTGGGTCTCAGAATGAATGTCTCCAAAGAAACTTGATAGAGTACTCGAACGTTCCAAAATACCCCGTAAGTGTCTTGTCAAATCGATGAATCTGACATGTCGTATCAATCTCTATACAACTCGCCACTTGTTTTGGCAGTTTGTGAGTTCGCGTTGCAAGTATAAAATACAGGCCACGAGGACAATCAAGTTACATGACAAATTAAGTTGTAGGCTTGTGATATATGGTGGGACCCTCTTCTTCTAATAATGCAAATTGGTTATAAATGAGCATAGGAGACATGCATTCAAAATAAAATGGTGGATACAGCGTACAAGCCATATATATATATATATATATATATATATATATATATATATATATATATATATATATATATATATATATATATATATATATATGGCTTATAAAGTAACTAATATAATCAAGCTAAGAGATTTTTGATCTGAACTCATATGTATATTCTTGGTAAGTTACTCGTGCCTAATATGTAATATCGTTGTAAAAACAGTTTAAGAAATAGTTTCAAAAGTAGCATTTATCTCATCCCAAAAATGTTGATGAAAAAGGGACTGTAGACTCACCTTAGCAAAAGCACTTGTAAATTTCTTAGCAAAACGTATTGTAGTCGAACACTCTCGACCGAACAACGCAACCTAATCATGTAAGTCATCTTAAGTATACACATATAGGTCATACTATGTCAACCCATAGTGTACGCAAAGTCTTAGTGCTCAGACTGACTCAACGAACAAGTAAAAGTCAACTAATCCAAGCAAGTCAACCAAAGTCAACCCTAAAGTCAACTCGGTCGAAGTGGTCAACTAAAGTCAAACATCTCAGTAGGTCATGTAAACATGATCAACAAGTCAAACCTAGGTCAAGTATCACTTTACAAGTCATAATTAAGCATATTGCACTTTTGCACTTTAAAGCATGCCTTAGAAAAACGTACATCGTAAAAAGATCCAACTATAGCTCATAGCACATAAATCATTAAATCATGAATAAATCCAGATCATAACTACACTTAAAATCGATTCCAAAAAGTCCGGCCAAAGCCTCATACGATAAATAAAAGTCCAATATCAGAAAGGGTTGAATCATAGTTCGTTACAGAAATTTCTGCCCGTGCGTCAGTTTTTAAACATATTTCATAAAATATAGAAAATAGATTTTGATAAACGGCCAATTGGAGTCGTCTCAAAACATCTCAAAGTTTTAGTGATAAAATAATCAGAAACATTGCTTTAGCCAATTTGTACAGTTTTGCAAATCTTTACAGACTAATTAGGTTTTAATCATCAACTGGACACATCACAAAGACGAGCATATATCTCATGGAAAATCACATTCTCGCAAGTTAGCATACAAATGAAACATGTCAAGGAACACTTAAAATAACATATTCCAGAATATCAAAGTCTAAATCAATTCCTAGTTCACTCTAGCAATTTTTATGTAAATTGGAAAAACGATTCAGCTCACTTTAAAAATCAAATCTTCGTTTTGACATAACGGGAGCATTACATAACCTTTTGACGCAAATCTTAAGTCTAAATTGCATAAATTTTCACAAGGAATACAGTAGTACACTTTATATAAGCTAAAATACAAAGCATGAAAATCAGAAAATTCGTATATCATGCAAACCCTAACGAAAACTTCGATTAAGCATATCTTGAGCATACGATAACGAAATCAAGCAAAATTAAAGTCCAAATTCAATAGTTTTTCGATCTATATCCATATAGATAATCATACAAGATCATTTCATAATTCAATTTAATCAGATCATTAAAATACAAATTCGTTTTTCATTCAAACAACGTTAATCGAGCAATTAAACGATAAACGGTAATACAAGACATCATTAATTGAGCACTAGGCTTGATTACACTATGTAATTGAACTAAAATCAGATCTAATAAGATTAGGGTTAGTGTTTATACCTTAAAACACAAATCAATTAGTACTAGCGTGTAGAGGACGATCAAAGGAAGCACTTTCGTGTTGAAGGTTCAAGCAAACAAACAATTTTTGATGGTGATTGATGAGGATGAAGATGTCGACATGTATGGGGGTTTGGGGAGCTGCACAAGTCGTGGTTTTAGGGTTAGGGTGAAAGAATTGGGATTAATTGCCTTTTTATACTAATTCCTTAATTAGATTAGGGCCTAAATCACTAGTTAGCAACATGGGCTCAATTAGAAGACCAATAAGAGTGGAGATGGGGGATTTCGGCCGTGGCCCACATGGAAGGGAGGTCATGGGCTCCTTTGGTCTAGCTAGCAACTCTATTGTGTAACCCGATGAGTGTCGTTGACCGAAACCGTAAACTGGAACGTTAACTGAGTGTTTTGGTGAATTCTACGCGTTTTAAATTCTTAAAACTTCTAATAAATTAAAAGTATTCTTAAAACATAATAATTACATAAAATAATTATTAAAAGTGAAATACCATTCGTTTCGTTATTTTCTTGTACGCGCGTGGTCCGTTTCGAGTGCCGTTAACCGTACCGGATCTCCGGAACGTTAACTAGTCGTTGAAACGAATTCATCGAGTTTAATTTACTAAATAAATAATAAATTAAATAAATTTTTCATAAAGTCAATAATTATTAGAAATAATTATTTTATCGTTTTTCTGAGTTCTGTAAACTGAAAAGCTTTCTAGGCGATTAACTTAATCGTGTCATTTTCTAGGTATTTCGTTATCCGAAACAAGTTCATAAATTAATATAACATATTAATTCAACTAATCCACTAGGATCAAGTATGCATTTAATACTGTTAAATACACAAAGTCTAAGTAACCACCGTTAAATATTTAACGGACAAGTAACGATAGTAAACGAAAAAAGTCGGGTTGTTACAGTGTACTTGGATGTTGTTGGGACCTAACTTATAAAAAAAAAATATATGTACTCCGTTTTTGGTTAAACGGATTGGGGTCGTTACAGTTAAGCTAGGATATCATGTAAAATGGATACGTATTGCTCATGTTATGTTTGCTCGAATATTGCTTACCCGTATTGGCTTCAAACTGTTTTGTATGCATTAGATTTGGTCTAATATGAAGTAATTGTTTTAGAAATTGAGCTTCTAAGAAGTTGTTAGATGAATTACTCTCGAAAAGTAGTTAAATTTTCATATGGATATTGCGTAAATTGGGCGAACGGGTCAAAAGTTAGGATTAAAATAAGGTACATTTCGGGATAGGCTGAAAAAGTACGTTTTTGACATGATTAACAAGGTGTAATTAAAAATCTGGGATGATAGGATTGTAGACATCGAAAAGCTATTGAATTTAGACTCAAGAATCGGGTCATTTCGATTTTTCTTGAACCCTATACACTCGTTCAAAGTTTTGTACATTTTTATTATAGTGCTGTTAAAAACTGATTCGATCAGCAGCGGAGTCGCTGTTTTTGGGGCTGTTCTGGGTCAAATTAGACTGTACGAAAAATTGGGCAGGTTCTTCACTTTAAAATGCCGCATCTCCAATTGGCGGTGACTGATTTGGAGTTGCGATGATTTTTATAAAAATCACAAAAGTTGCTGCTGTAAACCGCATTTTAAACTTGTGTTTTGCAAATATTTCGTGTTATAGAAATAATGACTAATATTAGATACTTGAGACTTTTTGTTATGAACTTAATACACTTATGTTAAGCTATTTCAAGTAGTGTGGTGTTCAAAAGTGGTACTTTTGTATAAATATAAATCATGTAATTTAAACCGCCCGTTTGGACACTTAACCCGTTTAAGCTTAAATGTGTCAAAATGGGTAACGGATAGCATGGACACGTACCATACGTCGATTTAAGTAAGTTTGAATGTTTTAGTGTTTTAAAAATATGTCTTGCCATGTTTTAATTTGCTAGATTACCATGTTTTTAATAAATCACGAATTTGTATTTGATGGTAACAGAAATTTGAATTTTTCAATTGCATGATATTATGTGATATTTAGAATCCTCATGAAAAACTATTGATTTTAGGCTTTGGATTCGCTTGATTTCGTTTCCGTATGCTTAAGTTATGACCGTTTGAATTATCGTTGTATTTTTATGCTTGATCAAAAAACTGGTATTGATGGGTCACGAATTGGCTTATGTGTTGATTACCATTGGGTAGATAATTCAAAAACACTCAGGTTACACTAGGATATCATGTCATTTTCTTGAGTAAAACTCGTGTTATGCCTAATCGAATGAAAATGTAGATTTTTCCAGCACATGCATGAAAACGGGCTTGTATGCTAAAATTTATTGACTTCTGAGATGAGAGCTTTTCATATCTGAAATATACACAGAAATTACTTCATTTTTCGTGTAGATATCATGGTCTAATTATATATAGATCTTCGGCTAATTGCATGCGAAAGTGACTAGCTAAACTAGGATCGAATCTGCCACTTGTTCTCTGATTTGTACTCTGTGGTTTGTGTTTTGTGAATTAACATGAATGCTTCTAAAATATGAATCTTTACGTGATATGTGATATATGTTTAGTTTGTTGCAACCTCTGAAAACTTATGAATTGTGCACACTAGGGCCATAGTTTTGGTAATTTCTGAAATGAGCTGAAACAGGACATCCAACTTTATTGAATAAACTGTATCAATTGGCTAAACCAAAGTTGCTTATTTTTGGATATGTTATAGTTTGACTTGTCCTTGAACCATTGCCACTGACCTTGTATTAATTTCATGTCCCTAGCTCCGGTTATAGCCATTACGAGGTCAGTGCGCGGTCAGAAACTTATTTAGTAAACGATAAATGTACCCCTTTTGATTCCTGACTTGCAGACATAGTATGAGACCCTGGCTGGACTTTTTAGAATCGATTTTGAGTCTATTTGTGATCTGGAGTTTTCCATGTTACCATGAATTTTGTGCTATGAGATATTATGCGAAGTTTGCTATATGTACATGAACGTTATGCATGACAATAAACTATGATCGTGTAATTGACCATTTATGAACTAAAACATGTCGTTTGACCTATGTTTGACTATTTGACCAACTTGAGTAATATTATGAGATTGTTAACTTGTGTTAACCATGTTGACTGTGTTTTACTTGCGTTTGACTTACATTTGACTTACTTTGACTTGCGTTGACTTTTGCTAAATTTTGTTAAATTTATGAGTCGGACTTGAGCAATAGGACTATACTTACCCTATGGACCGACCTAGCTTATTAGAAACTTATTGAACAACATATGTTCTCTAGGTTGAGGTCTACGGTTACTTGCATTCCGATATTCGGTCACATCTCTGTGATTTATTTCTGAAGTTGTCAGCTGAGTTTATAGATCCATTTTTAAATGCTTTAAATATTTTTGGGCTGAGAATACATGCAATTTATTTTAAACGCAATGGATACAAGTACATACTAAATTCTACACTGAGTTTGAACCGAAAATCTCTTAGCTTTGGTAACTAGTAACTGCCGGTTATAAGAACTGGTGGGCGCGAGTAGTTGTATATGGATCCATAGGGCTTGACATCCCCGTCCATTCCAGGTATAGAGACCCTAGCCTGAACTATAAAGCGGACGTATGCTATTTGAGTTTAGTACACGTTGGTTTGCGTGTATTGTACATGTTGGTTGCATGTATGTTAAAACAGGGGTACTTATTATATATACGTTAAGTTTAGTTACCAGAGTGCTCAATTTCGTAGAATATTTTGATAAACGTTTTGGATGAAACAACTGAAATCTTGTGGTCCACCTTTATATACAGATTATGCTGAATATTAAATCTTTGAACTCACCAACCTTTGTGTTGACACTTTTAGCATGTTTATTGTCAGGTCCCTAGTAGTCTTCCGCTGTTTGCTTATACGTTATACAAGTTATGTGCATGGAGTCATACATGCTTTATTCGAGAAAACTTTGCATTCATAAAATCATCACCATGTATCTTATTTTGACTGCATTGTCAACGGATGTATTATTGTAAACTATTATTTACGGTGATTGTCTATATGTAGAAATCATCAGATGTCAAAAACCTTGGATTTAGATATTCATTTATGGTGTGCCTTTTTAAAAGAATGCAATGTTTACAAAACGTATAATATAGAGGTCAATACCTCGCAATGAAACTGGTTAATAACGTACTGCGTCAATAGCGATTTTGGCGGGTCGTTACAGTTGGTATCAGAGCGTTGGTTCTAGGGAATTAGGTGCATTAATGTGTTTGATATGGACCGTTAAGATACATTAGTGATCTAGTCTAGAACCATGTCGTTACACTTATATGTGATTATGTGCATATTCTGACATTAATATAATATTATTATTAATATCGGTGAGAAAGTATTTCTCCTTTTGATTACAAGACTTCTCCTGCTCAAGTGAACTCATTTTCAACACCCCGGTTATTGAAAAACTAGGAAGCGTCATTCAGGACTTTCGAAATTCCCGACATTCCTACGTGAGTTATTACTTATATATTTTTATAGATATCATTTGTGTTATATTATGTGCTTATGTGCTTCGATTCAGAAACTCCGGACATCTTGAATTGTGAATCTGAAGAAGTCTTTTCTGACTCACGAAGATTCTCAGTAGTTTCAAAGACATTATTACGACATTCCCTTTCAATATTATTAATTATAATATTATATTCCCGTACTATTTTTAGTACACCTCTTTTGAAATCATTTTGATTTATGAATTCTGGAAAACAACACTTGTTTCATATCCATAAATATTTTTGGAGTAGTGTTGGAATGGAGGCATAAGTTAGTGTAATATAATGACACTTGATCAATGTGATTATATTACAGTAAGTCATGCGGAAGTTCTAATGGAACTTGATGGTGGTAAAGCTTGATCAATCTTACATTCTCCTTTATTTTCTCCGTTGATATCTGAATATACCGAGACTCTATATGTGACATCATTTGAGGTCACCCAAGATTTCCTTCCCATCTTTGTCATATCATACTTGTATTCCGAACGGTTCATTCAAAGGTATTCGTCATCAAAGGAACATGATCTCGTTTTGCCCAACTTTCATACTTAACTACAAGATGCTTTATCTTTCTACGTCAAGACGAACATTTCTATCCTCACTTGTTCCTAAACGCCGTTTAATCGCACCAACCAAAATTTCGGGACTAAATTTTCTTTAACGTGTAGGTAATGTAATAACCCGACTTTTTCCGTTAAATACTTAACAACCATTTATTAAATTCAATGATTTTTTCACGTCAAATTGTTTTTTTTTATATTAAAGAACAGACTACTTTTGATATGTGTTAATTTATCACTAGAAAATTTTGAAAATTAGTAATAATAAAGTTAATAATTGAAACTAATAACTTATGAAAGATATATAAATACTTTATTTAAAAATAAAATGATAGATAAAAATATATAATAAATGATTAAATTGAATTTCGATATCACTAGATTTGTATCTATTTCTTGTCCCTATTTAGATACAAGTTGTAAGAAATTTTTATACTACTCTTTAATATTTGTTATTTTTTAAGAAAAATACTACGGTGAGTGAAACCGGGAAAAAAATAATATATCTTTTAAAACAACAAAACGTATGAATTTTTAATTTTTAATAATTATATTATATAATAAATGAGTTTTAAAAATCATTTTAATTAAGTAGGATATTCTAAAAATTATAACCCGTGTTTATTTAATTATTACACCCGTGATATATCTATACCCGTGACTACACACTAATACCCGTGTTTACCTAACTTAAACCCGTGACTCTATCTTATCTATATTATATCCTGATCCAATTCATTTCATTTCATTTTTCATCACACACACCGAAACTTCAAACCACAAGAACACCCATATACTATTCATCATCATCATCGATCTTCAAACCTCAAGAACACCTTCAATAATCACTGGATCATAAAATCGTTTACATATTCGGACTCCTCTCGAAGAGCTCTACACATCTATACCAATAATTTCTTGATTAGGGTAAGTTTCAAAAACTCTAATTTTTGGGTTTTCATGTTTTTGTTATATTTTAGGGTAGATATAGTGTCTAGTGCTCAGGTCCTTGTATGTATGCATGATAATATTCATTAATTTGATCGTTTGATGACTTTTTGATGAATCACGAATTTGTTTTATGTGAGGTCAGAAACATAAACTTGTTGAATGTATAATATTATGAGATAATCAGAATTCTCTTGAAAAACTAATAAGTTTGGGCTTTGGAATTTCGAATTTTCGTTACCGTATGCTCATGTTATGCTTAATTGAAGTTTTAACTCGTTTTTATGAATAATCACGTTTTTGATTAATATTCTACTGATATGAACATGATATTTTCAGTTTATGAAGTGATTATAAATGAAATCCTTCTGAAAAATTAATAAGTTTGCTCGAAAGAATCATCGAATTTCGTTAAGAATTGATCTCGTTATGCTTATTTGAAGTTTTGACTTGTTAATGCTTAAATCCGAATTTTCTGGGCAAAATACTTTATGATTTTAAATGTGATTTGTTTACCATCTGTTAGATAAATAAAAATCACTCAAGTTAAGCTAGGATATCATGTAAAATGGATACGTATTGCTCATGTTATGTTTGCTCGAATATTGGTTACCCGTATTGGCTTAAAATTGTTGTGTATGCATTAGATTTGGTCTAACATGAAGTAATTGTTTTTAGAACTTGAGCTTCTAAGAAGTTGTTAGATGAATTACTCTCAATAAGTAGTTAAATTTTCATATGGATATTGCGTAAATTGGGCGAACGGGTCAAAAGTTAGGATTAAAATAAGGTACCTTTCGGGATAGGCTGAAAAAGTACGTTTTTGACACGATTAACAAGGTGTAATTAAAATCCTGGGCTGATAGGATTGTAAACATCGAAAATCTATTGAATTTAGACTCACGAATAGGGTCATTACGATTTTTCTTGAACCCTATACACTCGTTCAAAGTTTTGTACATTTTTATTATAGTGCTGTTAAAAACTGATTCGATCAGCAGCTGAGTCGCTGTTTTTTGGACTGTTCTGGGTCAAATTAGACTGTACGAAAAATTGGGCAGTTTCTTCACTTTAAAATGCCGCATCTCCAATTGGCGGTGACTGATTTGGAGTTGCGATGATTTTTCTAAAAATCACAGAAGTTGCTGCTGTAAACCGCAATTTAAACTTGTGTTTTTGCAAATATTTCGTGTTATAGAAATAATGACCAATATTAGATACTTGAGACTTTTTGTTATGAACTTAATACACTTATGTTAAGCTATTTCAAATAGTGTGGTGTTCAAAAGTGGTACTTTTGTATAAATATAAACCAAGTAATTTAAACCTCCCGTTTGGACACTTGACCCGTTTAAGCCTAAATGTGTCAAAATGGGTAACGAATAGCGTGGACACGTCCCATACGTCGATTTAAGTAAGTTTGAATGTTTTAATGTTTTAAAAATATGTCTTGGCATGTTTTAATTTGCTCGATTACCATGTTTTTAATAATTCACGAATTTATATTTAATGGTAATAGAAATTTGAATTTTTCAATTGCATGATATTGTTTGATGGGTCACGAATTGGCTTATGTGTTGATTACCATTGGGTAGATAATTCGAAAACACTCAGGTTAAACTAGGATTCATTTCATGTGCTTGAGTAAAACTCGTGTTATGCCTAATCGAATAAAAATGTAGAGTTTTCCAGCACATGCATGAAAACGGACTTGTATGCTAAAATGTATTGACTTCTGAGATGAGAACTTTTCATATCTGAAATATAAATATAAATTACTTCACTTTTCATGTATATATCATGGTCTAATTGTATCTAGATCTTCGGCTAATTGCAAGCGAAAGTGACTATCTAAACTAGGATCGAATCTGCCACTTGTTATCTGATTTGTACTCTGTGGTTTGTATTTTGTGAATTAACATGAATGCTTCTGGAATATGAATCTTTACATGATATGTGATATATGTTTAGTATGTTGAAACCTCTGAAAACTTATGCATTGTGCACACTATGGTCATAGTTTTGGTAATTTCTGTAATGAGCTGAAACAGGACATCCAACTTTATTGAATAAACTGTACCAATTGGCTAAACCAAAGTTGCTTATTTTCGGATATGTTATAGTTCGACTTGTCCTTAAACCATGGACACTAACCTTGTATTAATTGCATGTCCCTAGCTCAGGTTATAGCCATTACGAGATCAGTGCGCGGTCAAAAACTGATTTAGTAAACGATAAATGTATCCCTTCTGATTCCCGACTTGTAGACATAGTATGAGACCCTGGCCAGACTTTTTGGAATCGATTTTGAGTCTATTTGTGATCTGGAGTTTTCCATGTTACCATGAATTTTGTGCGTAAGAGATATTATGCGAAGTTTGCTACATGTAAATGAACGTTATGCATGACAATAAACTATGGTGTAATTGACCATTTATGAACTAAAACGTGTTGTTTGACCTATGTTTGACTATTTGACCAACTTGAGTAATATTATGAGATTGTTGACTTGTGTTAACCATGTTGACTGTGTTTGACTTGCGTTTGACTTACATTTGACTTACTTTGACTTGCGTTGACTTTTGTTGACTTTTGCTAAATTTTGTTAAATTTATGAGTCGGACTTGAGCAATAGGACTATACTTACCCTATGGACCGACCTAGCTTATTAGACACTTATTGAACGACATATGTTCTCTAGGTTGAGGTCTACGGTTACTTGCATTCCGATATTCGGTCACATCTCTGTGATTTATTTCTGAAGTTGTCAGATGAGTTTATAGATCCCTCTTTAAATGATTTAAATATTTTTGGGCTGAGAATATATGCAATTTATTTTAAACGCAATGGACACAAGTACATACTAAATTCTACACTGAGTTTGAACCGAAAATCCCTTAGCTTTGGTAACTAGTAACTGCCAGTTATAAGAACTGGTGAGCGCGAGTAGTTGTATATAGATCCATAGGGCTTGACATCCCCGTCCGTTCCAGGTATAGAGACGCTAGCCTAAACTATAAAGCGGATGTATGCTATTTGAGTTTAGTACACGTTGGTTTGCGTGTATTGTACATGTTGGTTGCATGTATGTTAAAACAGGAGTACTTATTATATATACGTTAAGTTTAGTTACTAGGGTGCTCAATTTCATAGAATATTTTGATAAACATTTTGGATGAAACAACTAAAATCTTGTGGTCCACCTTTATATACAGATTATGCGCAATATTAAATCTATGAACTCACCAACCTTTGTGTTGACACTTTTAGCATGTTTATTCTCAGGTCCCTAGAAGTCTTCCGATGTTTGCTTATACGTTATACAAGTTATGTGTATGGAGTCATACATGCTTTATTCGAGAAAACTTTGCATTCATAAAATCATCACCATGTATCTTATTTTGACTGCATTGTCAACGGATGTATTATTGTAAAATATTATTTACGGTGATTGTCTATATGTAGAAATCATCAGATGTCAAAAACCTTGGATTTAGATATTCATTTATGGTGTGCCTTTTCAAAAGAATGTAACGTTTACAAAAAGTATCATATAGAGGTCAATACCTCGCAATGAAACCGGTTAATAACGTACTGCGTCAATAGCGATTTTGGCGGGTCGTTACATATGGATTTCGAAGATTTTCTTAAATCCCTTGTTTTCCGGAATTCAACCCTGATTACGTCAAAAGCTAAGGCGAATCTCTATTTCTTCATTTCAAATCTTTTACGATAGCTTCACTCATACTCTTCGAGTAATCGAATTATTTTATCTATTTTACTCAATGGTGATAAACTCTAGTTTTCAACGTGTATTTGTTATGAAAATATTCTAGTTGTTGACCATGACAACCTCACTCAAATTTCGGGACGAAATTTCTTTAACGGGTAGGTACTGTGATGACCCGAAAATTTCCGACCAAATTTAAACTTAATCTTATGTGATTTTGACACGATAAGCAAAGTCTGTATTGTTGAATCTCAAAATTTTGAACTATTTTCATAAAACCATTTGACATTCGATTGTTTCCGATGATTCACGAACAGCTATTTATAAATAGATAAATATATATTTGAATATGTGTATAAATATAAATATTAAATTGAAATGTAATTTGAAGTAATATACGATTTAATTGATTTAAATAAATAGGTAAAATAATGTAAGATATAATAAAACTTAATATTAACATAAATCTATACATACAAATATATATATATATATATATATATATATATATATATATATATATATATATATATATATATATATATATATATATATATATATATATATATATATATAGTATTTTGAAATATATAAATTTTGATTACTTTATTTAGAAATACACGTTTTAATTTTTCTTAGTTAATAATGAATACTTATATATACAGTTGTGGGTTAATATATATAAAATATATATAAATTTCTATACATGATTATTATATGTATATTGTAATATATATATATATATATATATATATATATATATATATATATATATATATATATATATATATATATAATCTATAAATTAATTTATAAATATCACATGTAGAAATTTATAATATTTCAATCTATATGAGTATTTACATGTTAATAACAATTGGTTATATTAATAATATTAATATTATTACTATTATTATTATTATTATTATCATTATTAGTATTGTTATTATTAATATCTTATCATTATTAGTATTTATATGTTTTAATAAATATACAATTGATATAGGTTCGTGAATCCGAGGCCAACCCTGCATTGTTCAGTTTCGTCGAATGAATATTTTTACTACAAAATATTGTATCGTGAGTTTCATTACTCCCTTTTTATATATTTTTGGGCTGAGAATACATGCGCTGTTTTATAAACTGTTTTACGAAATGGACACAAGTACTTAAACTATATTCTATGGTTGGATTACGAATACCGAATATCGCCCCTTAGTAGCCTAAGAATTAGGGAAATGGACCCTAATTGACGCGAATCCTAAAGATAGATCTATGGACCTTGACACCTCCCATTCGGGTTACGAATACTTTAGTACTTCGATTGATATATACTGATTGCGACGGCCGGTATATAGCATGCAGATTGCGAAATGCCTATATGCGGGGGATATTCTATATGCATCTTGTTAGTTCGGTTACCAAGTGTTCACCATATGAATGATTTTATATTTATGCAGATTGTGAAATGCCTGTATAATGATTATGGAAATGTTATTGAAAATGAAAATCTTGTGGTCTCTTAAAATGTTGGAAATGATTGCTTATGATAAACTAATGAACTTACCAACCTTTTGGTTGACACTTTTAAGCATGTTTATTCTCAGGTATGAAAAAAATCTTCTGCTATGCATTTGCTCAATTTAAAGATTACTTGGAGTCATTCATGACATATTTCAAAAGACGTTGCATTCGAGTCGTTGAGTTCAAAAAGATTATTATTAAGTAAATGACAGATTAAGTCATTTATAGTTTGGGATATATTGAAATGGTATGCATAATTTTTGATTATCGTTGTAATGAAATATTGTCTTTTAAAAACAAATGCAATGTTTGTAAAACGTATCATATAGAGGTCATGTGACGACCCGGAAATTTCCGACCAAAATTAAACTTAATCTTTATATGATTTCGACAAGAAAAGCAAAGTCTGTAATATTAATTCTCAAAATTTTTGAACTAATGTTATATATTCAGTTAACCTTTAACTATTGACCGACGATTCACGAACATCATAACTTGTGATAACTATATAATCGCTTTATTTTTATGATGTAAAATACTATTTGCTACAGTAAAACACTATTTGCTACAGTAAACACTATTTGCTACCGTAAAACACTATTTGAGGTGGCTTCACTGTTTGAGGCGGCTTCACTGTTTTTCACTGTTTTAACACGTTTTAATTATATTATATTATTATATTATATTATTATATTATTTAAATTATTATTATTATTATATCTATATATATGATGATCAGCGAGGAACACATAAACCTAAACATTTTTACTTCGCATTATTACTTATTGTATCACTTATACAAACCCATACTTCAATTTATTTTTGTCAAAAGAAATATTACACTGTATAATTTCTAGTTAGAATCTCAAATTAGCAGTATGACATTATAACAAGTATTACACGGGTGTTTTTAATTCGGGTTTCAAACCGATTATAACTAAGAAAATATTGGGTATTGTTCGAGTTATTGTTCTTGAATCCAAGGCCAACCGTGCAGTCGTCTACCATCATTACGTCTACGCAATTTACCTACAATATTGAATCTCAATATTGAACCGTGAGTTTATAGATCTCTTTTTAAATCCTTTAAATATTTTTGGGCTGAGAATACATGCAATTTATTTTATACGCTATTGATGTTTTAGCAGAGTAGTATATAAAATAGCTTATATTTTTGCAGAAAATACTATTAAATACGATACAATTTTACACAAGATATTTATTTATTTATAGAATGGATATACTTAAACCTTGCTACAACACTTATAGGCAGTGTACCTAATCGTACAGTAGTGTAGTTTTTAGTAAGTCCGGTTCGTTCCACGGGAAATCTTTTTAAACAAAGCTTAACGCTACATTAGTTTACTTTTATAAAAATACAAATATATATATATAAGTAATATTATTATTATAAAGGGGGGTTTTTACCATTTAATGACCGGTTTGTCGATTTTAAAACTTTAGTCGCAGTTAAAACCAAATGTAAAATATTAAAAATAAATACAAGACTTAAATTAAAGCATAAAGTAAATAACGATAATGAAATTGCGAATAATAAAAATGCGATAAAATAAACTTGCGATAATTAAAAAGTACGATAATTAAAAGTGCAATACAATAACAATAAAAATGCGATAATTAGAAGTGCAATTAAATATAAAATAAAGGAAATTAAATATGAAATAAAAGAATTATGCTTATTTAAACTTCCGTAATCATGATGTTTGACGTGTTGATTTTAGTTTTATGCCCATGGGTTAATTGTCCTTTGTCCTGGATTATTTAATATATCCGTCTGGTTTTTGTCCATAACAGTCCATCAGTCATAAATATAAAGTGCGAGTGTCCTTGTCAAATTATCCTTATACCCGAAGTTAAATATTCCAACTAATTGGGGACTTAAACTGTAACAAGATTTTAATACTTTGTTTAATAATTACACCAGGATGTCGACTGAGTGTAACCCAAGGTTTTAATATTTTGTTATCAATTATACCAAGTGTCCTTGTACATAATTTCACCCCTGTTTTAATTATTCTAGTGGCTATTAATCCATTCCCGTGTCCGGTTAAATGAACGATTATTCGTACATATAAATACCCCGCCCATCGTGTCCGATTGAGTGTATATGGTAATTTATAGGGATGCCCAATTGTAAATCTTTATATTAACATTAACAAACTATCATTTAGTTAAACAAATATAAAGCCCATTAATAGCTCATAGTCTAATTTCCACAAGTGTCGTTCTTTTGTCCAAACCCCAATTATGGTACAAAGCCCAATTACCCAATTTTAGTAATTAGCCCAACATCATGATTACTTCGGTTTAAATAAGCATAATAATAAGTTAGCTACGAGACATTAATGTAAAAAGGTTGAACATAACTTACAATGATTAAAAATAGCGTAGCGTTACACGGACAGAATTTCGACTTACACCCTTACAATATTCGCTAACATACCCTTATTATTAGGATTAAAATTAAAATTAAAATATAAATTATATATATATTTTACGTATATATGAGAGAAGAGAAAGATGGATGGATTTGTGGTGCACCAAAGCTCGATTTTTATAGGCATGTGGGCTGGAACTGGGGCTCATGCGATCGCATGGATTTATGCCTTCCAGGCCATGCGATCGCATGGCCAGCTGGGGAGGCTCATATTTGGTTGTTTTCTTCTGCCGACGGTTTTATAAATAATATAATATATTAAATAATTATAAGAATTATTTAAATATTATATTATATTTATGTGCATAGTTGACTTGTAATTTTTAGTCCGTTGCGTCGAGCGTTGAGAGTTGACTCATGTCCCGGTTCCGGATTTTCGAACGTCCTTGCGTATAATTTAATATCTTGTACTTTGCGTTTTGAATCTTGTACTCTTGTAATTTCGAGACGTTTCTTATCAATAATTGGAACCTCTTTGATTGTATTTTGTACTTTTGAGCTTTTTGGTCGTTTGCGTCTTCAATTCGTCGAATCTGTCTTTTGTCTTCACCTTTTATTATTTAAACGAATATCACTTGTAAATAGAACAATTGCAACTAAAAGCTTGTCTTTCTTGAGGAATAATGCTATGAAATATATGTTTGTTTTTAGCATTATCAAATATTCCCACACTTGAGCGTTGCTTGTCCTCAAGCAATATCGTCTTGAAATACTAGAATCACTTCTTTATTCTTCACACTTTGTACATCCGTGATTTCTATACGACGGTATAAACAATGATAGTAACGATAGAACCATGGTTAAAGGTGGGTGTGTCATCCACAGTTGCCTCGGGTTTAGGTCAACGACACTTGCAATCAAATAGCCGATTTACTTTCGGTTTCCAAAGCACAGTGCACATTTGAAAGGCAGTTTACAGTCCCACATGACTATGAAAATGTAGATCCTTAAGGAAATTGGATCTTTATGAAAATATTTGATCTTTTGAAAATTCAATCTAGCTTTTACCCTAGATAAGTTTTTCGGAATAACCCTTCACCGGTGTTTGCAAAATAATTTTGTGGGTTTGGTGGATTTCAGATTTGAAAATTTTAGCTCAAAACTTGCGGTTTTGTATCACCCACTTGCTAACCTTGTATTTGGAAAGCAACACGTCCAGTTTACTTGTCCCGTATATTACCTTTCGATAAACTACCGTCCGGTTGTAAAGGAAAGCGTTGAACAAGCAACTGTTAAGGCAATGTCCCCTGACATGCTTTTAATTATGGTCTATAACGTGTCGGATGCAATTACTATCCTTGGTAGGAGCAATAGTAAAGCTCACCCTTATGATTTTTTGGTCTGGCACAAGGTCCTGTCTTTGACCACTATGCAACCACCGTTCTTACGGTTGACACCCGATTTGGTTCAGGTGACCTAATGAATTCCAGGTGAATTCCTAGGATTTTACGTTCAATGGTAATGAACGCATTGAAAATATGATTTTCAGAAAACAAATCGGTTTGTAATTTTGATCAAAATATTTTCTCGTTCAAGCTCGAGTTTAGATATCATTGAATTCCATGAGTTTGAATTCTCAATCTTTAAGGTCAATCTCTAGGATTGAGTAATATCAGGCTTAAAAGCTGATTTTTAATCTTTAAGGAGATTATCCTTTCTGGGGATCTGATTCATTAGTCTTATCAAGCTAATTTGCATGGTGCCCCCCCCATTGTACGAGATAAATCCTTCTCATGGTTAGGATAAATTTGACCACTTGGCGACCCTGTTTAATGTTGAGGTCCGTGGATTTCTTGCTGATTTTAGAGATGACTTTTCTAGATTTTTTTGTCAACCTACAGCTGGTCTAGACGACAACTTCATGACCTAAATCAAGAAGCGCGTGTCTTTTTTGGAAGACTTTACTTCCTTTTAATGATGGAATTGATTCATCGTGTAGATCCATCTCTTCTTTTCTTTCATCGGGTAAAAAGGTTTAGTTTAGTCCAAAGCAAAAGTATTTTCAGTTATTTGTTACAGATATATGTGACATATGTTTAAGATAACTTGGTAAATTTTCCCACACTTGGCTTTTATTTTCTTTTTTATCGTCCTCTATTCCATTTTAAATGAATTTCAACATTTTGGTTTGTTTCTCAATTTATGTCCTTTCCGAGGTTACAATAATTTCGGTGTTAACACCTAGTTTTATCGTTCATAAATATGTATAAACATGATTTTGAGTTCATTTAATTGAAAATTTTGAAAAATTTTACTAGAATTGGGTAGTCAGTATATAAGACTAGGGCTGTTCTTTATTATCAGAGAGCACTAGATTCTAATACAACTACTACGTTACTAGTATTTTTAATGGTAACCAAGTGTATAAAGATAAAAATTTTAAAAATCCGAAAGAATTTAACCCCTTCCCACACTTAAGATCTTGCAATGCCCTCATTTGCAGGAAATCAGTACAATTTAAATTATTGAGGGTGATTAGCGTTGAAATGATTAAATTTTACCAAAGTTTCCAAATATATTGGCGTTTGTTTGCTGAATGATAAATGGTGCATAGCATTTGTTCATTTCATCTGTTGTTACATCACATTTATTTGTCATCTTGTCGTCAAAATTAGTAGCTTTTGCTGAACTTAATGCCAGTCTTTGAAAATGCGCTGTTTTACCCTGTTTTGAACAATCGACAATATACATACATACAAGTATAATCATGCATGGCAATTTGAAATGGGACTTAATACCCCACTTTCAAATTCTAAATATGAAATATTAGTACACAATAATAATAAAATAATAAAAATTACACAAATTTATCCAATAACATAAGTTTAAACATGAAAAAGTCAAAAGATAAAAACATAATAATCATAAAAATAACCAAATAGAACTAAATCAGTCTGGATAGGGGTTCCAGTTCATCTCATCGGGTGGGTTCCATTGTTGGTTATAGGTGTTCTGATAGGCTTGGTTATAGTCATACCGGTTAAAGGGTGGTCGGATATCGGGGCTATGTGGCGGAAAATGAGCAGGTCGAGTAGGTACATAGTTATTTGGTACCTGATATGATAGCTGGCTCATGATTTGGTGCTGATGAACTAACCAGCTATCGTGTTGGCGTCGCCTATAATCCTCGTATACTCGCTCGGAGTTCCACTGCTCATACATACTATGTCTTGCTGCGTTCGTCATTGCTTCCTCATCTATACGAACGTGGACGTCAAGAATAGCATCTCGAAAGACATCCCTAATGTCTTCCGCCTCCTCCATTTCCTCGTCTGAGCCTCTCTCTACCTGAGGATGAGATCCCTCATAGGGTACTGCCTGGTTACGTCTACTTTTCAATACCTTAGCACCCACATAAACTTTCAATCCTAAGGGCTCAACCTGTTCTCTACAAATCTGTAATGGACCCCCTTGGTTCCTATCAACACCTAAATACTCTCCAATGAGAGTAACAAAAATACCTCCTCCTATTATACTCCCGTCCTGCATTCCCTCTACCATTTTAGATAAATAAAAAGCAACACAGTAAGGGATATTGACAAAGCTTCTAGGATCCCGAATACACTTTAGGTAGAATAAATCATATAAGGTAATTTTTTCTTTATTATGACCTCTTTGTGTAATCGAGTTAGCCAAAAATCTATGAATAATACGAAGCTCGGCTCTGTCAATATGTGTATAGGAGTGTCCTCCTGCTCGTGTAAAAACATCAAATTGTGACATACGCCTCCAAATGGCGTCAGCGTCAAAGTTACTATCTACCCGTTCACCATAATGAATCAAGTTTGTACAATCGGGTAATAGCAACTCACCAGGAGTATATATCTGTAAGGCCCTGGCCATGTCCAGCATGGACATTCTGTACATCCTACTGCCAAGGATAAACCTAAGAAATCTTCTATCATCTATACTATATTTGTATCAAGTGATACAGTACTCATTAACTCAACACACCATTCCTTATATACAGGTCTACGAATGGTGAAAAGACGTTCCCAATCTGTAAAAGAAGAACTGCCATACCTTTGAACTAAAAGCTGTCTAACACGGTCAGCTAGATGGACCGTTTCCAAAGGGGCCCAATCAATTACCCTTGGCACCTCTACATTTTTTGTTACCAATTTGAATTTGTTCCTTTGATATGTCTCGTAATCTCTCCATCTTCTATCAAATCTCAGATTAGGATGTAGAGTGTGCTCAGGAATCGTTGGGAATTCTACTGGCGGCCTCATTGGAAATACTATGAATTCATCAACAAACTGTACTGGATCATAATAAGGTATGTGCTGATCAGGCTGTTGTTGTTCCTGTTGTGGTTCTTGTTCGTGTTGCATTTCTGGTTCTGGTTCTGGTGCTGGTCGTCTAGATGATGATGCTCCTGAACCTCCAGTATCGGCTCTCTGTAAAACACATTAAACACAAAAATTGTGCATCCAAATATGCATTAGTGCTAGCAAAATAACAACTTAAAACAATCACTATAACATGTTAAATCAAAATTAAACTTATACACATTTTCACAATTTTTCACAATTCTACACTTTTCAAATAAGCACATATGAAAATGTATACAAAATTCATAAGCATTTAACTCAAATAACATGTCAAAATATTCATTATTAATAATTAAACAAGTCTCAAATGGCAAATATATCAAATTAATCAAGTTCATGAATTTTGGACTTAAAAAGTCCACTTTAATCTCCAAAAATCATGTTTAGGATCATTGTTTGGATCATTTAACTATCTAAACATGTTACACTACTCAATTTAGCAATAATTCATGACAAAAATCGGCCATAACCTGTTTATATCAAAAAGCTCCAAATTGCTCAAGAACACAAACCCTAGATTTCTAAAAATTTTGAAGTTTTTGGCTTCAAATCATGTTAAATAGCATCAATCTAGGTTATACATGCATAAAATACTAACAATTTAACACTAATTACACTAAAAATTAACAAAATTACATTAGGTAAAAAAATTGGTAATTATCACAAAAACTAGGAATTTATAGAGTTTAGGGGTGTAATTTTTACCAATTTGCTGAAGAATGAGAATCTAGGCATGATTAGAGCAAGAAAAAATGACGAATTACGGTGGAAAAATGGAGAAAATTGGTGAATTTTTGGGTTTGGTTCGGGTGTATGTGTGTGTGTTGTGGTGAAGAACAGACCCGCTGCTGTTATTTGTTTCTGACCTGCATTTGGTCCCCATGCGATCGCATGGGTTCCAAGTGCAAACCCCATGCGATCGCATGGGGTGCCGGCTACAGTGTTTTCAGCTTTTTTGTTTGTTTTTTTTTTTTTATTTATAAAAAACCTTATGCTTTATAAAACTTATAATTAATTAAATTTTAAAAATTTTGTTTTCCTTTAGGAGCGAGGGCGTTTCGGATCGTTGTCCTAGTCTGTCCCTCGACAAAATTTTAAAATTTGTCAAATCAAAGCGCGGTTTTTGAAAGTAAAGATTTTTGGGTTTTTTTA
This sequence comes from Rutidosis leptorrhynchoides, assembly GCF_046630445.1. Taxonomy (NCBI): domain Eukaryota; kingdom Viridiplantae; phylum Streptophyta; class Magnoliopsida; order Asterales; family Asteraceae; genus Rutidosis; species Rutidosis leptorrhynchoides. The sequence goes on along the minus strand of NC_092336.1, from coordinate 455,626,213 downwards.
ATGTTTTTGGCATACTTTAATTCAATAAGATTAAAAACAATGATAATAAAAGTTCTCGTCCCTTCCTCGGGTAAAGCAATTTCGGTTCAAAGACCTAGTCTTCAACTTACGAAGAATTTTAAAAATCATATTTTTAACTTAATGAGATAAAGTAAATTTTTGTTTTTAAATTCACACAACTTAAATATAAAATTCAAAATTAATATTAAAAATTCACACCAAACTTAAAATTTGAAATGCATAAAATTAAAAATTCATATTTTAAAAATTAAAAATTCACACCAAACTTAATTTTAAAAATTCACATTATAAATTCACACCAAACTTATATTAATTTTTCAAATATTTACATTTTTAAAAATATTGTTTTTACAAAGTTTACAATATTAATTTAAGATTTAAATATTAATTTTAAAAACATGGTAAAAATAAAATTAAAAATCTTTTTGGCTTTTTATCCCACTTTAATCAATCAAATATTATCAAAAATATGCGCCTCTCTTTTCGGTAAAGTAATTTCGGTTCCAAGACCTAATTTAACTCATGACGAATTTTTGAAATATTTTGGGTTGATTGATTAAAGATATTTATACCTTAAGAATAAACGTTAAATTTCGCAGTGATGTAATAAATTTTTGAATGATATCAATAATTTCGGTCGCCAAACCTAATTTTATTCAATACCAATTTAATACTTTTTAGCGAACAAATTAGCGTTTATTATCAAAAGGTTAAAAATAAAAATAAAAATAAAAACTGTACAGACATACCTGTGAAATAGATTTCTTAGTTATATGATCTATCCCATTCATAAGATAGTCGGTTTAATTGGTTTTCCATGGCTACATAGGCGTAACCTCGAGCATTCAGTGTCTTTTCTTCTAAACATATGAACGGTCCGTCTCTGCATAAAGTAACAAATTCGGTATTTGAATAGGTTTGATTATTTGAACATTTACCTCCATGTGACCATTTTCCGCATTTGTGACATCTTTCTAGGTGTCGTGCTCTTCTTTTCGCTGCGGATTTTGATTTTCCTTTACCAAATTGTAATTTATTATCTTCGCATCTGGATTCTTTTCTAACTCCGTCCATTCTTTCTCTGATTACTGATACTAATTCACTCGGTAGTATGTCATTATTACGTTTAGTGATCAAAGCGTGTAGCATTAGACCATGGTTTAGTTCACAGGCAGTCTTCATTTCGTAAAAACCTAAAAAAAATAAAAATTCAGAATGGGAGGAGAAGACTAGTTCTTTAGGGTCTGCTAGGGAAAGACCATTCGGGTTCCATTTTCGAGAACTACACGAAAACAGACAATCTAACTCTAACAGAAATACATATTATCCTTTAAAGACTTAATTCTCCCCACACTTAGTTAGCTGTGGTGTCAAAATTGTGATTAACTTCGTTGTCGACTTCCATCGGACCATGTATGTAATGTTTAACTCTGTGACCATTAACTTTAAATTCAATCCCATTTGAATTTATTAATTCTATCGTTCCGTATGGGAAAACTCGTTTGACTATGAATGGTCCAGACCATCTTGATTTCAATTTTCCAGGAAATAGCTTGAATCGTGAATTGAAAAGAAGAACTCTGTCTCCTTCTTTAAATTCTTTTGAACTTCTGATTCTTTTATCATGCCATTTCTTCGTTCTTTCCTTATAGATTAACGAATTTTCGTATGCTTCATGTCTTAATTCTTCTAATTCGTTTAGTTGACTTAATCGTAGACGTCCAGCTTCATGTAAATCAAGATTACATGTTTTCAAAGCCCAAAATGCTTTGTGTTCAATTTCTACTGGAAGATGACATGCTTTTCCATAAACAAGTCTAAAAGGTGTGGTTCCAATCGGAGTTTTGTAGGCTGTTCTAAAATCCCAGAGTGCATCCTCCAATTTAATGGACCATTCCTTCGGATTTGATCCTACGGTTTTCTCTAGAATACGTTTTAAAGCTCGGTTGGTATTTTCAACTTGTCCACTTGTTTGTGGATGATATGCGGTGGAGATTTTATGAGTTACTCCATATCTTTTAAGAACTTTCTCAAGTTGATTATTACAGAAATGAGTACCCCGATCACTTATTAAAGCTTTCGGTGTTCCAAACTTTGCAAAAAGACGTTTTAAAAAGTTGACTACAACTCGTGCATCGTTAGTTGGGAGAGCTTGTGCTTCCGCCCATTTAGATACATAATCAATGGCTACGAGTATATATAGATTATTATGAGATTTTGGAAATGGACCCATAAAGTCAATACCCCAAATGTCAAATACTTCACATACTTGGATGACATTTTGTGGAATTTCATCACGTTGACTTATTTTTCCGGCCCTTTGACATGCATCACAGGATTTGCAAAGAAGGTGTGCGTCTTTGTAAATTGTAGGCCAATAGAATCCAGCATCATAAACTTTTCTTGCTGTTAGTTGAGGCCCATAATGCCCTCCTGTTGGTCCTGTGTGACAATGGTTTAAAATTTTACTAGCTTCATCTCCAAATACACATCGGCGTATTATTCCATCGGGACAACTTTTAAACAAATGTGGATCTTCCCAAAAATAGTATTTTATATCACTGAAGAATTTCTTTCGTCTTTGGTACGATAATCCTTTTTCAAGGAATCCACAAACTAAGTAGTTTGCATAGTCTGCAAACCATGGAATTTCATTATAATCTATCTTCAATAGATATTCATCAGGAAAGTTGTCTTGTATGGCCGATTCATTTAGAACTTCTAATTCGGGATTTTCAAGACGAGAAAGATGATCAGCGGCGAGATTTTCTGCTCCTCTTTTATCTCGGATTTCAATATCAAACTCTTGTAAGAGTAAGATCCAATGAATTAATCTTGGTTTAGCATCTTGTTTTGAAAATAGGTATCTAAGAGCAGAATGGTCGGTATAGACCACCGTTTTTGCTAGAACGAGATATGATCGAAATTTGTCAAAAGCAAAGACAATAGCAAGGAGTTTTTTTTCCAGTAGTTGTATAGTTCGTTTGTGCTCCTTGTAACGTCTTACTAGCATAATATATAGGTTGAAATCGTTTTTCAATCCTTTGTCCTAAAACGGCTCCCATTGCAAAATCACTTGCATCGCACATTAGTTCAAATGGTAGATTCCAATTTGGTGTTATCATGATCAGTGCATTAGTGAGTTTTTCTTTAAGAATATTAAAAGATTTGATACACTCATCTGAAAAGATGAATGGAGCATCCTTTTCTAGGAGTTTATTCATAGGAGTGGCAATTTTAGAAAAATCTTTTATGAAACGTCGGTAAAAACCGGCATGCCCTAGAAAACTCCTAATTCCTCTAACATTGGTGGGATGTGGAAGTTTAGCAATTACATCTACTTTAGCTCTATCCACTTCAATTCCTTCTTTTGAAATTTTATGACCAAGAACGATGCCTTCTTTAACCATGAAATGGCATTTCTCCCAATTAAGAACTAGATTTGATTGTTCGCATCTAATAAGCATTCGTTCAAGATTAATTAGACATGATTCAAATGTATCACCGAAGACTGAAAAGTCATCCATGAAAACTTCCATGCATTCTTCTATCATGTCGTGAAAAATCGCCATCATACACATTTGAAAGGTTGCAGGGGCGTTGCAAAGTCCAAATGGCATGCGTTTGTAAGCAAAAGTACCATAAGGGCACGTGAATGTGGTTTTCTCTTGATCTTCGGGTGCTATTGGAATTTGAAAATATCCGGAAAATCCATCTAAAAAACAATAGTAACTATTTCTGGCTAATCTTTCCAACATTTGATCTATGAAAGGTAAGGGAAAGTGATCTTTTCTGGTGGCGTCATTTAATTTTCTATAATCAATACATACACGCCATCCTGTTACAGTCCTAGTAGGAATAAGCTCATTTTTCTCATTTGTAATGACCGTCATGCCACCCTTCTTAGGCACGCATTGAACTGGGCTTATCCATGGACTATCAGAGATTGGATAAATTAGACCTGCATCTAGCAGTTTAATAATCTCTTTCTTAACTACATCTTGCATATTAGGATTTAGTCTTCATTGGCGTTGCACATACGTTTTATGACCTTCTTCCATAAGGATTTTATGTGTGCAATACGAAGGACTTATTCCTTTAATATCATGAATCTTCCATGCAATGGCTGGTTTATGAGCTTTCAACACAGAAATGAGTTGTGATTTCTCATTTTCAGTAAGAGAAGACGATATTATTACAGGTAATTCAGATTCACCATGTAAATAAGCGTATTCCAAATGGTTTGGAAGTGGCTTTAACTCTAATTTCGGAGGTTCTTCTATCGATGATTTATATCGATATTTGTCTTCTTCTTTTAGCATTTGAATTTCTTCTGTTGTTGGTTCATATCCATTAGCTATAAGTGTAGCTAACATTTCAGCTTCATCAATTGGTTCATTACCTTCTCCTAAAGAACATTCTCCTGTTCCTTGTAATTCTGGAAATTCTTCTAATAATTCTGCATGTGCATCTATAGTTTGAATATAATAACATGTATCATCTGCAGATTGTGGTTGTTGCATTGCTCTATCAACTGAAAAGGTAACACTCTCGTCCTCTATACTTAGGGTCAGTTTCTTACCGAACACGTCTATCATTGCTTTAGCCGTGTTTAAGAATGGTCTTCCTAATATGAGAGGAACTTGAGAATCTTCTTCCATGTCCAAAACAACAAAATCTACTGGAAATACTAAAGTACCAACTTTAACTAGCATGTTCTCCATTATCCCTCTAGGATATTTTATTGATCTATCGGCTAGTTGTATGCTTATTCTGGTTGGTTTCAATTCTCCAAGGTCTAGTTTAGCGTATAGTGAATACGACATTAAATTTATACTAGCACCTAAATCTGCCAATGCTTCTATTGAACTAAGACTACCCAGAAAACATGGAATTGTGAAACTTCCTGGATCAGATAATTTTTCTGGTATCTTATTCAACAGCACTGCTGAACAATTAGCATTCACAGTAACAGCCGAGAGTTCTTCCATTTTCTTTCTATTTGAGATTAGATCTTTCAAGAATTTAGCATATCTAGGCATTCCTGAAATCACATCAATGAAAGGAAGATTTACATTTATCTGTTTAAACATATCCAAGAATTTGGATTGCTCGGCTTCAAGTTTCTCTTTCTTCATTTTACTCGGGTAAGGAAGTGGTGGTTGGTATGGTTTAACATAAGGTTTATCCTTAACTGTGTTATCTTCATTAACCTTTTCAACTACCGGTTCTTTTTCCTTATCTTGATCAGGTTGTGGTTCTTGTGGAGTAGGAATAGTTTCATCAGAAGTTACAGGTATTTCCGGTGGTTTAAGTGTTGTACCACTTCTTGTGGTAATGGCTTTAGCTGTTTCATTCCGGGGGTTAGCATTTGTATCACTAGGTAGACTTCCCGGTTTTCTTTCACCTATTAACCTTGCTAGGTTACTTACTTCTTGTTCCAGATTTTGAATAGAAGCTTGTTGATTTCTAAATGCTTGAGCATTTTGTTCATTAGTTTGTTTCTGAGATGTGAAAAACTGCGTTTGAGTTTCAACTAGCTTCGTCATCATATCTTCTAAATTCGGCTTTTTATCATCGGTTTGTTGTGGTGGTTTGTTTTGAAAATTAGGTCTTTACTGATTGTAAGTATTATTGGATACTTGTTGATTGCTAGGACCTTGTTGGTTGTTGTATGGAATATTTCTGTTATAATTCTGGTTTTGATTGTAAATTGGTCTTGGCGGTTGATAATTATTCTGATAATTATTTCCAGGCCTTTGGTTTATGTATGAAATATTCTCTCTTTGTTCCATTGTTAATTCAATACTGAGACAATCTTTTGTCAAATGTGGTCCTCCACACTGCTCACAACTAATTCGTATTGAGTGAATATCTTTAGTCATCTTTTCCATTCGTCTCTCCATAGCATCTATCTTTGCGGAAATGGAATCTAAGTCATGGCTAGAATCGGCTCTAGCTGCTTTAGATGATCTAATGATATCTTTTTCTTGGTGCCACTCATGTGAGTGGGAAGCAGTGTTATCAATAATTTTGTAAGCATCAGTTTCGGTTTTCTTCATAATAGAACCACCAGCTGCTATATCTATGTCTTTCCTTGTAGTGATGTCGCATCCTTGGTAGAATATTTGTACTATTTGACAGGTGTCTAAACCATGTTGCGGACATCCTCTTAACAACTTTCCATATCTAGTCCATGCCTCATATAGAGTTTCATTCGGTTTCTGTGTGAACGTAACAATTTCTGCTTGAAGTCTTACGGCTTTAGATGCCGGAAAGAATTGTTTAAGAAATTTGTCAACTAAAACATCCCATGTATCGATCGCCCCTTCAGGTAACGATTCCAACCAATCTTTGGCTTCTCCCTTTAAAGTCCAGGGAAATAACATGAGATATATCTGTTCATCCTCCACTTCTCGGATTTTAAATAGTGTGCAGATCCTATTAAAGGTACGTAGATGTTCATTTGGATCTTCCTTCGGCGCACCACTAAATTGGCATTGATTAGTCACCATGTGTAGAATTTGTCCTTTGATTTCATAATCTGGCGCATTAATGTCTGGATGAGTAATTGCGTGACCTTGGCCAGTGCGTTTAGCTCTCATTCGGTCTTCCATACTTAAAGGTTCCAGATTCTCCATAATTGAATTTGTTGAATCGGTATCACTAGATGATTCTGATTTAATGGTTCGTTCCTCAATAATCTCTGTTTGAATGATTGGTGGTTCCGGAGGAAAGTTTAATGGTTCAGGATCTACGAACCGTTCCTGAATATTCTCCGGATTCTCAATTGTGAGGTCGGGTTCAAAAAATGGATTATCGAAAATTTGAACTGAAGTACTTGGTCGACTGGATGACGATTCTAAAGAAAAACAACGGCAGTAATATTTGCTAAATGTCTTGATCTAGTTACAGGTGGTGAACGTACAAAAGGTGGTGAACGTCTTGCTCGGTGCAATCACTGAATATCCTATTAGTTTTTAAAAGGAAAGAAAAATTATAATAAGTTATCCAACCAATAGACTTTTCTGATTTTGCCCACGTTTCGAATAGCCAAAAGATGCAGCAGAGGGGCAGGATTCGTTTGGTCTCAATATAATTGAGGACTGTTTGGCTCCAATAACCCGGTCCACGTACAAATCCAACTATTACTACGAACCAGAAAATTTTGATGTCTATCAATTTAACCACTTAAAATAAATTTTCGTAATTTTAAGAAATTTAGATAAGAAGTAGAATAAAAATCTATGTCCTAAAAACTAGAATAGCGAGAAATAAGAAAGAAAAAGAGTTCGTCGAAAAAGATCGGAAAAGAAAAATGGTTGAAAAATAAAAGGTGATGGAAAAATTAAAGAAACTTATAAAACTTAAAAGTACTTTGACTAACCTAACCTTATTACTACAACTAACTTAAAATTATAATCGCAAATTGAGATTACTAATTGGAATGATAATTGATACATAGTGAAAGGTGTCTAAAAATATTAAAGCTTACGGAAAAAACTATATCCCAAATGGAAATAACTTAAAAAGAAACTAAAACTTAAAAAGGCGTCGCAAAATTCTAAAACACCTAAATCTTAGTCTAAATAAAAAGCACTTAAAGGGATTTTACGGCAAAGCCTAAAAATCTAGAAGTAAAAATAACTATGGCAAAAACTAAGTTTAAAACTAAATATGAGCGAAAAATACAAAAGTTATGCTAAAACGATTAAAAAGGGACAAAATATAAAAATATACAAAAAGTTGTAAAAAGTACAATTTTTATAAAAATATTATTTTTATATTATTTATTTTATAAAACTATTAATTTTACAATTTAAATAAACTAATTAAACTAAAAATACAAATTAAACTTAAACTAATAACTAATTAAATAATAAAACTTAATTAGGGTTAATAATAAAATTAATAATTAATTAAAACCCTAATCGTATTAATTGATGTACGATGATGGCCTGTCAGATACGCTCATGCGATCGCATGAGTTCTAAGTTACCCAGCCATGCGATCGCATGGGCTAGGGTTTCGGGCCAGAGTTGGGCTGCTACAGTACAGGCCGATTAAAATTTTATTTTATTTTTTTTTTGTTTTTTTTGTAAAATATAAAATATATTTATTAATTAAATAAAACTTATATTTTTACAAACTAAAAAAAATAGAAATAAAGAAACTTTATAAAACTTAAATATTTACCAAACTCTAAAAAAAATATTTATATTTTTGTTTTTCTTTTTATATTTTCGAATATTTAAAATGTATTTTTATAAAAACGAATTTTAATAAAAGTAAACTAAAAATTCTTTTTTTATTAGCGTTGCGCTTCCGGCTTTTAAGAGTGTCCCCGGCAGCGGCGCCAAAAATACTTGATGTTTTTGCAGAGTAGTATATAAAATAGCTTATATTTTTGCAGAAAATGCTATTAAATACGATACAATTTTACACAAGATATTTATTTATTTATAGAATGGATATACTTAAACCTTGCTACAACACTTATAGGCAGTGTACCTAATCGTACAGTAGTGTAGTTTTTAGTAAGTCCGGTTCGTTCCACGGGGAATCTTTTTAAACAAAGCTTAACGCTATATTAGTTTACTTTTATAAAAATACAAATATATATATATAAGTAATATTATTATTATAAAGGGGGGTTTTTACCGTTTAATGACCGGTTTGTCGATTTTAAAACTTTAGTCGCAGTTAAAACCAAATGTAAAATATTAAAAATAAATACAAGACTTAAATTAAAGCATAAAGTAAATAACGATAATGAAATTGCGAATAATAAAAATGCGATAAAATAAACTTGCGATAATTAAAAAGTACGATAATTAAAAGTGCAATACAATAACAATAAAAATGCGATAATTAGAAGTGCAATTAAATATAAAATAAAGTAAATTAAATATGAAATAAAAGAATTATGCTTATTTAAACTTCCGTAATCATGATGTTTGACGTGTTGATTTTAGTTTTATGCCCATGGGTTAATTGTCCTTTGTCCTGGATTATTTAATATGTCCGTCTGGTTTTTGTCCATAACAGTCCATCAGTCATAAATATAAAGTGCGAGTGTCCTCGTTAAATTATCCTTATACCCGAAGTTAAATATTCCAACTAATTGGGGACTTAAACTGTAACAAGATTTTAATACTTTGTTTAATAATTACACCAGGATGTCGACTGAGTGTAACCCAAGGTTTTAATATGTCATAACCCGTCCTTAACCATAAGAACGTGTTAAATAACGTATGATTTCATTGCGAGGTATTGACCTCTATATGCGACATTTTTAAAAGAAAAACTGCATATATTATACATTACAAACCATGATTCTTATTTTTGTTACAAGCTTTGGACAACATAAAAATGATTATCGTTTAGCGATAATCTTCGACTTACAAACTTTACATATAATGATAACAACACGGTTTCTAGCATATTTTACAACACAGATCCTCGGGTATGCAGTTTTATTTTTGACATAAATATGCGTACGCAAGATCCTGCTCAAATTCAACATTATGCAGCGGAAGCTTTAGTAATCTCCTGAGAATAGACATGTTTTAAAAGGTCAACATAAAGTTGGTGAGATATAGGTTTAGTGCCGGCAGCAATATATATATATAGACCACAAGATTTCGTATATAAACAGTTTAATAAAAATATTCTAAGTGGTTGAGCACTTGGTAACCATACTTAACATTTAATCACGTCGCATATTCCCTTTAATATGAAATCTTACTACACCGTACCAAGTGTAGTCACAAAACGAAGTACTGTGCAACCGTTGAATACTGGTCGTCCAGTCCGGTTGGGGTTGTCAGGCCCGATAGATCTATCAACAGGATTCGCGTTTACAATACCGCTGTAAATAACAGTTACCAAGCTACAGGGAAGTATGCCAGTGGTACAACTCAACGTAGAATATATTTTTCAGTTACTTGTGTCCATAACGTAAAACATAAAATACATGTATTCTCATCCCGAAATATTTAGAGTTTAAAAGTGGGACTATATACTCACGTTCGTCTTGAAGATATATATATTTTTGACTTGGTCTTCCGGTTGATATCACGAACCTATCCATATATAATATATCAATACCTTTTCTTTTTAAACAAACGTCTCATATATATACTTGTTATATTTTTAATACATTGAATAATTCCTTAGTCCGTAGTTAGCATTTCGTTGTTAGTAATTCAATTTTAATGGTTCATTTGTAGATGTTTAATATACCCGCAATGAAATAAATAAAACCCCCAACGAAATAAATAAAACCCCATCGTATATATATTGGTCGAGATTAATCTTGACCCACGGTACCGGTGTTGTCAAATGACTTGTTGCGTACATAAAGTACCGGTGTTGTCAAATGACGTGTTGCGTACAAACATGGGATCTTATGATTAATCTTCTCGTATTGTTTATGGGTGATCCTGAACCATATAAAATTGAATTATAAGTACATATATATAAAATATCATGTTATCTTAGAAAGATGTGATTTTATTTAATTTTTCCCAATTAATCCCGAAGTTAAACAAGTCTTGGATAACCAATTTTGTTTCGGTCATAGTTTCTTTGTTACAAATCCGTTTTCGCTGATTCAACTTGCCATCTCCTTGGATCGAGTTCCTCTTTAAGACTATGAACTGAAAATACCTTGGTTTGTATTCAAAATCACATGGCATAGGTGAAACTTTAGTGAAACTTATGAAGTTAAACATTTTCCTTTATGTAAACAACCTTAAATGATTATTTTTCTAAAAATACTTATACTTTGAATTAAATCATGAAATTTTTATGTGTTATCATATTCATATTAAAAATCATTTTTCCAGAAGATAAACTTCCAATTCAAAGTTTAAGATGGTTTTTAATTATCCAACCCAAAACAGTCCCCGGTTGCACTCCGACGTCGTAAAAACAGTTTTTAAGGTGTTCTTTGAAAAACCAAGTTATACCTTGTTAAATTAGCATGTAATTAAGTTATATTACAGGTCTTGAAGTATTTTAAAAGTTAAGTTAGAAGGATCTATTTAGTTTGCAAACAAGTTTGAAAACTTTCAAACTATGTTCTTGTTGTTAAAATTTTATACCACAAAATAAGATAGCTATATATATATGAATCGAATAAGGTTATGAACATAGTTACTACCTCAAGTTCCTTGGACAAGGTTGCTGTAAAAGAGGAGTAAGAACCTAGAACTAAAAGGGTGATGGAATTGGATGAAAGATTGGAAGTAAGTTTGTGTTCTTGGAAGGATTCTTGAAGTGTTTTTGTAAGGGTTTTCTTATGGTGATTAAGTGATGTTTTTGAAGCTAAATGATGGGGAAAATGCTTGGAGATGATCAAGTATGAAGTTAAGAGTATTTTGAGAGAGAAATGGAAGTGTAAGTATGAGAAAATGGGGTGAAGAAATGGTGTGCATGCATAAAAACGTTTTTAGGTTATAAAGGAAAAAAAAGATACCTAACTTTGTTTTCTTGCTAAATAATTCATGCTACTTGACAAATGGTTGGTTCCACATGTTTCTTAATCATTTAAGGCTGCTAAGGAGCAGATTTTTATTGGTATATACCAATAGTAAATACATCTAGAAGCTGCGTATGATACGGGTACATATACCCTAGATATACGTGTAGAAATCTTTGAGAAAACGGAATGAGGATTCAAATATAGCTATCTTTTGTAAATATACTTATATTGTTTTATGTATGTAAGCCCTTTAAAAGTGATAAAATACATATCTATACGATGCATGTATAAGTATTATAGGTTATAAGTATTTATGTCGAAGAACGTTACGTATAGTTATCGTTTTGAAAACTTAAGTTAGTAGTTTCAAAATATACTTATAACTCATTGTTATTAGTACCCAATGAGATGTTAAACATCCTTAGATCATGTTAAATATATATAAATACATATATATACATAAACGTATAATTATCGTATGTTATATAGTTCGTGATATCATCGGTCAAATTGAACGGTCAAACGTTGTGTAAAACTCTTTTCGAAGACATAAGTCTCAACACTTTGGATTGCTTGTCATGTTGGTAAGGTTTAATTTATGTAAATATTAATCTTATAAATATATAATGATCGAAAAAGTGCGGGTCATTACAGTACCTACCCGTTAAATAAATTTCGTCCCGAAATTTTAAAATTGTACCTATTTTGCGTCATCGAGAAACAAGTGTGGATACTTTTGTTTCATCTGATCCTCTCGCTCCCAAGTAAACTCGGGACCTCTTCGTGCATTCCAACGAAATTTAACGATCGGTATGTTGCTCTGCTTGAGCCGTTTAACTTCACGATCCATGATCTCGATTGGTTTTTCTATGAATTGTAGTTTCTCGTCAACTTGAATTTCTTCAAGAGGAATGGTGAGGTCTTCCTTTGCAAGACACTTCTTAAGGTTCGAGACGTGAAATGTATTATGTAATCCGGCGAGTTGTTGCGGTAACTCGAGTCGATAAGCTACCGGTCCAATGCGTTCGATGATTTTGAACGGGCCTACATATCTTGGGTTCAGTTTACCTCTTTTACCGAAACGTATTACACCTTTCCAAGGTGACACCTTTAGCATAACCATGTCACCGATCTGAAACTCTAATGGTTTCCTTCGGACATCGGCGTAGCTCTTTTGGCGACTACGGGCTGTTTTCAATCTCTCCTTGATTTGTACTATCTTTTCAGTAGTTTCATGTATGATCTCGGGACCAGTTAATTGTCGATCTCCTACTTCATTCCAACAGATAGGAGATCTACACTTCCTTCCGTACAATGCTTCGAATGGCGCAGCTTTAATGCTCGCATGATAACTATTATTATACGAGAATTCTGCTAATGGTAAATATTTATCCCATCCGTTTCCAAAATCGATCACACATGCCCTGAGCATGTCTTCAAGAGTCTGAATTGTTCTTTCACTCTGCCCGTCGGTTTGCGGATGATATGCGGTGCTCATATCCAAACGAGTTCCTAGGGCCTCCTGTAGTGATTGCCAGAACTTTGAGGTAAATCTACTATCACGATCAGATATAATGGAAATAGGTATTCCATGCCTTGAAACAATTTCCTTTATATACAATTGTAATAGTTTCTCCATTCTATCCGTTTCCTTCATAGGCAAGAAATGTGCAGACTTGGTGAGACGATCAACAATCACCCAAATGGTGTCGTATCCCCAGGCAGTCTTTGGTAACTTCGTGATGAAATCCATGGTAATACCGTCCCATTTCCATTCTGGAATTTCTGGTTGTTGAAGTAACCCTGACGGCTTCTGGTGTTCTGCTTTGACTTTGGAACAAGTTAAACATTCCCCAACATATGTTGCAACGTCTGTCTTGAAATTAGGCCACCAATAATGCGTCTTAAGATCTTGGTACATCTTTCCAACTCCAGGATGTATCGAATATCTTGTCTTATGTGCCTCGTTCAATATCAACTTTCTTAATCCACCCAACTTCGGTACCCAAATACGATTTGCAAAATATCGAATTCCATCTTCCCGCATAATGAGTTGCTTCTCATACTTCTTCATTATTTCATTTTCTATATTTTCTTTAGTAAGTGCTTCTCGTTGAACTTCTTTGATTTGTGAGTTGAGATTCATACGAATTTTTATGTTCATCGCTCGTACTCGAATTGGTTCTCGTTCCTTTCTGCTTAATGCGTCAGCCACTACATTCGCTTTCCCGGGATGATAGCGAATCTCACAATCGTAGTCGTTTATCAGCTCGACCCACCTACGTTGCCTCATGTTCAGCTGTTTCTGATCGAAAATATGTTGAAGACTTTTATGATCAGTAAACACAGTGCATCTAACCCCATATAAGTAGTGTCTCCATATCTTTAACGCAAACACGACTGCTCCCAGTTCTAGATCATGCGTCGTATAATTCCGCTCGTGAATCTTCAATTGTCGAGATGCGTATGCAATAACTTTCTTTCGTTGCATAAGAACACAACCAAAACCTTGTCGCGAAGCGTCACAATATATTTCAAAATCATCGTTCCCTTCAGGTAACGATAAAATAGGCGCCGTAGTTAACTTCTTCTTCAGTAATTGAAATGCGTTCTCCTGCTCCGAGGTCCATTCGTATTTCTACCCTTTTTGCGTTAATGCTGTCAACGGCTTAGCTATTCGGGAAAAATCTTGAATAAACCTTCTATAATAACCGGCTAAACCCAAAAATTGGCGTATCTGCGTTGGTGTCTTAGGAGTCTCCCATTTTTCAATGGCTTCAATTTTTGCTGGATCAACCTGAATTCCTTTGCTACTAACAACGTGGCCAAGAAATTGCACTTCTTTCAACCAGAAAGCACATTTAGAAAATTTAGCATATAGCTGTTCTTTTCTTAACAACTCTAATATCAACCTTACATGCTGCTCATGCTCTTGCTCACTCTTGGAATAGATAAGAATATCATCAATGAAAACGATAACAAACTTATCTAAATATGGACTACAAACTCGATTCATGAGGTCCATGAATACAGCTGGCGCATTCGTCAATCCAAACGGCATAACCAAAAATTCGTAATGACCGTAGCGTGTCCGAAAAGCAGTTTTCGGTATATCTTCTTCTTTGACACGTAATTGATGATAGCCCGATCTTAGGTCAATTTTCGAGTACACACATGATCCTTGGAGTTGATCAAATAAGTCGTCAATTCTCGGTAGTGGATACCGATTCTTGATAGTTAATTTATTTAATTCACGATAATCTATACACATTCGGAAAGATCCGTCTTTCTTCTTGACGAATAAAATTGGAGCTCCTCACGGTGAAGTACTTGGTCGTATGAATCCACGATCCAGTAATTCTTTTAACTGACTCTGAAGTTCTTTTAACTCGGACGGTGCAAGTCTATATGGAGCACGGGCAACCGGTGCAGCTCCTGGTACAAGATCTATTTGAAATTCTACAGATCTAAATGGAGGTAATCCTGGCAACTCTTCCGGAAATACTTCAGGAAAATCTCTTGCCACAGGCACGTCATTGATGCACTTCTCTTTTTCTTTCTTTTCGACTTTATTAACATGTGCTAAGATAGCATAGCACCCTTTCTTCAAGCACTTTTGAGCTTTCAAATAACTAATGAGTTTTAGCTTTGAGTTACCCTTCTCTCCATAAATCATTACTGGCGTTTTATTCTTACGAGGAATGCGAATTGCCTTCTTGGCGCACACAACTTCGGCTCCTATTTTGGACATCCAGTCCATGCCGACTATTACATCAAAACTTCCTAATTCTACGGGTATCAAATCAATCTTAAATGTTTCTCCGGCTAAATTTATTTTACAATCACGGCAAATTTTATCGGCTTTAATTAGTTTACCATTAGCTAACTCAATCATGTACTTAGCATCTCGAGGTAATGATGAACAATTCAATTTAGCGTGAAAGTCTCTACACACGTAACTTCTATCAGCACCAGTATCAAATATAATAGATGCGGATAAGTTATTAATGGTAAACGTACCCGTAACAAGCTCCGGGTCTTCACACGCCTCTCTAGCATTAATAACAAATGCTCTCCCTCGTGCAGGTCCGATATTTTTCTCTGGATTCGGGCACTGGCTCTTATAGTGACCTTGTTTTCCACACCCATAACAAGTAATGGTAGCCAAAGCAGTTCTATTTGCATTGGTGGCAGGAGTCTTGGTACCATTTGTATTTATAACGAGAGCCCTACAATCTTCAGCAAGATGACCCTTTCGATTACATTTGTTGCATACCACATTACAGTAACCAGAGTGATGTTTGTGGCATCGGTTGCATAAAGGATTTTGTCCTTTATAACCAAAGCTTAAACCACTACCCGCACCTTGCGTGATTTCTTGTTTCTTAAAAGATTGTTGTTGGTTACCTCGATCATAATTTCCATTCCACTTTTTTTTGTTACCTGATACCTTCACATCAGTATTGGATACTTTCTTATCCATGATGACCTGATCCATTAGCTCGTTTGCCATGGTTATAGCTTCATGAATTGTCTTAGGTTTCGATGCTATAACGTTTGCCTTGACCTTTTTGGGCAAACCATCTTTGTACATTTCAATCTTCCGTTCTTCGGTTGGAACCAATTCAGGACATAGCAAAACTAATTCCATGAATCGCTGATTGTAGTTGGTGATTTCAGTACCAACAACCTTCAGACTTCGTAATTCATCTTCCAACTTCCTAACCTCGTTCCTTGGACAATATTCGTTGATTAACATTGTTTTGAATTCTTCCCATGGAGTATCATAAGCTACATCTCCTCCTACAGCCTTCACATAATTTTTCCACCACGTGAGTGCACTATCTTGTAAAGTGCATGATGCAT
Source organism: Rutidosis leptorrhynchoides (assembly GCF_046630445.1). Lineage (NCBI taxonomy): Eukaryota > Viridiplantae > Streptophyta > Magnoliopsida > Asterales > Asteraceae > Rutidosis > Rutidosis leptorrhynchoides. The sequence continues at coordinate 455,609,838 of NC_092336.1, read as the reverse complement.
ACTTGGTCATGTCCTTTTCAACACAACCACTGATTTTAAACACAGTCTCCATCTTTTCTATCCATCGGGTTAAACCGATCGGTCCTTCTGTTCCACTGAATGATGAGGGCTTGCAAGCTTGAAAAGTTTTGTAAGTGCACCCCACACGAGGATTTGGGTTAACTGCAGCACCTCTTGCAGCCTCGACCCATAACATTCTGTCGTTCACTCGTTGATTGATGAGTTCCTGGATTTCTTGTTCCGTCATTCGGTTCAATCGCGCCATATTCTTCTATAAGAATGAAAAGAAAATAATTATTCACATGGAATATTATAGATGTAGTGTATATTTACAGTACATTATAGCTTATTAATAATATGAACCAGGTATTATTATAAAAGCCTTTTCTTCTTATTAGCGTTTTATAATTATATCTAGGGTAGTACCTACCCGTTAATGTCCATACTTAATAGCTTAGTACAGAATCAATTACTACCATCTAAATAATACTTAACCATGGAAAATTATTGCATTTCACACTTCACTATCTTACATATGCTTATCTTACATCGAACATTAAGCAAACCACACTAATAATATTATACAAAACATTATATGATCCCATGGTTTAATACGGCAGCGCATCGTTTGGTCTATTTTCTAGGACGTTTAGGTTCAAAGAATCGCTTAACGCTTATCCTGGCTGTCTGCCTATATTTTGGCTGTGGGACTGAAGAACTGGATGCCGGGATAGAACGAATAGGAATAGCGGGAATAGGGGTGGTAGTGTCTAGTGGAGTTGGTGCCACATCATCCTTATTAAACTCAGGATTTGAATTTTCTAATTCATTAGCCTTTCGTTTCTTTCCTAGTTCGAACTCGTCTTTTGTAATTTCCTGTATTTCTTCCTCGGGTTCACTTTCCTCCTCGGGTTCACTTTCCTCCTCGGGTTCACTTTCCTCCTCGGGTTCACTTTCCGGGTTCTCTATAGTCGGTTCATCCGGAATTTGTGAGTCTTCCCCAAAGATATTATTTTCGTCATCGGATAGGTTAATGACTGGAACACCATCTGAAGATTCTGGTTCGGAGTCGCTGAACGTGATGACAAGTTTTGAGCCCGACATCTATCACACAACAACTAACCCATTAGTACTACATAATATTTACATATAAATTTTAACCAACAATGATAAGCAATGGTTTTTAAATCAGACCCGGTCAAAGTCCAGACTTACTAATGTATCCTAACGACTTATCAGTTAGACACACTAATGCAAACCTGGTTCGCTAAGACCACCGCTCTGATACCACATGTCATAACCCGTCCTTAACCATAAGAACGTGTTAAATAACGTATGATTTCATTGCGAGGTATTGACCTCTATATGCGACATTTTTAAAAGAAAAACTGCATATATTATACATTACAAACCATGATTCTTATTTTTGTTACAAGCTTTGGACAACATAAAAATGATTATCGTTTAGCGATAATCTTCGACTTACAAACTTTACATATAATGATAACAACACGGTTTCTAGCATATTTTACAACACAGATCCTCGGGTATGCAGTTTTATTTTTGACATAAATATGCGTACGCAAGATCCTGCTCAAATTCAACATTATGCAGCGGAAGCTTTAGTAATCTCCTGAGAATAGACATGTTTTAAAAGGTCAACATAAAGTTGGTGAGATATAGGTTTAGTGCCGGCAGCAATATATATATATAGACCACAAGATTTCGTATATAAACAGTTTAATAAAAATATTCTAAGTGGTTGAGCACTTGGTAACCATACTTAACATTTAATCACGTCGCATATTCCCTTTAATATGAAATCTTACTACACCGTACCAAGTGTAGTCACAAAACGAAGTACTGTGCAACCGTTGAATACTGGTCGTCCAGTCCGGTTGGGGTTGTCAGGCCCGATAGATCTATCAACAGGATTCGCGTTTACAATACCGCTGTAAATAACAGTTACCAAGCTACAGGGAAGTATGCCAGTGGTACAACTCAACGTAGAATATATTTTTCAGTTACTTGTGTCCATAACGTAAAACATAAAATACATGTATTCTCATCCTGAAATATTTAGAGTTTAAAAGTGGGACTATATACTCACGTTCGTCTTGAAGATATATATATTTTTGACTTGGTCTTCCGGTTGATATCACGAACCTATCCATATATAATATATCAATACCTTTTCTTTTTAAACAAACGTCTCATATATATACTTGTTATACTTTTAATACATTGAATAATTCCTTAGTCCGTAGTTAGCATTTCGTTGTTAGTAATTCAATTTTAATGGTTCATTTGTAGATGTTTAATATACCCGCAATGAAATAAATAAAACCCCCAACGAAATAAATAAAACCCCATCGTATATGTATTGGTCGAGATTAATCTTGACCCACGGTACCGGTGTTGTCAAATGACTTGTTGCGTACATAAAGTACCGGTGTTGTCAAATGACGTGTTGCGTACAAACATGGGATCTTATGATTAATCTTCTCGTATTGTTTATGGGTGATCCTGAACCATATAAAATTGAATTATAAGTACATATATATAAAATATCATGTTATCTTAGAAAGATGTGATTTTATTTAATTTTTCCCAATTAATCCCGAAGTTAAACAAGTCTTGGATAACCAATTTTGTTTCGGTCATAGTTTCTTCGTTACAAATCCGTTTTCGTTGATTCAACTTGCCATCTCCTTGGATCGAGTTCCTCTTTAAGACTATGAACTGAAAATACCTTGGTTTGTATTCAAAATCACACGGCATAGGTGAAACTTTAGTGAAACTTATGAAGTTAAACATTTTCCTTTATGTAAACAACCTTAAATGATTATTTTTCTAAAAATACTTATACTTTGAATTAAATCATGAAATTTTTATGTGTTATCATATTCATATTAAAAATCATTTTTCCAGAAGATAAACTTCCAATTCAAAGTTTAAGATGGTTTTTAATTATCCAACCCAAAACAGTCCCCGGTTGCACTCCGACGTCGTAAAAACAGTTTTTAAGGTGTTCTTTGAAAAACCAAGTTATACCTTGTTAAATTAGCATGTAATTAAGTTATATTACAGGTCTTGAAGTATTTTAAAAGTTAAGTTAGAAGGATCTATTTAGTTTGCAAACAAGTTTGAAAACTTTCAAACTATGTTCTTGTTGTTAAAATTTTATACCACAAAATAAGATAGCTATATATATATGAATCGAATAATGTTATGAACATAGTTACTACCTCAAGTTCCTTGGACAAGGTTGCTGTAAAAGAGGAGTAAGAACCTAGAACTAAAAGGGTGATGGAATTGGATGAAAGATTGGAAGTAAGTTTGTGTTCTTGGAAGGATTCTTGAAGTGTTTTTGTAAGGGTTTTCTTATGGTGATTAAGTGATGTTTTTGAAGCTAAATGATGGGGAAAATGCTTGGAGATGATCAAGTATGAAGTTAAGAGTATTTTGAGAGAGAAATGGGAGTGTAAGTATGAGAAAATGGGGTGAAGAAATGGTTTGCATGCATAAAAACGTTTTTAGGTTATAAAGGAAAAAAAAGATACCTAACTTTGTTTTCTTGCTAAATAATTCATGCTACTTGACAAATGGTTGGTTCCACATGTTTCTTAATCATTTAAGGCTGCTAAGGAGCAGATTTTTATTGGTATATACCAATAGTAAATACATCTAGAAGCTGCGTATGATACGGGTACATATACCCTAGATATACGTGTAGAAATCTTTGAGAAAACGGAACGAGGATTCAAATATAGCTATCTTTTGTAAATATACTTATATTGTTTTATGTATGTAAGCCCTTTAAAAGTGATAAAATACATATCTATACGATGCATGTATAAGTATTATAGGTTATAAGTATTTATGTCGAAGAACGTTACGTATAGTTATCGTTTTGAAAACTTAAGTTAGTAGTTTCAAAATATACTTATAACTCATTGTTATTAGTACCCAATGAGATGTTAAACATCCTTAGATCATGTTAAA